>NC_040078.1:24152462-24455492 GCF_003369695.1 Bos indicus x Bos taurus
ATCTGTATTCTAATATTGAAAAGGCAGTTTGAAAAAGAATATGGAGAGAAAATATAGAAAACAAACAGGAATCCCAGGGCCTGTAACACCCTCATATAAAGAGTCTTCCAATATTGCACACAAAGAATTCTACAGGTAATGCAGTCAGTTGTCCAAAGATCAATAAATCAATCACTTATGTCTACTCTGGCTTTCCCATCCTTACCACCTTCTCCCAAACCTGCTCAAAATGTCTTCACTGTTGTACACTAAGAAAGAGTCCTTAAGGTAAGAAGTTGAATCTGAAAAAGACTATGACCTTGATCCTTAAACTTAAGAAAAAGATACTTTGAGAAAAATTCTACTTTCCAATCCACATTACCTAGCCTCTCCCTTGATTTTTACTAGATGATATCTTTCAGGAAAAAAGTGATAGTACTGCACCCTTAAAACCCTAGCTTTCCTAAAGACCAGATAAGCCTCCTAATTACTACCTTCACTCAAAGAAGATGCTACAACCTGCACTTTCCCCAAAAAACTACTAGGGAAAAACAGCATCTTTGAATGTTAGGGAAGGAAAGATGAGCCCATCAACCCTCTAAGATTCAGCCATTTATTTACTCTGAGTTTGAAGTATGACAAGGATGTGCCCTTAGGTAAAACTGTCCCCTGCTTGGACCAGCATCAGTCTTAGCTCCTTTAGCTTCACAGTGGTGTCACTTAAACTAGAGCATTCAACTGGAGAACAAATTCTTCCTATTTCTGCTCTTATCTGTTGCGTGATTTTCAGCAAGGTACTGAGTATCTCCGGACCAGTTTCATTAGATATAAAATGAGGTACAGAACTAGAATTAAACCAAAAGTATAAAAGAACATTGTCCAAATCACTGTTATTATTTCCCACGTATTTTAGTGACTCTTGGAAGCTATCTCACTCTAAGGCAGACTCTGCCTCAATTCAATTTAGATCATAATAAAATGAGTCCAGTAAAAGATGGTATGGCCAGAGAACTGTGGTTGTCTCTCCAGATTACGAAGAAAAAGGTTTGCCTTCATTGTGCAATCTCTTCCTTTGTATTTGAAAAACATATTCCATATAAATGAAAGGTCAGAGGTGAATGGACTGTGCTTCAAGTAAGTTTTGAACATAGATGCCATCTAGTCTTTGCATTCTGCAAAATTCTTCTTTAAGTGAATAAATGTGTAGGGTAACTCTCCATTACCTTGATCAGCATCTAATACCAACCTGACACTTAGAATTAAATTAGAGAAAACAAAATTGGATACTTTGAGACTTGAGGGCTTATTACACTACAAGAGCTAAGACTGGACTTAAACTCTTTCCTTATCCCATTTAAATCTAACAAGATATAAACTCTCCTTTACTGAGGAATAGAGGTGTGTCTACAGAGGTGGAGGTTTCCCCTTGATGTTCTTGGACAAGGAAACCTAATCCTTTCTTCTGACACACATGGTTGCAATAGAAAGCCTTCCCCAACTGCCAGTCTGGTTTTAATCTATTGTTTCAAGCAAGATGGGATTTGCGGGGAATGTTAAGGAAAGAGCAAAATTACCAGAACTTACTATAAAAGTGTTGATGAGAAATCAAATTTTAAACAAGCATTCAAAAGTGTAAGCATGAACATATGTAGACGTACAGTGCACGCTACAAGTGTTAGACAATAAAAGGTTTTAATTGTAAGTATATCTAAAGTCTGCTTTTAATACATTTATATCTCATTTTACTAAAGCTCTTTGGCTTACCAAACGATAACCATGGTAAAATAATGCCAATAAATACAGTGGCACCTCATTTAAAAAACACTGTTGTACAATGAAATACTCTGTAAGAGAACTTCCCATGTAATCAAACTAACCCTGCCTTATACAAACCTTTAAAATGTTAACCATTTTACAGAGAAACTTGTCCAAAAGTTACAAATTTTTTTTTAAAAGAGACACTGAATAACAAATCTTTCCCTGAAGATTCAGGATTAAGGTTTAAAATACTTATTAAAATATGCTGAATATACTGCACTTCTTAGAAGAGCAGAAGATGGTGAGCTTTCTGGTGATACTTTCACCAACACCAAAAGGTTTCAGAATGTCATTGTGAAAAAGTGTAAAAGCAGACAAAATTAGCTTGCTTTCAATAGTGTCTTTTCTGCTGTCAGTTGTCCCTTCTGTATAAAAGTGTATCAACCTATCAATTATTTGCTTGCCTCCTTTGTCAAACTAAAATTTATATTTAAAATGTGTGCCTACTCTGTGCAAGGTATTACATACTAGATGCTAAGGAAATTTAAGAAATACAAAAGGAATCACCATGCTGGTTGAGTGACCTGAGTTACCAGATCACCACTCTGGTGGGAAACACAATTTATTCTATGTTTGAAAAGAACTTTTATTTTTTGAGGTATAGCTGATTTATGTTAATTTCAGGAGTACAGCAAAATGGTTGGGATATATATATGTGTGTATATATTCTATGCACATGCATATATGATATATATATATGTATATATATATATATGTATATGTATACTAGTTGCTCAGTTGTGTCTGACTCATTGCAACCCCATGGACTGTAGTCTGCTAGGCTTCTCTGTCCATGGAATTCTCCAGGCAAGAATAACTGGAGTGGGTTGCCATTCCCTTCTCCAAGGGATCTTCCCAACTCAGGGATTGAAGCCAGGTCTCCTGCATTGCAGGCAGATTCTTTACCATCTGAGCTACCTGGGAAGCCCCTATACACACACACACACACACACACACACACACACACACACACATTTTTTAGAAGATTTTTTCCCCCTTGTAGTTATTACAAAAGATTCAGCACCCTGTGCTATACAGTAGGTCTTTAAGAAAAGAACTTACTTTTAAAAAATATATACTGAAGTGATTACACTGCTGCTGTCCTGACAGACCTTCTTCAATGGAAGCATGTCTTGGAAATATGTCCCATGAAAATATCATCAGTCATGTTGAGTCTCCAGAGATAAAGACTAAACTTAACTGTTGGAGGAAGTAGAGTGGGCAGATCCTGTGACAGCTTTCTGCCAAAACCCTCCTCTTCAACTGTTAGGCTTTATCTTATAAGCCAGATGGCTGAGGATGTTAGAAGTTCAATTTTACTAATTCCTAGGGTCATTAAATCTAATTAATAATATACCAGTAAAAAAAAAAACCATGTTTTATAATGTTAATGCTTTACTGTACACATGAGTATAAAACAAAGGCATTTATAAAACTGCATGTTTATAAGTTCACATCTTTATAAAGATCAATCATCACTTCTGCTGGCAAGGTCTCTTTCCTGGGTTTCAGTAATATCACATTTGGGGGATTTTTAAACATATTTTGGCAACCCCCTTCAATTTCTATCATCTGACTACTTTTATTCTACAAACTCTACCTCCTAGTCTCAAAGGTTTTCTTGGATTCAATTACCATCTGTTTTGTAGCTCAGACCTCTTTCCTGAGGTCCAGACCTATCTATCTAATTGGTGCCATATTTTCAAGTACTACAAGCACCTCATATTTAACAGAGACAACCAAACAGATTAGTTCTGTCGAAGAATGAGACTTGATTTCCTTAGTGTTTTTGTTTGTTCTTTTTGCCCTCATTCCTATGATTCCTTCTCTGCTTACTTCTGAATTACATCAATTATGCTTGAACTTCACCAGTACTCTGTACCTCTCTTACGAAATTTTTATTGAAGGGTTTTAGTTGAATAGTTTTGTCTTTGTTAATTTCAGTTCCATTAAGTGTATCGGTATCTTTTTATGTCCTGCATTTATCTCCTACCTCTCCCTAATGAATAAATACAATAAAACACATAAATGAATTCTAACGAATCTTTCCCAATATTTTTACTGACAGATTTTTGGGTACATTAACAGAGGTAGGAGTACCCTGTTAACCCTTCTCATAATTTAAGCTAAAACTCAAAACCCTTTCTTCTATCAAGTATCTCCTTCCTTCTGAAGTCTTCTTTAGGGGAGGCTGAAGCACCACAGTCTTTACCATCCCACTTTCCCAATGTTGGCATTTACTTCTTTAACACCTAAAACAGTGCATCATTTATCTGCTACCCCATACACTACTTGAAGGCAAGATGTGTCTTTGCACTTTCAATACCTAGCAGACGGCCGGGTTCAGCAAACGTTTGCAGATCACCTGCATTAACGAGGCCACATAGCTCTCAAAAAACCACCTGCTGCCCTCTAAGAGGATTAGGGAGGTCCCACTGCAAGAGAAACTTCTTAAATGCTTGCCTCAGGACGGTTAGGATCCGAAAGGCTTTTTGACTTTCTTCCAGTTTAAAACTGTTACTAATATCCCGTCCTTCAAGAAACCTGCGCAAATACTAGGTCTCCATGGCATATACTAAAGTCAAGACACATCCGGATCCTAATCCACAGCTGCTCTGCGAATGCCGGACTCCCACCACACACCAGCTCAAAGGACCGCCCCGAGAGCAAGGGCGCATGCGCAGCAAGTAATCGCGCTGAGAATCTGGGATTTCCTCTGACCAGATGTCACTCAAGACAAGACGGCTCCGCCCTTTTCAAGATGGCGCTGCGCTCAATGCGGAAAGCGCGTGAGTGCTGGAACTTCATCCGGGCACTTCATCAAGGACCCGACGCTGCTCCCGTTCCCCAGGTAACCAATGCTCGCCCTTCTTCCGCCGGTTTCCCATCTCGCTAGGTCCTTCTCGCCCCTTTCCTCCCTCCTTTTGCTTCACCCTCCCAGTTTTCTCTGGAGAGTACCGAGCTCTTCCGTTCCTAAGGTTGATTCACCTAAGAGTGCCTTCCTACTCGGAGCGTGAGGACGTTGCAAGGATACGCGTGACGTAACGCGCCCCTGGTGGGTGGTGCGCGCCGCCGCTTGCCCACTTGGCCTTAGTACCTTAGTTTCTGGGCGCCGTAGCTCCACTGTTGCCGGGCAACCCGGGAAGCTCTTCCCTGTGTGAAGTTGTCAGACACCAGAGAGCGAGTCCATCCGGCACTGCCCTCGTCCTGATGTTGCTGTTTTTACTTTCCTTTCCCTAACAGTAAGCCAAGGGACCTGGAGGAGAAATTGGAGAAGACACCTCATTAGTAATTAGAATGTTTAAAGAGGTGCACCCTCATGGCATCCTCTCTCTGGCAGTGCGATACTTGAACAATGTCAGTGTACCTTCCACTCTATTTCTCCCCATTGTCCGGAAGCAGACCTGTATCTAGAAGGTTCTATGAAGGAATTTAAGCAAGCTTTCCAAAGGTGTGGTCCTGTCTGGTAGCACTGCTGTTACCAGGCTCCTCTGTCCATGGAATTCTCTAGGCAAGAATATTGGAGTGGGTTGCCATGCCCTCCTCCAGGGTATCTTCACAACCTAGGAACTGAACCCAAGGCTCCCGCATTGCAGGCGGATTCTTTACCATCTGAGCCACCAAGGAAGTGTGACATGACAAATCATTTTCTCTCTCTGGACTTCCTTTCTTCAGCAAAATGGGTGGAAGAAGGGTTAGACTGATGACAGTGTTACTTCACGCTTTGAAAAATGAGTGGCTCCACGATAACGAAGCCAAAGCAAAGCAGTGATATTAATTATCAAAACCCAGATATAAATTCAACTTGGTTTTCTAATCATCCCATAATTACTTAACTTTCTGTGCTTAAGTGTTCTTCATAGATATTGGCCTAACCAGATTCTTCTAAGAACAGAGGATATTACACTGGAAAGTTATTTATCAAAACAGTTATTTAAATGTTGTTTTAAATTTCAGGTGGCATAGTTAAGTAAGAATTGATTCCTACTTAGATAAATACAGCAAATATCCCTCTCTTTGAAGTTTGGAGATTTGATTCTGTAGTACCAGAATTGGTTGATTTCTGGGAATTCTTGGCGGTCCAGTGGTTAGGACTCTGAGGTTTCACTGCTGAGGGTGTGGGTTCAATCCCTGGTGGGAGAACTAAGATCCCACAAGCTGAGTGGGCGGGGAGATTTGGTTGATTACTATAGTTATATACTATATTTCTAGGTAATAGCATAATAAAACCTGTGAATCCAAAGTTACTAAATCTTAGACTCAAATTCCCTCTCATAACAAACTCAAGAGTTGTGAATGTCATGAGAAACAGAATCAAAGAGAAAAGGAAATCAAACTACAGTCTGCTAATGCTTGTCCCAGGAAGTTTAGGGCATTAAATCATTATAAACGCTAAAGAATAGAATTTGAAATCTCTACTATTGCTTCAGTGGCATTTATGAATACAGTTATCTTAATCAACTGTTAATTTAGATTGTTTCAAGATGTAGATTCTCCAAAATAGTGTTCTCAAACCTTTAATTTAGCTTTTGGTAGAATACAAATTAAATATACAAAAGAGCACTTCTTAAAGCATAATTCTACATGTAAATTTTAAAATTCGTTTTCAGATTCTTTTCCATTATGGCTTATTGCTGCATATGGGATGTAGTTCCCTGTGCTATACAGTAGGACCGTGTTGTTTATGTGTTTTATATATAGTAGTCTGTATTTGCTAATTCCAAATTCCTAATTTAGTCCTCCACTGCCTCCTGTAATTTTCAGTCATTAAAAATGATGGTTTGAAGGACTAGTGCAGTCTTTTGAA
The DNA here is from genome assembly GCF_003369695.1 of Bos indicus x Bos taurus. Classification (NCBI taxonomy): domain Eukaryota; kingdom Metazoa; phylum Chordata; class Mammalia; order Artiodactyla; family Bovidae; genus Bos; species Bos indicus x Bos taurus. The sequence goes on from NC_040078.1 coordinate 24,159,067, forward strand.
AGACCAATTGAGAAAAGGTACAAAATTGCATTCACAGTGTCATAATATTATATTTGCAAATAAATATTTATGTAAGTATCTATGTACAGGAAAAAGGACTAGAAGGAAACAACTGTTCTTAACTTTTTTTGCTTTCTCTTTGGTCTTCCTAAGTAATGGATTAAAAGTGATTTAAGTGTTCTTCTTTAAGCTTTCTGTAGTTTTCACATGTTCTAAGTTGAAGAGATACCACTCTCAGACCCAGAAAAAAGCCTTAAAACATAAATCTTCAGATGAATGCGTAGCCATTATATCATCTGTGCTGTTGTAGATCTCTGAGGGAGAGTTTGTGGGACAGTACTTGTCCCACAGTGCTGTTATTTAAAATGGCCTTAGAAAAGTTATTAAAATGGCTTTAGAAAATGAAAAATTTATGGCCATTTTTCCCGTATGTATCTTCTTTTCACTTGAAAAGCTTCCTTTGAAGTCAAAGAGATTTTGTGAACAGATGCAGAAATATGTGAAGGAAGAATTGGATTCTTAAACCAGATGCATTAGACACTTTTATGATATCTCATAACCTTTGTAGAAAACAAAAATTATTTTGCAGGGCTATAATATAATGAAAAGAAATGTGTATTTATCACATGAATGATTCTATCAACAAGTAAGAAATAGCAATTTGCTTCTTATTAGTTTTGGCTGTACAGTCACTTCCTGCGGTGAGAAGCAAAAGTGGATGAACCATGGCAGTACTTTGCCAGAGTATTGAGATTCGTAGGTTGTTTTAATGATTTCCTATGAAAGCAAAATCTTGGTTAATAACCATGGCATTGGGGACCTTCAGTTATCTCAAGAGGAGGCTTTTGCCCTTCAAGGCTAAATGTAGAATCAAGTTTAAAATGAAAGCTAGAGAGAAAACAGAAATAATAGTGTATCAAGCCTTACTCATTATGAATGTCTACAATTTATATGAAAGCGGTTTATTTTGCCAGGTGTTACCTGACAGGAAACCAGTGAAGTCTGACAAGATGAGAGTAGTCACAGAGTCAGAGGAATGAAGATCTGACATTTTATGTTTAAACACTGATGGCATTAGGTAAATTTAAGCCTGTCATCTTTGACCAAACCAAGAATCCACACTTACTTAAGCACTAACTTATGATTGTATTGTGCAAAGAGTGAAATATTGATGGTTAGTAGACTTTTGCAAGAATATTTGTGATCATTCAGGTGAAGTATAAAATGTCCACATTTTATCACTGTTGAACAACACACTTCTTATTAGCTGTCCCATCCTGGATTTGGCCCAGTATTAAAATACTGTTTCTACTATTTATGGTCACTATATGTGACCTATGGTTATTCAATGAAGGAATCATGCCTGCCAAAAAATAGGCAATGTATTAGATTTTTGATCTTGTGTTTAGTTCTTACAACAAGTCTTTTTTTAAAATCGCTCTTTTTTAAAAAGCATTAAAAAAATCATTTGGGATTAAGAGTCGCAAAATGAGTACAGAGCATTCCTGTATATGCTTCACCAAGCAGCTTCATCTTGCATTATACTTACCAAAGCCAAGAAATTAACATGGGACAATTTCAGATTTCACCGATTTTTCCACTAGTCTCCTGGCTTAGGATCAAATCCGGGATCCCATATTGCATTTAGTTGTCATGCCTCCCCCAGTCAGTGGCACTTCCTCAGTCTTTCATGACCTTGGCCTTTTTGAAGAGAATTGGTTAATTATTTTGTAGAATGTCTCTCAGTTTGAGTTTGTCTGATATTTTTCTCATTAGACTGAGGTTAGACAAGAATCCTCTAGAATACTTCATAACAAGGCTTTAAGATAGGTATTAACACCTTATTTTAAGCATCCAGAAGTAGACTTTAGTTAAGTAACTTACCTAATGTCACAAAGCTAATTACTTATGGAATTAGGATGGTAAAATTGACTGTTAGCATTTCATTCCATATTTTGCAATTAGTATTTGTTGTTAGAGATTTCTGTGATCTTAATGGCATTAAATTGGGATAGTGTTCCCAGTGACTCTTCCCTTTAGCTTTTCTCTGCCTTGTCCATTGTCCAACCGGCAACATGAACTAATCAGCCTGGAAAGCTGTCAGGACTGCTACGACCCTCTGGAAATTGTGCTGGCTGCTCACTGTGCCAGTTTGATTTAGCTACCTCCTCTCTGTGCTTTTCTTAAATAAGGATGTTGTGTGGATGCACTCTAAAGTTCCTTTTAAGCTCAGTCTATGAGTCCATTTGGTTTTTTTTTTTTTGGCTGTGGTGGGTCTTCATTAACTACACGTGGGCTTTTCTTTAGCTGCGGTGAGCAGAGGCTCCTCTTCTCTGTGCTGCCCGTGGCTTCTCTTGATGCAGAGGACGGGGCTCTGGATGCATGGGTTTAGTTACCCTGCACCATGTGGAATCCTCCTGGACCAAGGATCAAACCTGTATCCCCTGCATTGGCAGGCAGATTCTTAACCACTGGACTGCCAGGGAAGTTCCGAGTCCATTTGTTTAAAATGCTATCTAGGTTAATTTTCCACGTGAACTGACTTAGCTTATTCAAAACAATAGTATTTTAAAATCTTTAAAAATCTCTTTGTGTAGCTGATGAAAACTGAGGGTAACTGCTGAAAATACAGAGAGAAAGTATGAATCAATGCTGAGCATTTATGCTAGCAGCCACAGTCAGGAAATGCTGAAGAGGGTGAGGCTGCTGACTGCCAGAATCTTTCTCAGTATACCTATTGCATGTCTACAGGTTACAGAACTGTCTGTGGAGGCTTATACAAATGTGTGTGTGTGTGTGAGAACACGTGCATGCTAAGTTGCTTCAGTGGTGTCCAACTCTTTGCAACCCTATGGATCGTAGCCCATGAGGCTCCTCTGTCCATTGGATTCTCCAGGCAAGAGTACTGGAATGGGTTGCCATGCCCTCCTCCAGGGGATCTTCTCAACCCAGGGACCAACCTGCATCTCTTACATCTCCTGCATTGGCAGGCAGGTTCTTTACCACTAACGCCAACTGGGAAGTCTCTTTCTTTATATATCTATACACACACACACACACACACACACACACACACACACACACACATATAATATATCTATTTGTATATTTAAGCATGTATGTATGCATATCCTTCTATCTTTCAGAGAGGGAACTAACATTTAGCTAAGGCTTGTTATGTGCTAAGCCTTCTTGCTATGTACTATACAGCTTTATCTTATTTACTTCTCACAAAAATCCTGTAAATATTATTCTATCCATTTTGTAAAACTGGAAACTAAGGTTTAAAGAGGTTAGGAAATATTCCCATCAGACAGCTGGTAAATGGCAGTGCCAGGATTCCCACTCAGCCTTTCCTGAGCTCTTCCCACTTGACCAGTGATCTCTTATCAAATAAAATCCTATATGAATCCCTCTTAGATAAAGCAGATAAAAGTAGAGCATTTTTCTCAGAATGGGTGAAAATAATTGCAAATGAAGCAATTGACAAAGGACTAATCTCCAAAATATATTACTACAAGCAGCTCATGCAGCTCAATATCAGAAAAACAACGCAATCAAAAATGGGAGAAGACCTAAACAGACATTTCTCCAAAGAAGACATTCAGATGGCCAATAAACACAAACAATGCTCAACATTGCTCATTATTAGAGAAATGCAAATCAAAACTACAATGAGGTATCACCTCCTACCAGTCAGAACAGACATCATCAAAAAATGTACAAGCAATAAATGCTGAAGAGGATGTGGAGAAGAGGGAACCGTCTTGCACAGTTGGTGGAAATGTAAACTGATAAAACCACAGTGGAGAATAGTATGGAGATTTCTTTAAAAAATATAGGAATAAAACTACCATATGACCCAGCAGTCCCACAACTTGGCATATACCCAGAGAAAGCCATAATTCAAAAAGACACATGTACCACAGTGTTCATTGCAGCACTACTTACTATTTGCAGCAGCTAGGACATGCAAGCAATCTAGGTACCCATCAACAAATGAATGGATAAAGAAATTGGGGTACATATGTACAATGGAATATTACTCGGACATAAAAAGGGATGAATTAGAGTCAGTTCCAGTGAGGTGGATGAACCTAGAGCCTGTTATACAGAGTGACGTGAATCAGAAAGAGAAAAATACTGTCTTAGTGAATATATACGGAATCTAGGGAAAATGGTAATGATGAACCTGTCTAAAGGGCAGAAATAAAGACAGAGAGCAGAGGACACAGAGGGTTGGACAAATTGAGATAGTAGCTTTGGAACATATACATTACCATGTGTGAAATAGATAGCCAGTGGGAAGTTGCTCTTATAACACAGGGAACTCAACCCAGTGCTCTGTGACAACCTAGGAGAGTAGGAAGAAGATTCAAGAGGGAGGGTACATATGTATACTTATGACTGAGTCATGTTGTCATATGGCAAAAACTAGCAAAACATTGTAAAGCAATTATGCTCCAATTAAAAATGAAAAGAACTTTTCTGACTTAAGAAATACTAAAGTAGCTATGGCCCCACTTGCTTGGCCCCTCCTTCCCTCCACACACAACCAGGGACTGCTAAGACGGTGCCACGGTGTCTTGGATTTCTTAAGATAAAGTTTGAAAAATACTTCATCTTCCTTAAATATCCAAGTGGGTTTGTTGGCTTAGGACCACATATGATGGATGGATTTTTAAGGGGCTGCTCTATAAATGAGTTTATATGTATGTATTTTATTAATAAAATGCAACCTTTTTCCATTTATCTTAAGCTAGAGTATTTGAGATAATAGCAGTCAGTTTTCTTTCCTTTCTTCTTTCTTTTCTAGCTTCTTTCATCCAAACACAGTTTGCTTCTGCATAATATGCAGGTGCTTATGCACAGCCTAGCCTCTGTGCATGCGTGCTACGTTGCTTCAGCTGTGTCTGACTCTTTGTGAGCCTATGGATTGTAGCCCGCCAGGCTCCTCTGTCCATGGGATTCTCCAGGCAAGAATACTGGAGTGGGTTGCCATGCCTTCCTCCAGGGGATCTTCCCCACCCAGGAATCGAGCCCAGATCTCTTATGTCTCCTGCACTGGCAGGCAAGTTGTTCACCACTCACCTGGCCTCTAGCCACCTCCCAAAGAGTACTTTCTTCAGCTCTGCTCTTGATCCTGTTTTACCACCACCTATCAGGGGTTCAGGAATCTCTCTTCTATCAGCATGAGGCCTAAGCCTTCCTCCTGAATTTCCACAGGATAAATGTACAGGCTTACGATAGAAGCTGCTCTGCCCATGTGAGGCACTAGATGCAGAAAGATAATTTATAGGCACAGAGGTGATACACTGACTCCAGCATGACTGACTTTAACCCTGCTCAGGCATTAACAGTTTTCTGTCTGTATCATTTCTTAGCAGTGAAAGTGAAGTGTCCGACTCTTTGCAACTCCATGAACTGTAGCCTACCAGGCTCCTCTGTCCACGGAATTTTCTAGGCAAGAGTACTGGAGTGGGTTGCCATTTCCTTCTCCAGGGGATCTTCCCAATCCAGGGATCAAACCCAGGTCTCCCGCATTATAGGCAGATGCTTTACCGTCTCAGCCACCAGGGAAGTCATACCCTACCTCTTATTCCCAGTCAGAAGCTTACACTTTTTCTTAACTACCCTGCTTACTGAGCAAAGCAGGGTCATATCTAGGTTCATCCCACCCCATCATCTGACTGTTTATGGTCTTGTAATCATTTACCAAAATTCATCTACAGCTCTGTTTTTTCTTTGGCACAGTCTTCCTCGCATTGAGCCTACTTCTGGTTGGCTAAGAACTGCATTGTCGACTTTGCTTTTGTCTCTTCAAAAGCACAGTTGACCACCCTGATTTCTAACCCACAGAGGTTCTCTCAATTTCCACTTTTACATTCCCTGCCCTCTAGGCTGGGACACCAACCAGTGGACAGACAGAGATGTCAGTTTCTCCTTTGCATTCCTGTCCTGGTGTTCTAGTGAAATTCTTCAGTCCCAGGTAACTCCACTGTGGATGGAGCCCCTAATGACCTTGGTTACACTGCTTCTCGTTTAAGGTTCTTGGGATAATGATCGTAGATTTTTCATCAGTGCTTTCAGAAACATAATATAACATAGCATATCACAAATAACAATTTTCAAATGGAATCTGTTGTTTTCATTAATAATATTCTGCTCTAATATAACACTTTGTAGTTTTCAGAATGCTTCCCATATTCTCCTTTAATCTTGAGGACAACATGCAATGTTTTGTTATTTAGTTATCTAAAATTTTTACTTATTGATTAAATTTTCATTGTATCTTCCTATTTTTTTATTATCATCATTTATTGTTAGAAGAATCCACTGTATATTTATTTGCCTTTCTGTAAAAAATAAGACAAAAAATTAGCTTCTATGGAACAACACATGGCCTTTTTAAACAGTCAGTTCTACATGTATTTCAGCAGGTAGGAAAACTTTTTAAAACAAAAGTATCCATGTTCTTTCAGTTATCCAAAATCTTGGAATTGTGGAGGCAAGCTTCAAGTGTGTTTCCTTGTAATATATATCCAAAGGAGGGTATGACTTTACAAATGCATTCTTTAGTAACTAATAGTACATATATTAGTATGTACTAATATATTGAGCATAATAAATTGAGCATCAGTGCATGCTCAATTTAGGATGATAAAAATAACTGGAACCAAATCAGCACAATATGAAGCTGTCCTGAGGTTGAATGTAACAATTCCCAGAAAAGAAGCCTGGTGATATTGACAGTTTCAATGATGAAATTTTCACTTCCCAGCAGCGGGGGTTTCTTGGAACTGTTTACATATTCAGTATTAGGACATTGCTAAAAAAGATAAACTGAGACACAGGATGGAGTCACCTTTGACCTGAGGCTCAGGCTGAGGACACAGAGGGGACCTGGCCATTCTCTGGAGCTCTCAACCAGCCGGGCCCGACTTTGAGCTGAAGCACAGGGAACTCCTGAGCAGTAGGCTATTAAAAGCCACACAGCTCTTCTATGCTTGTCCTTTGTTTCTTCTTGGAAAGACTTTGTTCACTCTAGATATACATGTTTCTAGAGCAAAGAATGTTCAGAATTGTGCTTGGCCCTCGAAGAATTTTATTTATTTTTTACCAGTTCTGTAACTATGATGAATTAAATAAGTAAATGTCAGTATCCTTTAAAGGTTTAGTTCAAGAGGTATTATTTTCTTATTTGTACTAAAATTAATTCAATGTTTAATTCATTTTGGGACCCTGGTCTGATGGGACTGTGACCATTTCAGTTATTATGGAATATGATGAGAAGGGAAATGATACCAGCACACTTTTATTGAGTGTTTACCATGTACCATACATTGTTTGAAGCACTTGACACGCATTAGCTTGTTTAATCCTAACAATGCAATGAGGTCATTGTTAATATTAGCCCCATTTTACAGATGAAGCTACTGAGAGGTTAAGTAGCTCGCCCAAGGTCACATAGCAAGTATCAGACCCAAGATGGCAACCCTAGGCAGTACTGATTCCAAATTCTGTGTACTAAATGTATTAAGCGACGTTAAATTCTGAAGCAAATTACCCGTGTTAATACGCTGATAACTGCCATGCAAACTTTTAAATCTGTTCTGTGAAAGTCACTTATATATCTTGCCATGATAACATGCAGAGTAGAAATTATAAATCATCCTCTGTTGTTGCTGAACTTACAGTCTTGTTTGGCTCAATGAGTTATGAGAAAGGAGCAAAGCTGTCTTATAAATTTATCTCCGTGTCTCTCTTTGGCTACTGCCACTAGGATTACCCTGTGTAAAATAAGGGCTTTTAACACATAAGTCCCTAGGTGCATGTAGGAAGTTGTGTTTATACACAGTCTATAGCTGCAAGGTCAACCTGTGCACAGCCCTGCAGGCAGAGGGGAGGTGGTGAGTGCTGAAGCTTATGGATGGCCAGGGGACCACTATCTAGGGTCTAGTTGGGATTTATGGCTAGAATACTTTCTTCAAAAATAACAGAGGTGCAAAGTGAGAAGATGGGAAAGATTAAAGTAATTAGTGTTGTGGGGCATTTCTACAAGGAATGAGTAAGAATTTGATTCTAAAAGATTCTCATTCCAAAAAGTTCTTAGAGTCTATTATAAGTTGAAGTGTTATTACTAATTAGTATATTAGTTGGGATGCTGTTGAGGCTTCACAATTAGCAACATTGAATAGAATTTATTTTACACACCAGACAAAGGGCTTCTCATGAACCTTTCCTTATAACTCCCACAAACAGAGACTTTGCATGGACCGTTCTATTTTATATTCATTCAGCCTCACTCTTTACTCTAATAGTTTGAGCCCCTTTTGGGGAGCAGGAGAATGTAATTGTGAAGGGAAATGGAGCTGTTTACTTAAATCCCTGATTTGGATTCCTGTCCTCCCAGGGGGAGAATGGTCTGAGCAGCCAGTTCATAAATTTACTGGAAGAGAAAAGAGCCTCTTGGGTTGGGGGTAAGTGTGCAGCGTGAAGGTGGAGTCCCAAGGGAGATGTTAAGGGCCAGATGATGTGGAGCCCTTGCCAATTCTGGGGAGAGAGCCAGGTTGGCCCTCCGTGGATACTGGTTACCTGGCCATCTTGGTTGGGAAGGAAATTCCTTCTGTGCAGGCAATATTGGCTTCTCCCATGGCTGGCAAGTTTCCAGGCACCCCCATGCTGCCAAGCTGTGAAACTCAGTAACCCAGAGAAGCCAGTGTCTAGAGACTCAACAGCCATACAAACATTACACTTGTCATCTTAAACTTGACTGACCTCTCACGAAGAGGAAGTGTGGTAAAGCAGAAGGGACACGACTTTCAGGATCAGTCAGATTACATGCTAACTGTGTGATGTCAGGCAAGTTATGCAACCTCACTATACCTCAGTTTCCTCATCTGCAAAGTATTAATAGTAATACTCACATGGTAAAACTTTTATGTGGATTCAAAATTCTATCATATGTGTAAAGTCCCTTGGCCAATGCACAGCACCTGGTGGGTCCTCTGTGCTTTATGATGGTTATGTCTTCAATAATATATAATTCTTCTCACCTACTTTGCTCTCCTTTACCTCTTACCAATCTTAAGAACCTTGTGATTCTTCTCATTTCCACACTATCCTTCCCCTTCATTTCAGTTCAGTTCAGTCGCTCAGTCGTGTCCAACTCTTTGCGACCCCATGAATCGCAGCACGCCAGGCCTCCCTGTCCATCACCAACTCGCGGAGTTCACCCAGACTCACGTCCATCGAGTCGGTGATGCCATCCAGCCATCTCATCCTCTGTCGTCCCCTTCTCCTCCTGCCCCCAATCCCTCCCAGCATCAGAGTCTTTTCCAATGAGTCAACTCTTCGCATGAGGTGGCCAAAGTATTGGAGTTTCAGCTTTAGCATCATTCCTTCCAAAGAACATCCAGGGCTGATCTCCTTTAGAATGGACTGGTTGGATCTGCTTGCAGTCCAAGGGACTCTCAAGAGTCTTCTCAAACACCACAGTTCAAAAGCATCAATTCTTCGGCGCTCAGCCTTCTTCACAGTCCAACTCTCACATCCATACATGACCACTGGAAAAACCATAGCCTTGACTAGACAGACCTTTGTTGGCAAAGTAATGTCTCTGCTTTTGAATGTGCTATCTAGGTTGGTCATAACTTTCCTTCCAAGGAGTAAGCATCTTTTAATTTCATGGCTGCAATCACCATCTGCAGTGATTTTGGAGCCCCAGAAAATAAAGTCTGACACTGTTTCCAATGTTTCCCCATCTATTTCCCATGAAGTGATGGGACCAGATGCCATGATCTTCGTTTTCTGAATGTTGAGCTTTAAGCCAACTTTTTCACTCTCCTCTTTCACCTTCATCAAGAGTCTTTTTAGTTCCTCTTCACTTTCTGCCATAAGGGTCAATCTGACTAGATTAACCTCCCCAAAGCAGTGTGCTAATGATGTTGTTCCCTTGTTCAGAAATCTTTGAGGGCTTCTCATAAAGTTTAGACTCCTTATAACCCCTCATTCCGACCTTCCTTTCACAGTCCAGATCCAAAACACTTCTCTAGGTCATTGCTGTCCTACCTACATGGATCCTCTGCCCTGGAGTTAATAGAATTTCCAAGTTTGCTCAGAGCTATTTCCTTTGACTTCTTTGTTAATGTTACTATCTCTCCTTGTAAAAACCTTTCTTCCCATTTAAATTTGTATGTACCATCAAAGAGTGGTGATTCTTTAAAATAAAAAACAAGCAAACAACAAAAACATAACTCATGTATGGAAAACTGTCCTTTAGCTGGAAATGATTGCTCCCATTTTGAAATTTTATAGGACTTTGTACCTTTCTTATAGAAATTAACAAATCCTTCCTTATATACTCTCTCTTCTTATGGACATTTGCTTTAAGACAGATGGAAAGCTTGATTTGGAGAAGGGGTTGTTTTTTATTCAGACTTTTTTGTGAACACTCCACCAGGAAACAGTTTATGATATATACATTGTTTCACAGGTGCAGCTTCCGTTTTTCATAACTGTATCTAATTATACTGGGGTTTGCTACCTCTGTAAATTATACTAAAGTTTGTTACCTTTGTATATAGAAAAGCATAGACAAACTGAGAATTAAGATGAGAAGGTTTAAAAAAAAAAAAAAGATGAGAAGGTTTTATTTTGAGTGTAGTTTTGCCTCAAGAGACTGTCTAGTTCAATAAACATGCATATTATCTATACAACAAATGACATCACGCTTTGTAGTATTAAAAGTATGCTTTCAACTCCTGAAGGAAGTATAATGTTCATTTATTATGTCAGCATTGATACAATACAATTTTTCTTAATCGTTCATTGTAAGTTCCTTTAAAGCAACCTGTGAAGGCATGCCTTAGGACCTTTGCTCTACAGATCTTGGTACGCTCTGCAGAGATATAGAAAACAGCCCTAAGTTTCATTGTACTGTTACACTGTGTAGACAATAAGGCCATTTGTAAGTGTCCCACCTGGAGGAGGAAATGGCAGCCCACACCAGGAATCTTGCTGGGAAATCCCATGGATAGAGGAGTGCAGGTTACAGTCCATGGGGTTGCAAAAAGCAGGCATGACTTAAGTGACTAAACAACAGTAACAAGCTTCCCATCCAGTGCTACTCCATTTTCCTTTGGACCATGATAGAGTACAGTGGGGCTTCCCAGGTGGCTCAGTGGTAAAGAATCTGCCTGCCAATGCAGGAAACTTGGGTTTGATCCCTGGGTTGGGAAGATCCCCTGGAGAAGTGAATGGTAATCCACTTTAGTATTCTTGCCTGGGGAATCCCATGGACAGAGGAAACTGGTGGACTATAGACCATGGGGTCACAAAGAGTCAGACACAACTGAGTGACTGAGCACGCACACACACACACACACACACACACACACACACACACGAGTACAGTAGTATGATTCAAGAAGAATTTATATCTACATTACAAAGAACTTACATTTTCTTCTTTTAAAATGGCCTATTGACATTTTAGTAGTTGTTAAGGAAAGTTTATTGTTATACTTCCTTACCAATTTATCATTTACATGTTTAATAAAACCCCAAATCAACCTAGCATAATCACAGAACTGTTTTATGATAGGATGTCTTGTCTGTTAGATGGGGTTTAGTTGCAGCATCTTCCTGATAAGTTCGTGACTACAATGGCCAAACATCTTGTTAAACCCAGGATGAGTTGTATCCATCAATCTTTAAAATGTCTTGGAAATTCCAATGTTTCAGCATCCACATGACATCTCCCACATTGTTTTTCACATTCTAAAATAGAACAGAAATTCTTTAGCAGACCATGTGTCCTTAATTTTGATTGGGAATATATTAACATATCTATGACTCAAACAGAGACACAGCTTTCCCCTCATCTTATTTTTCTGTTTAAATAGCAGACTTTTGGTCAGTGTTCCGTGACTCCTGTCTTCCTGAAAGTCAAATGCCTGCCTTCACACTGACTGTGGAGAGAGGGTCATCCAGCTTCCATGTGGACCACATGTAAGAAGGAAGGGGGAGAGAAAGAAGGGACTCTTCCAAAAAAAAAAAAAAATAACAAAGCCAAGATCCCTGACAAGATAGCTGTCAGCTGAGTAGCACTTTAAATTATGTGTTTAGAGAGATCATCAAGAAAAGCACATAAAGTAGGAAAAATAATTTTCAAAAATTAGCAGTTTTTAACCCTTCATAGTGTTAAACTGAGAGAGAGAGACCAGAGTTGAAAAATCCAACAGAGAGATGAGAGAAGAATCACTAAATTGTGGGTCAAAGGATTCCAAGAGTGTAGAGAATTTCAAAGGAAAAATGAAGAGCAAAATAGTGCTATAGTATATGATACAAACTAAAAATTACCTCTCAGGGTTTATAACTGGTGTATCACTAATGATATTAGCAACAACAACAGCTTTAGAAGTCATTGGTGCAAATTAATGAGATGAGAGGTGAGGAAGTTGGGACTGCTCTTGTGAGGAGCCTAAATGAGAATGACGTGCCAGAGAGGGAGAACAGAGCTTTAAAGAATGATCTGACCAAGAAGATTGTTTGGAGGTAAGGTCTTTGGGGATGGTGGAGACTTGAGCATGATTGCAGGAGCCAGTAAAGATGGAGAGATTGCAGATACAGGAAAGAGATGGAAAGAAATGCACTCCAGAGCAAATGATTGAACATCAGGAGAAACAGATAAACTCTGAGGCTGGGAGAAAGGGGGTAGAGATGACTGTGGGTCTAGATGAGTTTGGGGTGGGAAATTCAGGAACCCTAAAACCTGAGGGGTATAAATTCACTCAGGGAGCTTCAGTCCTGAGATAATGGAATCAGATAGTGGTTTAGCGGATAAGCACTGAAAGTCAGACTGCCTGGGTTCAAAGTCAAGTTCTATTCGGTAATTGGAAGTCCTTGGGCAAGTTACTGACATCTATTCCTCATTTTCCTCATCTGCAAGATGAGTTAAAAGCTTGAACTCCATAGGCAGACTGCCAGAGTTTGGAAATAGTAAGCTCTCCTTCCAGCTAGCAATACGTACTTGGCAAATTGTTTAACTTTTCTATACCTCAACTTCTTCATCTGTAAAATGGAGACAATAAAAATGTCTACCTCCCAGAATTACTGTGAGGATTAAGTGAGTTAATGTTTATGTGTCTGGAGCAGTACCAGGCACATCCTTAATACTACGTACGTTTTTAAAAATGGTTCATTAAGCAGTGTTGAGAATCTAGGGCCTAAGAAACTATAACTTAAATTTATGGGTAGATTCTACATTGTTTTAAGATTTCTCACCATAAGTGCTCAGCTACCAAAATATGTAAGTGAAGAATGAGCTTTTTAGCCTTGACCCAGGATTGGAGTTTCTGCATGGCTGTCAGGACATAATGGAGATATGAAATCAGATGGCTAACAGGAAGGTGGACGTGGGGAAGACAATTGTATCTTAGAAGCAATTATAAAGACTTTGTCTTTTATTAGGATTGAGTTGCAAAGCCATTGGAAGGCTTTGTTTGGAGGAAGGAAGGCTGACACAGGTTTTTAAACTTACCCTGGCTGTTATGTTAAAAATAGAAGAGCAAGATGAAAGTAAGACCAATCAGAGGCCAGTACAAGATCTGCATAAGGGATGACAGTGGCTTGGACAAGGATGTAATAGAAATGTGCTTGTGTGTTTAGTCACTTAGTCGTGTCCAACTCTTTGCAACCCCATGGATTGTAACCCACCAGGCTCCTCTGTCCATGGGATTTCCCAGGCAAAAATACTGGAGTGGATAGCCATTCCCTTCTCTAGTGATCTTCCTGACCCAGAGATCAAACCTGGGTCTCCTGCATTGCAGGTGGCTTCTTTACCATCTGAGCCACCAGAGAAACTCAGTAAGAAGATTTCATCAACGATGAGAAGTAGTCAGATTCTTGATATTTATTTTAAAGAATGTACAGTCAACAAGGTTTTTTTGTTTGTTTGTTTTTTACTGATTATCTGATCAGTACAAGGGGAAGAAGGAATCAAGATTGATTCCAAGGTTTTTGGCTAGAGCAACTATAGGAATGAATTTGCCACTTGCTAAGATGGTAAAGACAGCAAGAGGAATAAGACTTTGGGGATTGGGTTGAAGATCAGGAGTTGAGTTTTAGACATCAGGAGTTTAGATGAATAGTTTAGATCAGGAGTTTAGATGACTAGTTAACATTTGAATGGAGATGTCAGGTAGACAGTTGAATATATGAGACCCAACCTCAAGAGAGACATCTAAATGCAGACATTAATTTGTAAGTCTTCAGCATATACTGTGCTTAAAGCTATGAGATTGGGTGTGATCATTTAGGCAGTGTTTTTAGAAAGAGAAGAGGTCTAAGTACTGAAGCTGTGTGAGCATTTCAACTTTAAGAGACTGGAATGATGAGAAGAACTAGCCAAGATAGTAGTAGCCGGGTAGGTAGGAGTCCAGTTCACGTGCATCTGTGCATTTGCGCAGTACACACACACAGGCACACACACACGTTTTTGCACATGCATACGTGCACACAACATATCCTATATGAAGACAGAATGATCAGGGGTACCAGCTACTTTTCTTTATGGATTACTTGCAGGAAAATTTAATTTCTCTACTTGTAGGAAAAATTAATTGGGAAACCAGGTGATTAAATAAGGTGGCTTGATGGATGTGGAATCAGAACAAGGTGTGTGTGTGTGGTGGGGGGTGGTCTTTGGGTTACCTCACTGGTGACTGTAATTAAGCTGTGATAACCCAAAACGCCGCCCTCACTTTGGAGCATACATGCTTCTTGGACAACATATTCCTGACTGGTGTCATAGCACTATTTCCCTTGGACGTGGCTTTAAAACAGATGGCCAGAGTTTTCCCAAAGGAGCTGCTTTTTCTAAGCTTCCACCCCTCCAGGAGGCATATTCTTTCCTTAGATATGTTAATGTACCTCATCTTGTTTCCATTAAGTCTTGTCCTCAAGAGTTATACTTTGGGGGGTGGGGGGCGTGTCACTATTTCCTAAAATATGGACCTTCTACCTAGAAAATTATGTACATAAACTCTCAAAATTTTGTGTACAGTTTTACAAGTCCATGAATCCAGCTTAAGAACTACTTGAAGTTTACCTTTCTGTTTTGTTGGCTCGTGGAAGGTAAACTTATTCCTTTCTTTGAAAGCCCCCTTTATTGTTGTCTCCTGTACCACTTACTACTTACAAAGCTGGTCTTATGAGCTACACCATAGGATTTTTATGTGAAATTATTTAATAATGAAGTAGTCCTGGCACTTCAATGAGTGAAATCTTTTGTCCGAAGAAGGAGGTAGACTGTCATACCATATGCCTTCAAAAGGACTCAGTGAAGTTCTAGTGTGTGCGTATACAATAACACAAATGTGCAAGGCTCATGCTCACCAATTCTGAAATTCAGCCTTTAGTAAGTGGTGTGTGAATCTTACTATAAAATGCTGCTGCCTAAACATTTAAGAATATATATATATATATATTATTAAAGTTTGGAGGAAACAGAGGAAGATTGAAAATATTTGCTTAAAAGGTGAAAAAAAAAAAGCTATCCAGAATATTAAGAGCAACACCCATCTGAACTTCACAGAAAGTGTCATGAGAGTGCCAGTGATTAGAACTGATCAGATATTTGGCTGTCCTTTTCAACCAGAAGATGGATTTGAACCATATTACTACATCCATCGTTTAGTTTTGAAGAGAGAGGGGGGAAAATAAAGTCAATTATTTGTCTCTTTGTTCAAAGGCCTTTTTTGTATTGTAGATCCCTGAAAAGCTGGTAGAGAAGCCAGCCTTTCACATCCATTAAGGTTAGCTCTGAAACTGTTGAATTTGATCTCTTCCATTTGCCATCTGGATACAGTAGAGAAAAAGCTATTCTGCATTGGGTTGCTGGACACCATCCAGAAAATAATATGTCAGGGGCATCAAAGGCTTGAGGCACTTGGTCCAGTCTGTCTAATGATCACAGGCAGGGTCTGCTCTCCAGTTTTGTAGTATGTTTTATTTTTGCAGTGACAATATATATCCCAGTAAAATAGATCACAAGGATTACTGCCAACTTGTCAAAGCTAGGATTCTTCCATCATACACTTCAAAAAAAGCGGCCAGATTTTAATTGGGCAAAGCTTGACTCCCAAAACTGAGGAAGCTTCATCTCATCACAACCTGTACCCTTTCTTAAGGAGAGCACTTAATACAAGAAGGATTTTAATTCCTAAGATTGTTTCATCTCACATCCAAATGCCATATTTTTAAAGTCTCCTTAAAACTGACCTCATTTAAAGTTGTATTCCTTACTCTCTTTATAAGTGGGCCCAGTATCTGGACAGCTAATGACCAAGCTGGCAGCTTTCCAGGATTCTGACAACCACATCTCATTATTCACACCAACTGGAGCCAATTGTGGCTGGATTTTTTTTTTTTTTTTTTTTTTCCGTTCTATTCTGTTATTTAAAAATGTGGATAGGAAGCAACAGCAAGCAATGGCATGTCATTTGGTATCCTCTGGGATTGGGAGCAGCCTTGCATAATAGGTCCTGTAATATCAGGGGCATATGGCTGTGTTTTAAGGTAGCTGGAGGCCATCTAACTCTAAGCTCTGATAAAGCAAGTTTAGTTTGGGTCTTTGCAGATTGTATTTAGGGATTAATTTATAGCTTCTGCAATAGGTATAATCATAGGGCAGTTGCTGTTCTGTCTCTTATGCTGGTAGGGGGTAGCAGGAAGAGTTGCTGAGCCCTAATCATGGACATTACTTTTCTTTGTGGACAAGCATGGTTGCCAAGGAACTCGCAAGTCTCCCATGCTGACCTCGGAAGCTGGAGAAACCCTGGCTGGGTTCTGGCCAGCTTACTGAAAGGGGTGTCGTGGACAGTAGTACTCTGGTTGTGTGCCTTGTTCAGGTTATCCAGTAGATGGTGGTGGTGGTTTAGTCGCTAAGTCATGTCTGTACTTGGGACCCCATGGACTGTAGCCTGTGAGGCTCCTCTGTCCATGGGATCCACCAGGCAAGAATATCGGAGTGGGTTGCCCTTTCCTTCTCCAGGGGATCTTCCCAACCCAGGAATCAAATCTGGCTCTCCTGCAGTGCAGGCAGATTCTTTACTGAGCTATTATTCTGCTCCAAAATGGTACCGTCCACACTCTCATTGTTTAGGACTTTATTCTCAGAATCTTCCTGTTCTTTTCCATTTAGATACTGCATTGAAAACAACAAATACTTCTCCTCCATGAAGAAACACAAGTGAAATCTCCAAACCATACATCAAGTAAAGCAGCATTATCCCCACTAAGCTCTGTGCACATGCTCACAGCTTCTGTTTGGTTATTACCAGGATAGACTGGGGGCTTCCCTGGTGGTTCGGTGGGTAAAGAATCCGCATACAGTGGAGGAGACACAGGAGACTTGGGTTCAATCCCTGTGTCGGGAAGATTCCCCAGAGAATGAATATGGCAACCCACTCCAGTATTCTTGCCTGGAGAATGGACAGAGGAGCCTGGCAGGCTACAATCCAAAGGATCGCAAGAGTCAGATATGACTAAGCACGCACACACTCATGCAGGCTGGACTAACCCTTTCTGTAGTTGGCGCGTTGTTTTTTCTATAGTTTCTACCTGCTCTCAGATCCCCTCCCTGGCTTAAAAATAAAGGGAAGATGGTGATGTCAAGTCATTATTAGAGCCAGACTTCCTGGCCCAGCCACCTCCTTCCCAAGGGACTTACCCTGTCTGTGCCTTAGTCACCTTACCTGTGACATGGGACTAGTTGTAGCACCTACTGTTTTGTTATAGGTTTGTTCCAACAGTTGAGCAGCAATGTGAAGAAAGAGCCTGGCATACCACAGTGCTCAATATATATTTGCTACTGTTGTTATTATTTGATGTACTTTAATATGAATGGATTTCATTATTTTCACTTCAACCAAATATTTAGCATTTTGAACCCTTTATTATTCATTGAACATGAAAAAGATTTTGAATTCTGCTGAAAGAATTTCAGGGATGCACAAGCAGGAAAGATTGAGCAAGGGCAGTCCTTCAGATCACACTATTGCCCTGCTGGCTCTGAAGCTGCAGCAGAACACAGTGAGTTGGAGGAGCTGAGTGGCCCCATTCCTTACATGAAGTCCCTATAGCTATAGCTGGGGGCTTGTCCTGGGGCTCAGTGGGAAAGAATCTGCCTGCAATGCAGGAGTCACAGGTTCAGGCCCTTTGCTGGGAAGGTCCCTGGAGGACGAAATGGCAACCCACTCCAGTCTTCTTGCCTGGAAGATTCCATGGACAAAGGGGCCTGGCGGGCTGTAGTCCATAGGGTTGCAAAGAGCCAGACACAGCTGAAGCAGCTTAGCATGCATGCTCAGCTCACTGGAAGATAAGCTCCAGGAATGCAGGGATTACATCTTTTCCTTCACCTTTGTTTTACCAGTGTCTAGAACTGAGCCTGATCTCAGCTCAGCCCCTCACAGACTCCTGTGATGATTTTTTTTTAATATACTTATTTATTTGGCAGTGTTGGGTCCCAGCTGCAGCACTCAGGATCTTCCACTGCATGTGGGATCTTAGTTCCCTGAGTAGGGATCAAACCCAAGTCCCCTGCATTGCAAGGGGATTCTTAACCACTGGACCACCAGGGAGTCTGTTTTTAAAAGATATTTATTTACTTTTGTCCTTCAAAGAAAATTTTATTTAGTGCCATTATCTGTCTGGACCCCTTCTTAGTTTTAAAGCATCCCCTCTGAGCTTTGCTGGGTACGGTGGCCTATGAGAATTAAAACACTGTTTTATCATCAACTTAGCATGGGCCTGATACCCTAAATGTGTAGCTCTGATAAACTTGATTAGGCCAGAGACTCTTTACCTAAACCCAGACCCAAATGTTGGGATGTGAATTACCAGCAGCCTGAGATAGAGGGTGCAAGAGATCAACTTGACCTCTTAATTGGGGAAGAGGGGAGTCTTAGGGAGCCTGGCTCCAGGCAGGGTCATAGGGATGGCAGAAAGGGCAGGATTCACCTGGTAACAAACAG
Source organism: Bos indicus x Bos taurus (assembly GCF_003369695.1). Lineage (NCBI taxonomy): Eukaryota > Metazoa > Chordata > Mammalia > Artiodactyla > Bovidae > Bos > Bos indicus x Bos taurus. The sequence goes on from NC_040078.1 coordinate 24,178,104, forward strand.
GACCCATGCGTGGTCCTTGAAACTGATCAATTCAATAAGTCATTCTTTGACCCAAGTGGGGAGCAAGAGAAGGCGAAGAAGGGAGTCTCTTCCTTCAGTGAGCTTTATCTGTCATAGAAGAACAAAGGTAAAAACAGCTGCTGTGGCGTAGGACCCCATTTAGCAAGTAAGAATGGAAAATCGGGAACCAACAGAGACAAAATTGAAGATACCAGGTAGACAGAAATACAAGCAACACAGTGTAGTTTTGTGGAAATCAAGGAGAGGGTTTTGAAGTATGATAATAAAGAGTGTCAGTTGTTAGATTCAAAGAGGTCTTTGAAGAACAACAAGGCAGATGAGGCTGTTGGAGTGAAGGATTAAGGAACCATTATTAATTTAGAAAAGCTGTAGTAAGTTGGTGGTTGAGAAACCAGTTTACGGGGAGTTAAGAGTGGTGGTGGCAAGTACAGGGTTCTTCTCATGGTAATTTTGGGGAAGAGTAGAAAAGGAAGAAATAACTCCATATAGGGCTAGACCTCTTTCTGTACTTCTACACAATGGGAAAGAATGTAGAAAGATGTAAGATTTAAGATGGAAAAAAGCAAAAGAAAACTTGATGGAGAAATATTCTTAAGAACACAAGAAGATATAAAATCGGTAGCACCGTGGGAAAAGATTAATCTTAGAGGGATTTTCCTCTCTAAAACAGAAGAGGAAAGAAGATGGTTATCTACATGGAAATATTTGGCAGTACAGAGTAGGGAAGCTGATGCTACATATTGAACTCAGTAAAAATGGACTAGGGTCATCTAATAAGAGGGGAGCTCCTGGGTCTTAAGTAGACTAGAGATTTTAAATTAGCTATAAATAAAACGGACCAGTGAATTGCTAGGCATGGCACAATAGTCATTGAGCTACAGAATTCTCAAGGGCAGGGATCATGTATTGCTCTTGTGTCCCCACTGATACAAGAACACAGTGTTTGTACCATGGTTAGTCCTCAATAAGTATTTGAATGGATGGGTGGAAGGATGGGTGGATGGATGGATAAATGGACGAGAGAAAGGAAAGAAGAAAGGAAGGGAGGAAGGAAGGAAGGAAAGCAGGATTGGTGGATGGTTGGATGGTCTGTTACCTACATGTGTGTATTGAAAGTTTATTTTAATTGAATTAAACTATTCTTGACCCTAAATGAGGGCCTAGGTGAAATCAAGTATAGTCATTAGACTAAGCCCTTAACAGTTTGCAGTTTGGAAACAGGACTTAATATATGACACCTTTTGTCTAAACCCTCAGTTTTTGTTCACTTTCCTTAGGATGCGGAACGGCAGTGGTATTTTGTCAGTGCTGGCTGATTGCGTCGTTAGATCTGGCACACATTATTCTGCTGCTTATAGCTTCTGGCCCAGGTTCAGAAATGTCATTTTTGGGCCCCTATTTGCAATTTCAGGGTCCCCCAAAGAACCTGTACCTTCCTGCTTTTGCCTCCTCATCTGAGTTACTAAATTCTGGTAACTTAGATAATTTAGATGTCCTTACTTAAAGCTGAATGACTGGCTTGTGTGTTAGACTTGGAATCCATGTTAGGAATTCTGTATCAGATGTAATAAGTGAAGATCCAGATTTCAGATTTAATGGTTTGTTTTACAAGTAAAAAGTAAAAGATGGAAGGGAAAGGAAGGTAAGGACAGACAGTGCTTGAAAAAGAAAAGGAAAAAGACTTCTAGTCTTTCATTTTTCTAAGAGAAGAAACTGGTGATGACACTCTCCTTTAGTCAGTAATTATAGTTAGAATACCTGTGGTATACAGAAGCATGAGACTAGTAAAGTGTAACTTTTTCACTGGGAAGACTGTTTTATTGTCCTTTATTTAAAAAATAGCATGGGCTTGTTTTTATTTTAAATCAGTGAACTGATATTCCAAATCAGTTATTTCCTAGTGAGGGGAAGTTGAAATAATTCTGATACTAAAACATACATTCTGCTCAACTTGCCAGTTAATGTCAGGAGTTTGCTGTTTCATTACCACCAGGGACACTAGTAGGACCAAAGCATTTTTCTCCAGGTTGCTTTTGGTTGTTTGGAAATGTCACAGTGGAAGCCCTGGCCCCTTGAACCAGAGCAACAGCAGGTGAGCAAAGGAGGAACTGGATTTCAAAATATTTTGTTTTAAGAGGTTATTTGTTATGTTGAAGTCATCACACAACATCTGATGTTGATTTTGAGATTGTTAATGTATCCTTTTTAAGCATTCAGATTAAAAAACATAAACACATTTCCACTCAGTTTTCCCATAAATCCCATCCCCTCACTCAACTCAAAACATCCTGACCTGCAGTGTTCTGTTGTGCTTCTGCCCTTGCTGGCTTAGGCTGCTCCCGGGTTCCTTGGGGGCGGGGCAGGGGCGGGGGCAGGGGGTTGGGGGTGGGAGCAGTGCACGCTGCGTCTTCCAGAAAAAGGAAATAGTGCTGTATTGTACAGTAGACACACTCTACCTAAGGGCAGAACTAGTCAAAAGTCAAATTGAGTTTACACTACAAGCTCTTTGTGTGCTTGCAAATTGCCTTCTAACTGTACCTAGTTAAAATAAAATCAGGAAATTATCACATAAAATCCATCCTGAACCTTAAAGTAAAATTGCTTACATTCTGAGCAGAGTTGAACAACTTTATCAAGGGTTCGTAAAAATAGTTTTTTCAGCACATTTTATTCTAATAGTGTGTTGTTATAGATTCAGCTAAGATTGCAATACAGGGACTTCCTTGGCAGTCCAGAGGCTAAGACTTTGCCTTCCAGTGCAGGGGGTACAGGTTCGATTCCTGGTCAAGGAGTGAAGATCCCATATGCCCTGGGGCCAGAAAACAGAAACAAGAATGTAACAAATTAAAGAATCAAAAAAATCTTAAAAAGATTGTCATACATTAAGAATTTGGAAAGGTGTTCTGATAGTTGTAGGTGTTGTTGATAAAAGATGCGAAGGTAACCCGGCAAAGGATAATTTGAAAATGTCCTTCTAGTCTTGTGAATATCCTTCCCTCATTCTCTTCCCTGGGGATGCTGAGTAAGATAAGACCAGACTTCCAGCTCCTGCACTGTGGAAGTGTCATACGGTTAGTATGCATTCCTACCTCACTTATGTACATATATTAAACCTCCACTCTGTTGATGTTAAGAATGTTAAGAAACATGAATCTTGCCCGTGAGAATTTCACTGGCTGGTGAGGGTAGCAGACTTGCTGGAAAAGTAAATTACAGCCCAATCAAATGCTGTACTAGAGGGAGAACAAAGCATTGTGGGTACTTAAAGGAGCAAGTAACTCAACTTAAACCTAGGGAAGCTGGGGAAGACTTCATAAATGTGGTGACAACTGAACTGAGTCTTAAAAGATAAATTGAAATCTGGCAGGTGAAAGGCACACCAGGCAGAGAGAAGTGAATGTGCAAAGGGTTCAATTTTGGAAAGAATATGGCTTCTTCAGGTAACTAAAAGAAGTAGACAATTCATGGAGTAAAGCAGTGAGAAAAAAAAGGCTGAAAAAAATACACTTAATTTCTTAAGTCTTCTTGGGTCTTCTTAACTCATCAGTGCTGGTGGGATAGAAACCAGCAAAATTGCTAGAAACACAAGAGAACTTGCAAAATACTTTGTTACGTAATTCTTCTAATAGGTCATTGGGCTATTTATTCTCCAACAGTGCTTTTTTTAAAAAAAGTTGTCACCAAGATGGAAAATTAAAAAAGAAAATCATCTATATATTATACTTTGGTATAACTCAACTGATGACATTTCAATAGCATCATTTTTACACAGCTGGGGTTCTGCCTGTCCTCACAAAACAGCTTTGTTTTACTTTGTACATACATTTCTCGCTCTTCATTATTTGATGGTTATGACACAAACATCTGCAGTTACTTTCTCAATAACTATGATTATTTAATAGTAATATACAAAATAAGTTAGTGTTACTTTTCACAAAAATGTCCAAGAACTGAGGTAAGCACCAGTGTCGTTTGTGGTACCAAGTATTTCATCATTAATCATTATTCAGTATATAGTAATTTGTCATCTAAGTAGTTGAAAAATAAGACTACTTTCAAGATGTACTTTCAAGCCATCTGATTGAAACTGTTGAAGATGGGAATATTCTGTTACTTACACTAATTATTTTACTTACTAATATTTAGTCATAAAACAGAATTATGTGCAACAAAAAAAAATTTCCAATTGAAGAGGAAAGGGTCTCAAAAATGCCAAGGGAAATTGTATTTAAAATCATTACAATTTGAATGTGAGTGCTGCTGTGTGGTGAAGTTGTTGAAAATTTTTCATTTTTGACTCAAAGTATGTTTATAAAAATAGAATATGCTCATACAGATACATAAACTATGTAAAAATAGTCAGATTTGGAAATTTATTGGAAAACAGTGTTTACTTCAAAAGGGACATGATAAATATTCATTGATGAATAAAGGTAGGTTTTTGGAATTGAAAGTCAAACTAAAATGTAAAGGAGAATAATTATTTTGGTTTCTATTTTACAACTTGATCAGCACCAAAATGCACAAATTCCAAATAAAATAATTGGAATCAGAGAAATGAAACTATGATACTGCATTACTTTATAAATGAGATAAATGTTTGTTCAGCTTAGTCAATGATAAATGATGAGACAATTTAAAGCAGAATGAAAAAACGTCATCAATTTGTATAAACAATCAGAAAAAACAAGTCTCCCTTAATTAAAGAAATATTCTTGAATTTCATTAGGCACAATGAGACAACTGACTAAGGAATGCAGAGTTATTTTGCACATGTACACACACAGTGAGTGCAAATCAGAACTATGACATTTCCATTAAACATAAATAGAAAATTGAATGTGGGGTGGTGAAGTTTTAGAGGAAGGGCTAAAAACTCAACTGTGAAAAATTCTAAGGTTTATTAACAAGAGTGGGGCTTCTCTGACGGCTCAGTGGTAAAGAATCTGCCTGCAATACAGGAGATGTGAGTTCGATTTCTGGGTCAGGAAGATTCTTCTGGAGAAGGAAACGGCTACTCACTCCAGTATTCTTACCTGGGAAATCCCATGGACAGAGGAACCTGGCGGGCTATGGTCCATGCAGTTGCAGAAAAGTCAGACACGCATTAATAAGTATAAAGAATTGGAAACTCTGAAATGACCTCTATGCTGACACTTCTTTGACAACAGAGCCTCTAGATCTGCATAAGTTGCCAGATTTTTCAGAACTTTTATATAAGAGGCTCAACAATGTGACAAGCAGGAAACTCTGTGGCATGCTGAAAATATGTTGGATTATTTGTTCTTCAACATTATGGGCTATCATTGATAACTTCCTGAGATCTTTCAAATATAAAGAGGGATGGTGAATTAATGATCAGCTGATACTGGTTTCCAAATGTGAATTTTACCCTTTCCCCCCCCAAGTTTATTTCATACAAAGCTTTATAAGAATTCTTTCTAGGAAATTCCCTAGTGGTTCGATGGTTAGGGCTCCACATATTCACTGCTGAAGCCCAGGTTCAATTCCTGGTTGGGGAACTAAGATCCCACAAGCCACATGGCACAGCCAAAAAAAAAAAAATCTTTCTGAAGAGCTTCAAAGAAAGATTATAGATGTGTTTTCTTAGTTTTTAAGAGAAATAGTTCACTGTTTATTATCTAAGAAAACCTGTATCTCAAAATGATTTGGGCTGGGGTCATTATGCCAAAAAATAATCTCTAAGGTTTCAAAGAAAAAAAAAAACCCTTTCAGGGGAGAACAGCAGTGTTTGTTATTGTTGTTCAGTCTGCAAGTCATGTCTGATTCTTTGCAACCCCATAAACTGTAGCACACCAGGCTTCCCTGTCCTTCACTATCTCCCTGAGTTTCCTCAGACTCATGTCCATTGAGTCAGTGATGCCATCTGTCCATCTCATCCTCTTTTTCCTTTCTCCTCTTGCCCTCAATCTTTCCAGCATCAGGGTCTTTTCCAAAGAGTTGGCTGTTTGTATCAGGTGGCCAAAGTATTGGAGCTTCAGCTTTAGCATCAGTCCTTCCAATGAATATTCAGGGTTGATTTCCTTTAGGATTGATTAGTTTGATCTCCTTGTTGTCCAAGGGAGTCTCGAAAGTCTTCTCCAGCACCACAGTTCTAAAGTACCAAATCTTCAGCCCTCAGCCTTCTTTATAGTCCAACTCTCACATCCATACATGACTACTGGGAGAATCATAGCTTTGACTATGTGGACCTTTGTTTGCAACATGACGTCTCTGCTTTTTTTACATGCTGTCTAGGTTTGTCATAGCTTTTCTTCAAATAGTACATATCATACTGCTTCATCAGAAGAGGTGCACAATCAATATTTTTTGGACCAAAGGAAACAGTATTTGCTAAGAGTAAGTTTTCATTTTCTGAGTGATTATAGTGTGAGGAAATTTCAGATCTGCTGTTTAAATGGACAGAATAAATGGAGCAAAGCTAACTATATACAGTAATTTTGTAGAAGCAATGCAAATATGATCCTAGACCTTTGATTTTTCCCAAAACAAAGTAACAGCAACTCATTACATCCCTGTCATTGATTTTAGCTATTTGTTTATTTGATGTAGGCTGGATGGGATCACCAACTCGATGGACATGGGTTTGGGTAGACTGTGGGAGTTGGTGATGGACAGGGAGGCCTGGCGTGCTGTGATTCATGGGATCGCAAAGAGTCGGACACGACTGAGCGACTGAACTGAACTGAACTGAACCTAATAAAAATGCTTCCTGACCTCAGCACCACTACCTGCGTATGTGTGGTTGTGGTCTGGCCAGTCACGATAGCTAATGCAGAATGCTCGTGTTCTAGTCTGCCTGGCCCCATCATGGGCTTGGGCAGCTCTGGAGAAGAAGCTCAGTGTCCTAACAGACTGGCCCTGAAAGACTCATCGTATTAGTTTACCACATTATCCAAGTGTATTATTCTTTAAGGCTGCGTTAACTGTGTCGCAAACCAGATGGCTTAAAACAACAGAAATGTATCGTGTCACATGCCTGGTGGCTCAGAGTCTGAAATCAAGGTGTCAGCAGGGCCATGCTGTTCTGCAGGGGCTTTAGGGAAGAATCCTTCCTGGACTCTTTTCTAGATTCTGGTGACTTGTTGCAAACACGGGCGTTTGACTAGCAGCTACATCACTGCCATCTCTGTCTCCTTTGGTGCATGACCTTTCCCCTCTGTATCTTTATGTGTTGTCTCCTCTCCTTATAAGGACAGTAGTCATTGGATTTAGGTCCCACTCTGATCTGGTATGACCTCGTCTTAGTTAATTACATCTGCAAAGACCCTACTTCCCTGTAAGGTCACATTCTGAAGTTCTAGATAGAATGAATTTGGTGGAGGGGCATACTCAGCAATGGAAAAGCTCTAAATTTAATCTGACCTAGAATAATATCAGCTGGCATATAAATATTTTGTACATTTGGGTTTTAAATTATAGATCCTGAAGATTGCTCTTGTGGTTTTAATTGAATACAATATTGGCTCTGATGCTAAGGATGATAAATGAAAAATAGCATGTTATAAAATATTAACTATAAATCATTAACCTGGAGTTTCTAATGAGACTTCTCAGTTGCTTAATTAGGGTTCATTCAGGGAGCTACTTGCCCCTGCCAGGTCTGTTATCTGTATGTGTGTGAAGTCAGATTATGAAGGATTTTATACACTAACTTGAGGGGTTTGGACTTGACTCTGTAGAAAAGGACAAACCAGTGGAGAGTCACTCTTTTAAAAAGATAGTTCAGATAGTGATATGGTGGATATAGATGCTAGGTAGAAGCCACTGAAACAGCACAGGTGAAGTGATTGGAGATTAGACTGTTGATGGAGAGGGAGTAGTGAAGTTGTGTTGGAAACTGTCCCTGAAGATTTAGCAATTGGTTAGGTAATGTTAATAATAACAGCTGATTTTTTCCAGCTTAAGATATATTTGACATATTGTATGTTTAAGGTGAACAACAAGATGGTTTGTTACCCATATTATTGTGAAGTGGTTACTGCAGTGAAGTTAGTTAACACATCCATCACCTAATGTAATTTTATGTATATAAATGCAGTGAGCACATTTAAGATCAATCATTGCTAATATTTATTGAGTACGTTCTTTGTGCCAGGCACTATTCTAAGCACTTTTTATGTACTAATATATTTAATTCTTATAATAACCCTATGAAGTAGTATTAATACCATTAAAATGTTGGTTCAGAGGAAGAAACTGAGTCACAAATATTGGGTTGGTTGGCCAAAAAAGTTCATTAGGGTTTTTCTATACACTGTTCCAGAAAAACACAAGTGAATTTTTTGGTCAACCCAGTACTTGCCAAAGATCACATATCTAGCGATTGAAGGAGTCAGGATTTTAACCCACAGAATCTGATGAAGGAAACGAAAGAATCTGGTTGGCTGCTACCTTTGGGAGACTGAGTGGATGGTTCTGTCATTAGCCACGATTGAAAATACAGAAGAGCAGGTTTGTGGGCAGTTTACTGGAAGGTTATGAGCCAGTAGATTTAATTTTGGATATCATATTAAGTTTGAAGAGCTGTTGGTGGGAAATCCTAATGAATATACCTTGTAAATAGTTGATACTAAGTACTAGAAATAATATTTGGTATTCAAATTCATCTTTTCTCAAAAAGAGAGTACTGTGTTTTAATACATACATTATGCAGCTGTGGTAAAACACGACAAATTGATGATACCATCTCTCAGCTCTAAAAAACTAAATGAGTGCCTTCATTGGGGCAAAAAGTCTTTGTGGGTATATTCCTATGTCCTCTTTACATGGTTAGGTAAGTAAATATCTTACCCAGACTTTATGACATTTTTCAGCTAAACAGACAGAGGAAAGGAATTCATTCATTATGATTTGTACCCAGTGATCACAAATGAATTTAATTCATTACAAACTCCCCTTATACCCTCACCCTTTGCTCCACACATTCCACCAAATACACCCCTGCCTTGCTGTAACCGCGGGGTATTCCAGTTCAAACCCAGCTGTTTATGGGAACTGCTTTTGTTGAAATCATTAAAGAAAGAAAGGCCTGTGAATTCTCCTTCCGAAGCACCGCCTGTTTTCTGTGTCATTTCAGTCTCATTAATCAGCGTGGCCACAAGGTAGACGTTGCGCTGTGTATTTTACTGTCCCCAGCACAGCAGCTCCTGCATCTCTGCCCCCAGGCTGACGCACTGGGGAGAAAGAGAGAGGGAAACCATCAATCTTGCCAGTTGCACATGTCAGCAGTGATTCCTTCCCCCTTCCTGTTGGCTGTCTCTCTCACCACCTGTGTTTAGAATTAGCACCGAAGCTGCTGCCCAGATGAATAAGAACCACTGTCCCTGTCACCTGCCCTGTACTGGCCACCACTTCTAAAGGAAAACAAAAAGTACACAGGGCAATTATCTTTACTGTGTGCAGTGCAAGAGAGAGAATCACACATCCCCACAGAAGTTCATTATGTGAACATAAAATTACAGCAGATTGGAGGTTGTACAGTCTAGGAGGTAGCATCATTTATTGAAGCAGAGGGATAAAAGCAAATAATTTATTGAGTGCTTTGTTGTATTCTCATACACTCCTTCTGAAGTATCTACAGAGAGTCTAGTCTCACAGGGAGGCTTGCTGGTGGTTCCAGGAGTCCACTCTGTCCTGCAGTGGGTCCCTCCCCTTCATGTGTATGCACCAAGTCTCTGGACTAAGTGAAGCATGTATAGCTGAATTTGATCTGCTTCTGTTCAGGCCCTGACTCCACTATTTATTAGACATTCACTGCTCACTGAACCCCTCTGTGCCTCAGTTTCCTCACCTATAAAACAGAGTTGATAATACTACCTACCTCATAAGGCTTTTTGTAAGGATTAAATGAGATAATGCATTCATAGCTCTTGCTAGAGTATTTGTACATAGTAAGCACTCAACAAATATTAGCCATTATTATTATTAACCTCATTGTTCAGATTATCAAACTGAAGTTCAGAGAGATTAAAGAATTTGTACAGAGTGCTGGGATATGCAGAAGCAATTGAGCCTGCTACAGGACTGTCTGATCCCCCAAATCTGTTTTCTATTACATTATGTTGTTCTGTTCTAGTTCCATCTTACAAATAACCTCATGTGTGAGCTTAATCAATCACTTCACTTTATTCATGTCTTTATTTCCCATTATGTAAAATGAAAATGATAATACCTGACATTCCTGTTGGTATGAGACTCTTGTAATTATATGTAAATTAATCATCATCGGGCCATATGCAGTAAAACCAGGCATTTATTTTTTTTAATTTGGCTACAAAAAATGTTCATGCCCTTAAAAAGAGTTAAATAAATACAAGAGTGTCAAAAAAGTAATCATTGCTTATTCCCACTCTTTGAGATAACCACTGTTAAGTTAAATGTGTATTCACCTTCCTTGTCAAAGGCAATGGCACCCCACTCCAGTACCCTTGCTTGGAAAATCCCATGGACGGAGGAGCCTGTTAGGCTGCAATCCATGGGGTCGCTAAGAGTTGGACATGACTGAGCAACTTAACTTTCACTTTTCACTTTCATGCATTGGAGAAGGAAATGGCAACCCACTCCAGTGTTCTTGCCTGGAGAATCCCAGGGACGGGGGAGCCTGGTGGGCTGCCGTCTATGGGGTCGCACAGAGTCGGACACGACTGAAGTGACTTAGCATAGCATATAGAACTTCTGTGGGCTATGCATTGTTCTCAGGCCTTGAGGAGGGTGCTATTATTACACCCATTTTACAGATGAGAAAGTTCGGTGACTTGCACAAGGAAACACAGCTAGTGTGTACAGAGCTGGTATTGGATTTGGCCCTTTGACTCCAGAGTTGGGCCGACCTCCACTCTGTGCTCTTAGTACTTATGTTCTTCTTATCTGTTGCATGCTACTCCATCATTTAAAAATAAAACTACTGTTTATTTAGTATGTTCCCTAATGGACATTTAGTTGCTTGTAGTCCTTTTGTCATTACTCATATAGGGAATGCCAGGTAGACTTACATTCTAATATGAGTATTTCTGTAGGACACATTTCTGTATGTTGGACGAGTATGTGCATGCTAAATCACTTCAGTCGTGTCCAACTCTTAGTGACCCTATGGACTGAAGCCCGCCAGGCTCCTCTGCCCATGGGATTCTCCAGGCAGGAATACTGGAGTGGGTTGCTGTGCCCTCCTCCAGGGGATCTTCCCGACCCAGGGATAGAACCTGTTGCTCTTGTGTCTCCTGCATTAGCAGATGTGTTCTTTACCACTAGCACCACCTGGGAAGCCCTACTGTTGGATGGTTGGGTGAAAATCTTTAAACACTTAAAAATTTGACCTCCATCAATGATCAGATATTTTCTGGAGAGCTTACTCCATGCCAGGCACTAAGCACTTTACACTAAAAAACTCATCACTAATAAAGTCATCTACCCTGTGAGTCTGGTATATTATTATCCCATTTTGTAGGTGTTTAAGACCATATAAGTCATAGAGCCAGGACTCAGCCCAGGCAGTGTGGTGCTAAAGCCTACTGCTTAACCACGATAAATAACCAGACAAGTTATCACAGTCATCATATTTTACTGCTTGAGTTTGCCATTTTTCTAACTTATTCTAAAGTTAACAGAATGAGCTGACAGAAGGGTCTGAACTGAAACAAATACTATTCAAACAACCCTGGGAATTGTATCAGTCTACAGGTTGGATGGGAGAAGGCAATGGCACCCCGCTCCAGTACTCTTGCCTGGAAAATCCCATGGACGGAGGAGCCTGGTAGGCTGCAGTCCATGGGGTCGCTGAGGGTCGGACACAACTGAGTGACTTCACTTTCATTTTTCACTTTCATGCCTTGGAGAAGGCAATGGCAACCCACTCCAGTGTTCTTTCCTGGAGAATCCCAGGGACGGGGGAGCCTGGTGGGCTGCCGTCTATGGGGTCGCACAGAGTCAGACACGACTGAAGTGACTTAGCAGCAGTAGCACAGGTTGGATGATGAGAAAGGGGGCCATGGGTCCTGCAAAATAACTTTTTTCACCCAGTAGTATTTAGGATAGTCGAAGAGTTTTTTTGGTGAAATATTTTTATACCGAGAAAATAACTTTAGAATTTTTTTTTTCTCTGTTTGTAGTATTGTGTGTATGTGTGTGCTCAGCTGCTCAGTCGTGTCCGCCTCTTTGCGATCCCATGGACTGAAGTCTGCCAGGCTCCTCTGTCCATGGAATTCTCCAGGCAAAAATACTGGAGTGGGCAGCCATTTCCTTCTCCAGGGGATCTTCCTGACCCTGGGATCAAACTTGGGTCTCCTGCATTGCAGACAGATTTTTTACTGTTTGAATCACTAGGGAACCCTGCAAGATATTCATGCTGTCTCTCAAAGTTTCAGAACACCGAGGTCATGGAGTTCCTTCATTTGTTGGATATAAGAATTTCTGGCATCTTGGTTTCACTTATCCAAGGCCACCAGTGGTTAGTTCAGGTTTTCCTCAACTGACTGAGCTGACCATGAAACCCAGCTACAACTGCCTGAGTTTTGAATTCAGACTCTGTAGGGGTTAGAGGAAGTTAGAGAATTTTTCACACAGGGAAATAGGTAGAAAAAAGCATTCTATACAGTGATAATTTTGTATTCTATCCATTACAATTCTGATATCAAAATCTTAGTGGGATTATTTTCTTGTCAATGTCTGGGCTCTACGTGCTTCTTGAATCCCTGCTTGCTAAGTCACTTGAGTCGTGTCTGACTCTTTATGACCCTATGGACTGTAGCCCGCCAGGCTCCTCTGTCCATGGGATGCTCCAGACAAGAATACTGGAGTGGGTTGTCGTGCCCTCCTCCAGGGGATCCGACCCAGGGATTGAACCCGCATCTCATGTCTCCTGCATTGGCAGGTGGGTTCTTTACCACAAGTGCCAGCTGGGAAGCTTCTTGAATCCCTGAGCCATAAGGATTTATGAGACTGGGCATTATCAAGTAAGTTTACCTAATGGTGGAAGGTAGTGTGCTTACTTGATCTTTTCTCACCAATGTAGGGACTCTAGCCACACCTTCATAATCTGTTGACCATAATTTGCTGAACTTCTGCCTGAAGCCAAAGGGATCCTTGACTGTGGATTAATGCATAAATGCTCAGGGATTTTATTACCTTGAAATGTAAATTATAAGCAAGTGAACTTTTCGCATTTTTGTAGTCCATTTGTATGCTCATGTGTGTGTATGTGTTTGTGTGCGTGTATTTCTATGTTTCCAATCAGGTCGGCAGTTTTAGAGAGTAATTATGTAGTAGTTGGTAGGAATAGTGGTTTTTCAATCTTGGACACACATTAGAATCACACAGGGAACTTTTAAAAATTCCCTATGCTCATGCCAAATCTCAAACTGATTAAATCAAAATCTCTGAGGATGGGACCCAGGCACTGGTATTTTTCAAAGCTCCCAGGTGATCACTGTGTAGACAAGATTGAGAACTGGTAGCTTAAAAATGTATCTTCTGTCTTTTATTCAAATGTTTTCATTTGTACCTCATTTTATGTAGTTGAAGTGAATTTTAAGACTACATATGAGTGCCCCCAAAGCCCCTCTCAAATGAGGGCATCAGAGTCACCTGGAAGGCTTGTCAAGGCACAGCTTGCATAACTCTTTAAGTTTTCTTCTGGAATAAGCCCAGGTATCTGGGCTTATTGGTAGGTCTGGATTGGAGCCCAGGTATCTGCATTCCTAAAAGGTCCCTATTCAGGTGATATTGCAGGTACAGAGACATAGGGTGGGAACCTCTGCTCCAGCACCTGCCTTCCACCTTCTGAACTTTCTTCTCAGCAGTGGCAGCCAGGGCAGCCACCTCCAGGACAGACCATATAGGCACAATATCAGTGTTAGGTAAGCTGATAATGCTGAAGGAAGCTCCCACATGTTGCTCCACCTCCAGTTCGGTTCAGTTCAGTCGCTCAGTTGTGTCCGACTCTTTGTCACCCCATGGGCTGCAGCATGCCAGGCCTCCCTGTCCATTGCCAACTCCCGGAGTTTACTCAAACTTATGTCCATTGAGTCAGTGATGCCATCCAACCATTTCATCCTCTGTCGTCCCCTTCTCCTCCAAATAATCGTAAATCTAATCTCAAAAGTCCGTATGCAAATACAGCCTGCTCTTCCTACCAGATTGTTCCTCTTAAGTGCTTTCTGCTCTGAAGTCAGAGCCACCACTGGGTAGGTAGTTCTCATGTGTCCCAAAATAGAACTTGGATTTCACTTTCCCACAGAAACAATTTTATGAATGGTGTTTAGGTGCAGCTGAAATACTGTTGTTAAAACCATCCTTCAGGAGTACTGTGGGTTCAATGAGGCTTCCATGGGCTGCCTTCCAGGAGTTTAACTGCCTTTTAAAGAATTGAGTTTCTGAGTTTCAGAAAACCAGTTTTCAAACATGAACGTAATTTGTTTAGGAACTACCTATAACTGGAACATTCGGTTCATTCTGTGTGTAGTTATTTTGCCCTTTACATGGAGCCAGAGTCAGGGGTAGGAGTGGGAGATTTGTCATTTATTCCACTAACACTTAGTAGATGCTCACAATGTGCCTGGCACTGCTATGTACTAGGGATATAAGATGAAAAAGACAGCCCCAGCCCTGGAGAGCTCATATTCTAGGTGGGAAAATATTTACTAAGCAAATAAGAAAATATTTACCAAGTTACCAGGCTGATATGTGCAATAATGAAGAGCTGATGAAAGAAGGATCTGTTCTTCTTGGAGAGAGTGACTGCGTGTGTGTGTGTTTGGTAGGGAGAAGGTATATTTAGCAAGTTTAAAATCAGGGAAAGATTGTTTGGCCTTGAAGACTATGGAGGGGTTCTCCAGGCAGAGACGAGGACGAAGGATATCCAGGCTGAGGGAAGAGTCTAAGGGCAGAGGGGAACGAGCAATACAAGAGTGGCAAGTAACTAGGTCAGCTGCTCATGGAAGATAATGGAGGACGACTGGGAAAGGAATTAGTGGTCACATAATGTCCGAGCCTTATCCCAGAGGAAGAAAGGAAAAGATGTATACATACAGCTAAGTCTGTGTATGTGGTATTTACATTTTTGTCCCAGCCTTTTTTGTGTGAAAACTCTCTTTTCTGTATATTTCCTGTTACCCTAAGGAGGAATATTTTTTCCAACAACATATTAATATTTCGAAAATATACTGAATCAAGTTGTTTGCAAACCTGTGCTCTAGGAAGCTCCTCATGAGGCTGGCTGGAGTGAAGGCAGAAGAGCCCACCGGGGCTCCTTCACTGACTCTACTGTTGTCTATACACCAAGCTTTTCTTTGGACTTTTCTACATGTTGGGCATATCTAGTAAGAATATTACATTTGAAAATGAGACTCGGGTTCTATCCCTGGGTCAGGAAGATCCCCTTAAGGAGGAAATGGCAACCCACTTCAGTATTCTTGCCTGGAAAATCCCATGGATGGAAGAGCCTGGTGGGCTACAGTCCATAGGGTCACAAAGAATTGAACATGGCCAAGCATACACGCATAAGCCTGTATTTTACCAAAAAAGGCAATGATAAAAAAAAAAAAACTCTTGTATCTTTCCAGGCAATGATTTCTCTAACACTTTGAGATCAATGTTCAAATTTTCTTATGGGGAAAAACTAATATTTTCTTAAGCATTTCAGATCATTCTTTATACTTAAAAATTTTTAGTATTCTTGATCTCTTGCCTGTATTTACTGTTCCATTCAATGTAAAAATAAATTATGTAGTGGTGGTTAAGATGTTTATGTCAAGAATTTGACCCTGGCTCATTTGGTTTAGGAAGCAGTATTATTGTTAGAAATTAAAAGTGTTTCTCACTACATATCATGTTATAATTATTTATGTTGTGTTTAGATAATATATTTGAGTCACTCTTCCAATAAAAACTAAAAGGACTTGCCAGATTATTCCATACCTACATATAAGCTTTGCATTTCAACATAGCTTAGCTTCCCTTGGGTGACAGTGCATTCTCTCCTAGGAGCCAGAGTCCCTAGATTTTATATTTCATCATCTGATGGGGAGACATTGACTGAGGTACTATTCACTGATGTGTAAGAAAGAAAACAGAAAAGAAAGGCGTGAGGAAAATAAGCCCAAAGATATGCTGAGCTACAAAAGAAATAGCTGCAGGAGAAAAGAATGTGATAAATATGAATACAAAAGCATCAGGTGGTCTGGTGAGCCTAGCTCCGGAGGTCTGGGTTCTGGGCCCAGCTGTGCCACCAGCTGTTACCTGGGCCTCTCAGGAAACATCTCCTTCCCTTTCTGAGAAGCACACCTTCCCTTTTGGAGAAGCATGTGTGTGGAGAGGGGAGTTGTGGGTGGGAGTGAAGGTAGTTAAAGTTCAGGCCAACCTTGAAGTCAAGAAATTCTAACCTGACGCAGACCAGTGAGAAGGTGGGCGAGTCCAGTTCTGAGAGCTGCGATTCAGATCTGACCACCTGCCTGTGATCTTGTGCAGGTTACTTAGCCTTCCAGTGTCCTTCCTGGAAAGTAAGGCCAGTAATTCCTGCCTCTGTCACATGCAGTGAAGCCCATGCAAGTGCCAGGGAATCTTTCTGATTGCTTGAGTCCAGCACAAGAATGAAAAATACATCTGTGAAAGCATTCTGCTGTGTGATGGAAGGACAGCACAGTGCGTGGGGTGGGAGACAAATGCACAGCTCTTAAAATTTGGAGGTGGCTTAAAAAAGTTTATAGAAAACTGTTTTAAAAACTCAAGTTTATTCCTTTCAAACTGCTTCCCTGGCCTAACAATATGTGGTCAGTGCGTCTCGTCTGTGCCCTTATGGAACTCGCAGTCTAATGGATTAGTCACTCCTCTTTTTATCTTTTTGATAATGATTTTTTCCTACAGGTTTAATTGCTGGCCTACATATTCCTTCTGGTTTGAGGGTGACATAAGACCTGCTTTCTCTTATATTGAATTAATATTTACTATATTGATTCCCAGGTCTGAGCATCTGGTTTCATTTCTAAGCAGAAACGAACCCTTTCTTTTTTTTTTTTCCTTTTTTTTTTTTTTTTTTTTTCCCGCTTGGTGCTGAGTCAGCATTTTCTCACCAGACTCCTGGCTCTCTGTGCTTCTGAAAGAAAGCGCTGACTGTGGCAGAACAATGCTGAGCCGTGGCCAAAGAAAGCTTCAGAGAAGCACCTGGATCCTCCCAGCCAGGATGGAAGTGCTATTTTTCTATGCTGGGTCTCCTATGTTTCAGCTCTTAAATCACTAGTTGATGGTAGAGACATTTTCAAGGAAGTGTTGAAAATTATATGCAAGGGGCCTAGATATATGTGATAGGGTGATATACATGATAGAATTGAGAATCCCTAACAGAGAGCTGCTTAAGCTGTATTTTTTATTTAGCAAAATAAAGACTTACAAAAAGAGATTTGAAACCTAATTAGTTGATAATGCTGATTCCTTTCTAATCACAGTCTGTGATAACATGCTTTTCATGGAACCAGGTAGACACGATGGTTGTTCCGCCAAGTTTTTGGCCTACCATCGACTATAGTTAAAACAGGTATGATGCATACACAATCGATGCCCCAGCTGGACACAAGCAGGAGTTTGTAATAAGAATCTTGAAATCTTTAGTTGAAGTCTTTGGTTGCCACCTCCATACCAAAGTTGAAAGTGTTTCTAAGCTTGTAGGCAGGCTTTTTTGGATGTATATTATGCACTTGGGAATAAAATCAGAAGCTCTCTTTAGTTGATTAGAAAAATTATCTTTTGCTATAATTAGCAGCTTGGGATTTTTCAACTGCTTTTGGATGCAATCACTGAAGTTATGATAATTACGAATTTGGAATGTGCTCAGTCCCTTATAACAGGAATGATTTGAGCTATGTCTGTCAGATTGATAAATTTGTTCTCCCTCTGATTCAAATTCAAACTCCCATCCTCTCTTCTGGAATATATCAAATCTCAGCGTTGAAGCTACCCATTGGTGATACTAATTCTGTTACAAAATGAGCCAAGGCCTGCATTGACTGGAAGTGGCCTTTATTAAAGAAATACATCTGAAATAAAAATGAAGACCTATTTTGTAAAACGGACCTTCTTTTTAGTCTCTGTGCACAGCAAAGGGATCGAAGGTTGATGCTCCAGCCTGCCTGAGGAGTAAATGCCTGTGGGCTGGTCTTGAAGCTGTTTTCTTTGTGGTTTGCCTCCCATCCACTGGGAAGCCCATGCTCCTTTCATTTTCATTCTTTTCCAGCTCTCCTGCTTTTGAACACAGAACCCCCATCCTCCCACCACCCAAACGCCACATTCCAGCCCCATGATTTCATGGTACCAGGCGTATCTCCCCTGCCATGCCGTCAGGCTGCCTGCTGACTCTTGCAGGGGGAACAGAAGGGAACATAAACTCACCACCGAAGAGCAAGACACTCTCTGTATATTTTTAAGGCCAGGAATCCAGTTCTCATTTAGAGCCTGTATTTTCTTAATAGCTCCTTGAAAATTGAACAAACCATTTCTTGTTGCTCTTACTTCTTGATAACATCATTCCCTCTGCCTGGATGTATAGAAGCACAGAAACTAGAGAATGAAAAAGATGTATTAGATCATGTCTAGTTCATTCCCACTGGTCACAATTCTTTTTTTCCCACAGTCTGTCCTCTAGTGCTTTTCTCTTCTAGTTTTCTCAAGAATTAGTGTCTCCATTTGTCCTGCGGGATAATTCCTGAACATGGAGGAATTTGTATGGAAATATTCTTTTTTTTTCCCCCAGCTTGATAGTCCTGGTCCTTACAATCTTTTACATGACCATAAACAGTCCCCTTTCATCCTAGTTCAAGCGTTTCTGGATGGTATTTTTTTTTTCCTTTCCATTTATTAAGTTCAGAGCTTGTTTTTCTGCTTTGCTTTGTCTCTTCATCAATCAGTCCCTAAAGCCCATTAATCATTTTTAACCTCACTGAAAGCTCCTTTACTTATTCCCATATCAGGAACCCAGGGCTTACTATGGTCTAAGGTACTAGAGAAAGCCTCACTGATAGGTACTTATTCTATGCTAACTCTCTCTCTCCCTTTCTTTTCTTTCTCCCCTTCTTCCTCTCCAGCCCCCACCTCTGTCCCTCAGCCTCAGTTCTCATCTACCAACTATTTTTAAAATAATATCTCTAAATTATGATTTCAGGAGTTAGTCATTGAGGGCGTTGTGTATGTGTGTGTGTGTGTGTACATGTGTATGATTCTAAGTGCAAATCATATTTGTTCTCGGTTACTTAAAAGGTATTTTTCATATTCTCAGAGCCACAAATCTTTTAGGTCTCCTGAGTGCTTGGATCAAGCACAATTCTGGATCATGGAACTATGATGTAACATTCTATTTTATAGCTGTCATCTGAAGAATAAAGAGGAAAATAAGCAGATATGGGGAAAATAGACTGTATTTGTAGGATTTTAAATTTTAGGGAATAGGAAAAGGCAAAATTTAAGTAGTCTTAGCACTCACATATCTGAAGTAGATTAGCTCTTAGGAGCTAATATTATATATAAAGTCTGTGGTAAATGTTACATTCTTTTTTAAAAAATTTCAGCTTTGTTGATATATATCAACAAATAAATTGTAAGATACTTAAAGTGCACATATACCTTGGTAATCTGATATATATTGTGCACAGATCCCCCTTTCTGGCTTTGTGATAATCTGGAGGAGTGGGATGGGGTGGGAGATGGGAAGGAGGCTCATGAGGGAGGGGACATACGTATAGCCATGGCTGATCCATGTTGATATATGGCAGAAACAAACACAATATTATAATTATTCTTCAAGTAAAAGTAAATAAATTAAGGAAAAAAAGATCCCCCATCAAGCTCATTATTACCACAACCAACACCTTACATATTTGTGTGTGTGAGAGGGAGAACATTTAAGTTCTACTCGGTTAGAAAATTTCAATTATACAACACAGTGTTATCAACTATAGTCATCATGTTCTGCATTAATTCTCTTTTGCTGTATGGTTTTCAAGATTGGAGGACCCAGTATTATAAAGATGTTGGTTCTCCCCAAAGCAATCTATGGACTCAATGTAATCCTAATCAAAAATCCCAACAGGTTTTTTTTCTCTTGGAACTTGACAAGATGATTCTAAAATGCATTGAGAAAAAATAAATAAATAAAATGCATTGAGAAGTGTAAAAGACCAAGGGTGAGTTAGGTACTATTGAAGAATAAGGCAGAAAGCCTTGCTCCACCAGGTCCCAAGACTTATTAAAAAGACAACTGTAATACTGGTGCAGAAATAGACAAAAGGACCAGTGAACCAATGAGACAGAATAGAAAGACCAGATACAGACTCAGACATATAGAGATATTTGATTTATGCTGAAGTGGAATTCTACAGCAGTGGGAAAGACAATCTTTGCAATAAATGGTGCTAGAACAATTAGGTATCCACATAGGGAAAAATTAAAAGGAGAGAAAATAAAGCAGATGCTTGCCTCACACCATATGTAGAAATCTCCAAATTGATACAGGCTTAAATGTGAAAGATAAAACCTTAAAGCATGCACATACATATATGTTTTATATATGTATACACATATCTTCATAAACTTGGAATTTTGGAAGATTTGTTCTATGACATAAAAATCTGTAATCAAGATTACATATTTGGTAAAATTAGGACCATCTCTTTATCAAAAGATAACAAAAAAGCAAATAGCCACACAAGGAGAGAATATATTGGCCACACATGTAACTAACAAAATAGTAGGATCCAGAATATACAAAAAGTCCTAAATCAATAAAAACATTTTCCAACTTCAGAAAAATAGGCAAAATAACCTGAATAGGCTCTCCACAGGGGAGAGCAATATGGGTATTAAAATAGCAATAACCATAAGAGTTCTCAGCTTCTCTAATAAATAATCAAAGAAATGCAATTAAACTGTAATGAGATTCTACCTTATATCACCAGTTAGCTAAAATTAAAACTACTGGCAAAGTGTTGGTGAGGATGTGGACCAACAGAAATTGGTGGTAGAAGCTGCATACTTAGGAACAGTTCAGCACACTGTAGTACAATTGAAAATACATATGCATACCTTGAAGAACTGACTCACTAGAAAAGACCCTTGCTGCTGGGAAAGATTGAAGGCGGGAGGAGAAGGGGACGATAGAGCATGAGATGGTTGGATGGCATCACTGACTTGATGGACATGAGTTTGAATAAGCTCCAGGAGTTGGTGATGGACAGGGAAGCCTGGCGTGCTGCAGTCCATGGGGTTGCAAAAAGAGTCCAACACAGCTGAGCGACTGAACTGAACTGAATGCATACCTTGAATTGAAGTGAAGTGAAAGTCGCTCAGTCGTGTCTGACTCTTTGCGACCCCGTGGACTATACAGTCCATGGAATTCTCCAGGCCAGGATACTGGAGTTGGGTAGCCTTTCCCTTCTCCAGGGGATCTTCCCAATCCAGGGATCGAACCCAGGTCTCCTGCACTGCAGACAGATTCTTTACTGGCTGAGCCATATGACCCAGCAATTCACCTCCTAACTATGTACACTAGAGAAACTTGTACACAGGTAAACATAAGAATATTCTTTTTCACCCATAACTTTTTTTTTTTGGCGACAGAGAAGCTGCAAAATAATACAATGAATGTAAAAAGTTTGAATACTTGGTGGCTAAGCAAAACATGATAGCCAGTGGAAGGAGCATCCATGAGCTCTGAAGTCAGTGATACTTGGCTTGAAATTGCAGTCTCATGTATGAGTTGTGTGACCATGGTCAATATCTTAATATCTCTGAACCTCAGTTTTCTCGTCTGCAAATTGGAGGTAATCATATGCCTACCATATTGTGTATTATAAGGGATAAATGCATTAATACATATAAAGCATTGAGCATAAATATCAGCAACATAGTAGTTGTCCAGTAAATTGCGGCTATTATTAGTAATATTTTTACTATTGTTAAAAATGATAAGGATGCATTTTATTTTTTCAAAGCCTTTTAGTTATAGCACATTTATTGATATACATTCATTTTTGGTTTTTCACTATACAATGCAAAATGATTAAAAGGAAACATGACATTTTTTCACTCTGTATTAGGGACAGAAAATATATTTTGAAAAAAATTTGCAGGGAAATTCCCTGGCAGTCCAGTGGTTAGGATTCCATGCTTCCACCACAGGAGGCACAGGTTCAATCCCTGGTTGGGGAACTAAGATCCCACAAGCCACATGGTATGGCAAAAAATTTTTTTTTGCATTCAAAATCTTTCAAATACAGAGGCACATTTTTTCCCCACTTCCTTTTATGACTTCAATAACAGCAAATTAGGTCAGTAGGAAAGCATGTCAAAAATGATTTTATAATTTAAAAATTATGCAAAATTAAAAACTTCTTTTGAAGAAATAAAAAAAAACAAGTATGATTTTATCAAAAGTCAAAGGCAACTAAAACGTGAAAATGTTAAATAACTTTATCAAGAAGTAATATCAGAAATGAAGTATAGGTTTCCTAAATTTTAACCCATGATTCTGCACATTGAATTATATCAGCAATTATTTTTAAAGAAAACTGAATTAAGTAGTAGTAACCTTTAGCCCTAATGCTGTGGCCTTCATTGCCTTACCTGCACAATGAGTGAATCATGTCATGACAAACCCTTGGAGCCCCTTTAACCTGCAGTGAAATTTCACTTCTATGTCTGAAGTCTTTGTAATGACCACCAGAACCACAGTCATCTTTTGCTCTTGGGCATTCCTGCCTGTACCCCACTATTTATCTTTCCAAATGGGTTATGACTGTGTTGTCATGTTGTATTGTTCCTTTTATTTCCATAAGCGTATCTTCTATCTCCAGTTAGATTGGAGATGCAGACCTTTCCTTACATGTCTTTGCATTTGTAAGGTTTTGGGTGCAAAAAGAAAAAAATATATATTATCATCTTCTGTCCCCTAATAGCACCTAACATAGCGTTTGCACCAAGTAGGAACAAAATAAATGCATAAGGATGATGAGTGTCAGATTTCATTAAAAAAGAAAAATAGGAGTAGCCATCATAGCTGTGGTACCATGGGCATCAGATTCATGGATTCTGCTTCAAAAACAATTTTGTTTGTTCTCCTTTGTTCCAGAAAGATGCCGTGAAGCGAATATTCTCGGGCATTCAGCCTACAGGAATCCCCCACCTCGGCAACTATCTGGGAGCCATTGAGAGCTGGGTGAGGTTACAGGACGGGCATGACTCCGTGCTGTACAGTATTGTTGACCTGCATTCCATCACTGTCCCCCAGGACCCAACCATCCTCCGGCAGAGCATCTTGGACATGACTGCTGCTCTTCTTGCTTGTGGCATCAACCCAGAGAAGAGCATCCTTTTCCAGCAATCTCAGGTCAGCTTCTCAGATTAGAACTGAGAAAACATTTATTTTCAGATTATTTGAGGAAAAAATTCAGTGGTTTATATAGCTCCTGTTTGTGATTTTTTTTTGACCTTTCAAAGGTGACTTCATCAAATGTAACTGTCTCATTTTCATTTTTCCCTGTATTCATATCATTGAGTATTATTATAATGCAATAATATTTTTAGCTATTTCCTGAACTGTACTTGGTAAGTTTATAATGCTTCATATACCAAAAAATTTTATCCTATTATTACTTCTAACTCAAGAATTGTTTTTCTATATTGGGTTGCATTCAAACTGATGAATTCATGCTGTTGACTAGTTTCCTGGTGATGAGGGATAGAATTTAGCAACTGATGGTTTTACGTAACTCCAATGTTGCTTTGCTGGGTATTGCATTTGGAAGGTCTGTTGGATAATTCCTATTGTTCATTCTTTGTATAATAACTTTTGAGAAGATTTGAAAGAGCTAGCTAGGAAATTGGAAGACGATGTCCAGTGTATTGAGTCCAAGCCAAGAAAGGCCTCAGAACAAAGCCAGAATATTTGACTCATATCTTTACTATGGATGAGTCAGTTTGCTCTTGGACAGGCAGATAACCTGGCCTAGAGACAGAGCACTTAAGAGACTCCCTAGCAAAGAAGATGAGAGTTTTATCTGAATCATGCTTTACATTACATGTTGTCTTTAACCTGATGACGAGCCCCAGACAAGGAATAGTATGTTATACATGTTTTGGCAAAATTTAACATGTATGCAAGTGTGGTACGTGTCATACATGTGTACACCTCCTTTCTTGATCATAAACTTCTGACACTCATTATTTTTATGCATACTTAATCACCCACAGAACTTAATGTAATGATTCACACACAGTAACCATTTAAAAATATGTAATGAATGAGAAGACTATCTTCAAAAAAATAAATGCAGTTATCAACTTAAACTTGTTGCCAGCTTAGAGATAATCTGAAAGAATAATAGAATCTAATCATTAACATGACTTTTAAAGGCAGTTTACCTCAATTTCCTTTTTCACTAGGGAAAGTCAGGAAGGCTTTCTTTACATATGACTTTACAGATTGAATCTTGGACAGATATAATTGTTATCAAGAACTTGCTTATGTTGAACAAACATCTGCCTTCCTGTAATTTTCAGCCACTCATTTAACTTCTCTCTGAAAATACGTAATAAATAAACTCTGTCTTCCACATGACTGCTATTCCAATACTTGGAGGTATTGCTTGTGCATCATCCTTACCCTCCAGGTCCTTGTTCCATAGGACTTAGCTTCTTCATACTAGCTGTCCTTAGATGTCTCACCCTCCTGGTTGTCCTACTTCAGAAGCATTCCTACCTTTTCTCTGAAAAGATGGTGCCTCTCATATTTCATGAAACAATGTCTATCCAAACTCTTCACACCCTCTCTCACGTTAAAATAATCAGATCAGATCAGATCAGTTGCTCAGTTGTGTCCGACTTTTTGCTACCCCATGAATCGCAGCACACCAGGCCTCGCTGTCCCTCACCAACTCCCGGAGTTCACTCAGACTCACGTCCATCGAGTCGGTGATGCCATCCAGCCATCTCATCCTCTGTCGTCCCCTTCTCCTCCTGCCCCCAATCCCTCCCAGCATCAGAGTCTTTTCCAATGAGTCAACTCTTTGCATGAGGTGGCCAAAGTACTGGAGTTTCAGCTTTAGCATCATTCCTTCCAAAGAACACCCAGGGCTGATCTCCTTCAGAATGGACTGGTAGGATGTCCTTGCAGTCCAAGGGACTCGCAAGAGTCTTCTCCAACACCACAGTTCAAAAACATCAATTCTTCGGCACTCAGCCTCCTTCACAGTCCAACTCTCACATCCATACATGACCACTGGAAAAACCATAGCCTTGACTAGATGGACCTTTGTTGGCAAAGTAATGTCTCTGCTTTTGAATATGCTATCTAGGTCGGTTATAACTTTCCTTCCAAGGAGTAAGCATCTTTTAATTTCATGGCTGAAATCACCATCTGCAGTGATTTTGGAGCCCCAGAAAATAATGTCTGACACTGTTTCCACTGTTTCCCTATCTATTTGTCATGAAGTGATGGGACCAGATGCCATGATCTTAGTTTTCTGAATGTTGAGCTTTAAGCCAACTTTTTCACTCTCCTCTTTCACTTTCATCAAGAGGCTCTTTAGCTCCTCTTCACTTTCTGCCATAAGGGTGGTGTCATCTGCATATCTGAGGTTATTGATATTCTCCCAGCAATCTTGATTCCAGCTTGTGCTTCTTCCAGCCCAGCGTTTCTCATGATGTACTCTGCATAGAAGTTAAATAAGCAGGGTGATAGTATACAGCCTTGACGTACTCCTTTTCCTATTTGGAACCAGTCTGTTGTTCCATGTTCAGTTCTAACTGTTGCTTCCTGACCTGCATACAGGTTTCTCAAGAGGCAGGTCAGGTGGTCTGGTATTCCCATCTCTTTCAGAATTTTCCACAGTTTGTTGTGATCCATACAGTCAAAGGCTTTGGCATAGTCAATAAAGCAGAAATAGATGTTTTTCTGGAACTCTCTTGCTTTTTTCATGATCCAAAGATGTTGGCAATTTGATCTCTGGTTCCTCTGCCTTTTCTAAAACCAGCTTGAACATCTGAAAGTTCGCAGTTCACATACTGTCGAAGCCTGGCTTGGAGAATTTTGAGCGTGACTTTTCTAGCGTGTGAGATGAGTGCAATTGTGTGGTAGTTTGAGCATTCTTTGGCATTGCCTTTCTTTGGGATTGGAATGAAAACTGAACTTTTCCAGTTCTGTGGCCATGGCTGAGTTTTCCAAATTTGCTGGCATATTGATTGCAGCACTTTCACAGCATCATCTTTCAGGATTTGAAGTAGCTCTACTGGAATTCCATCACCTCCACTAGTTTTGTTTGTAGTGATGCTTCATAAGGCCCACTTGACTTCACATTCTAGGATGTCTGACTCTAGGTGAGTGATCACACCATTGTGATTATCTGGGTCATGAAACATGTTTTTTGTACAGTCCTTCTGTGTATTCTTGCCACCTCTTCTTAATATCTTCTGCTTCTGTTAGGTCCATACCATCTCTGTCCTTTATTGTGCCCATCTTTGCATGAAATGTTCCTTTGATATCTCTGATTTTCTTGAAGAGATCCCTAGTCTTTCCCATTCTGTTGTTTTCCTCTATTTCTTTGCATTGATCACTGAGGAAGACTTTCTTATGTCTCCTTGCTTTTCTTTGGAACTCTGCATTCAGATGCTTATATCTTTCCTTTTCTCCTTTGCTTTTTGCTTCTCTTCTTTTCACAGCTATTTGTAAGGCCTCCTAAGACAGCCATTTTGCTATTTTGCATTTCTTTTCCTTGGGGCTGGTCTTGATCCCTGTCTCCTGTACAATGTCACGTACCTCCATCCATAGTTCATCAGGCACTCTGTCTATCAGATCTAGTCCCTTAATTCTAAATTTCACTTCCACTGTATAATCATTAGGGATTTGATTTAGGTCATACCTGAATGGTCTAGTGGTTTTCCCTACTTTCTTCAATTTAAGCCTGAATTTGGCCATAAGGAGTTCATGATCTGAGCCACAGTCAGCTCCCAGTCTTGTTTTTGCTGACTGTATAGAGCTTCTCCATCTTTGGCTGCAAAGAATATAATCAGTCTCATTTTGGTGTTGACTATCTGGTGATGTCCATGTGTAGAGTCTTCTCTTGTGTTGTTGGAAGTTGGTGTTTGCTATCACCAGTGCGTTTTCTTTTTGACACTCTGTTAGCCTTTGCCCAGCTTCATTCTGTACTCCGAGGCCAAATTTGCCTGTTACTCCAGGTGTTTCTTGACTTCCTACTTTTGCATTCCAATCCCCGGTAATGAAAAGGACACCTTTTTGGGGTGTTAGTTCTAGAAGGTCTTGTAGGTCTTCATAGAACCATTCAACTTCAGCTTCTTCAGCAATAGTGGTCAGGGCATAGACTTGGATCACCGTGATATTGAATGGTTTGCCTTGGAAACGAACACAGATCATATATACATGTTAATATATGTATATATAGATTCCATATATACATGTTAATATATGACATTCATTTTTTTTCTTTCTTATTTACTTCACTCTGTATAATGACTCTAGTTTAATCCACCTTATTAGACCTGATTTAAATATGCTCTTTTTTATAGCTGAGTAATATTCCACTGTGTATATGTACTACAACTTCTTTATCCATTCATCTGTCAATGGACATCGAGGTTGCTTCCATGTCCTAGCTATTGTAAACAGTGCTGCAGTGAGCATGGGGGTACATGTGTACTTTTCAATTATGGTTTCCTCAGGGTATATGCCCAGTAGTAGGATTGTTGGATCATATGGTAGTCTTATTCCTAGTTTTTTGAAAGAAATCTCCATACTGGTCTCCATAGTGGGTTGTATCAATTTTAAAAATTATATTCTATTTCCATAATTATTCTAGGTGAAAATGTCTAATCTCCACAAAGTAGCCACTTGTCAGACTGCTTTTAAAGCAACTTTTAAAATTAAAGGCTTATGTACAACTGCATCCATTACTTGCACTTTGAGCTCATAGCCCCAGAAGGAACTACTCTATTTTAAATATGTTCTCTGTTGTAAAGGGTTTTTGGCAGTGACCTCCATAAATATATAAAAATTTGCAATTATTGACGTATCTTCTTCCACATGGTATATTATTGTTCAAAATAGCAATTGAAAGAGTAATCCACAATATGGCGAGCTTTGTAAGAACTCTAAGTGAGGGATAATAAAATTCACCTTCCCTTTGGCTTTTTATGTTACACAGTGAGCTCTCTGTTTCCCCAACTATTGTAGGTCTAGGTCAGAGAGTGGAGGCAGCTGGGGCTGCCTGTTTCCCCGGTAGCCTCTGAACTGTCTCACAGGTCCCCTCTTACCATCCCTGACTTCGGCTCCCTTGGGGGAATTTGGATAGTTTGTCAGGTAAAATTTGAGAAGAGTGCTCATCAGCCCATATTCCACAATTTGTCACACAAAGACAGTATGAAAGACTTCCTCAGGTATCTTTCTGTCCTCAAGACATGCTTGGTCTGGGCCATTTCCTTCTTTAACTCAGGCAACCAATATTATTACAGCTTAGTGGGTAGACTGGTTATTGTATCAGATTTTCTTTCCTGTTTAAAATATTTAGTGAAGAAAACTTGAAATATATGTAGAAGAGTAGGAGAATAGTATACTTTACCCCCATCATTTATTAACATTTTGTGATTTGTCTCTCCAATTTTGTTTTCTTTTTTTTTTAAATATACTTGTTTGTGGTTATCTTTGCCAATTTTATTTATTTATTTATTTGGCTATGCTGGATCTTCACTGTGGCCTACAGAGGCTTCTAGTTGCTGCATGCAGGCTTAGTTGCCCTGAGGCATGTGGGATCTTAGTTTCTGGACCAGGGATTGAACCCACATCCCCTGTATTGGAAGGCAGATTCCTAATCAGTGGACTACCATGGAAGATCCCATGTTGTTCTCTTTGTTGAAGTATTTTATAGCAGATATCACACATCATGGCATTTCATGCCCTAAATATTTCAGCATGCCTTTCCAAAAAGTCAGGAAGATTTCTTACATAACCACAATAATATCATCAGACTTAACAAAGTTAATGATAATCCCATATTATCATCTAATACCCAGTCCATGTTCAAACTATGCTGGTTCTCCCAAAATGTGTTTTGTAGTTGGCATATTGAAATGATGATCCAACCAAGGTCTACAAATAACATTTGATTATGGATCTTAAGTCTCTTATTTTTCATGCCTTTTGATTTGTTGATCGTTTTATTTCTGTAAAGTTAATCTTTCCTCATTTAAAACTTTGGTTTTTGTGCTACCACTTTTTTTATCCCTTTAATATGTTAATCAGCTTTTCTTTTACTCACTAGAAAATTAGCCTTTCTGTGAATAAACATGAACCTTAATTTTCTTCTTAAGGCACTACTTTTGCAAGTTATATAGACAGTTTCTGACTTATAGTGGTTAAACTTATGATGCTTTGAAAGCTATATACATTCAGTAGAAACTGTACTTTGAATTTTAGATTTTGATCTTTTCCCAGGCTGATAATATGTAGAAAGATACTCTCTTATGATACTGGGCAGCTCCAAGTCAGCCACAAGATCGCCAGGGTAAATGATCAAGACATAATCAATCTGTTTTCCACTTTGAGTACAGTGCTCAATAAATTACATGAGATATTCAACACTTTATTATAGTATAGGCTTTGTGTTAGAGCCCCTGGAGAAGGAAATGGCAATTCACTGCAGTATTCTTGCTTGGTAAATTGCATGGACAGAGGAGGCTGATAGGCTACAGTCCATGGGGTCACAAGAGTCGGACACGACTTAGTGGCTGAACCACCACCACCACCACCAGGGCTGATGTAAGTGTTCTGAACATAGTTAAGCTATGGTGTTGGGAAGGTTAGGTATATTGTATGTATTTTCGACTTGGGATATTTTCAACTTAATGGTGTGTTTATCAAGACATGACTCCATTGTAAGTTGAGTACTCTTGGAGAGAGAACTTTATTCTGTCTCCCACCATGCCTTTGCCTCAGGAGCTGATGGCAGAGAGGCAGTACAGAGCCAGAGCTGGCCTCCAGGCCCTGGACTACTAAATTACCCTTTCACTCCTGCCTCAGTCTTACCAATCGATGGTCCGTTCCCCACATTGTAGCCATGTGCTCTTTCTACTTAAAATAAACCAGCACCTCTCTCCTACCCTCAAGGCAAAAATCTAAACTCAGTTTCTAGAAAACCCTTCAATCATAAAGTCCCTGAGAACATCAGGTCAGTGTTTCTTCCACTCCACCACTTTTTATCACAAGTTATTTTGTGTTCAAATGATCTGATTAACTTTTATCAAGAATTCTTTAAAGCGGAAGTTAAAATATTTTCTTGTTTTATTTTGAGAAAACTTGATAAATCAATTCTTAACTTATAAACAGATAAATTAGAGATCAGTTATGTAATTATAACAAGGGTTTTTTTCTTCTTTTTTTTAAATTTTATTTTATTTAACTTTACAATATTGTATTGGTTTTGCCATATATCAAAATGAATTGTCCACAGGTATACATGTGTTCCCCATCCTGAACCCTCCCCCCTCCTCCCTCCCCATACCATCCCTCTGGGTCGTCCCAGTGCACCAGCCCCAAGCATCCAGTATTGTGCATCGAACCTGGACTGGCGACTCGTTTCATATATGATATTAT
This sequence comes from Bos indicus x Bos taurus, assembly GCF_003369695.1. NCBI lineage: Eukaryota > Metazoa > Chordata > Mammalia > Artiodactyla > Bovidae > Bos > Bos indicus x Bos taurus. The sequence goes on from NC_040078.1 coordinate 24,208,780, forward strand.
ACATATTTCAATGCCATTCTCCCAAGTGTTTTTAAGCATTTAGTTGATCATAGAATATGATAGGAATTTAGAAAACAAAATATTGGGAGCCGATACTAGTTAAAATTGGTTATTCTTGCATTTGCACACACACAATTATTTACAAATAAAATGAAGAATTTTTGAAATTGTGAGTTAGAAAAAATTTTTTTTTACATTATGTAAGTGTTCTTTTCATGTTCATCCACTGTGTTAAGCAAAGTACTTCACGGATAAATATAGAGGCCAGTTCCCCGGGCTATTGTTGTCTACCAGAGTAAGTTCTAGTAATTGTTTGAAATAGCGAAAGAATTTAGCTATGTTGGGATGCTGATTTTATCAATTATTTTTATCTCCAGTCCTTTGCATTCTTTCTCAGCAGTCTGACTGGAACAATTGAGACTTATTGAAGATTTTTCTCATTATTTTCTTTTTCTTTCTTTCCCACTGGCCTCTAGTCATGGTGCTTCCCCTAAAATATGTTTGCCATATGTGGGGAATTTTTCGGAGCCTCTCCTCTAAAAGGTGTGCCTATGTGCATGCATTTGTGTGTGTGTGTGAGTGAGAGAGGGAGAGAGAAGACGCCTGCCTGTGTGTGTGCTTGGCAGAGCTTTCCATCCAAATGCCCAAGTCAGTGGTCTTTTATTTCTAGCAGGCTTGAGTGCAGATCCAATCTGATTCCCACAGCTGTCTCTGAGGTGCATGTCTCCACGTCTTTAGTTGTTACTTTGCTTGGGATTGAGTCACCCTGCAGATGGAAGATAAAAGCTGGAGTTCATAGCTTTAGGCATTGGCTTTCTGCCAAGGCTAAGAGAAAAGGACAACTTTGACCATCAGACCTCCTGTTACAGAGGGTCCGAAACAGTCCAGGGAAGAGTCCAGGGCAAAGAATGAAATCTGCAACTTCAGAATGTGACCTCATTCTCTAATTAGAGCGAGGTTTGGTTTCCCAGGAAACAAAAATCAATAATAGTAATACAGGAAGGGGGACTATGAAGGAACCCATTTCCGAATGAGGGCCAACGGAACTGACTACATGAATCTTGGCTCAGTAAATACAAACAAAAGTACCTGACCCATGGTGCTTGTCTTAAAGATACAAAGCCAAATCCTAAACTAGGACCGAGAATCTCTTGTGTTTTCATTTATCCTCATAATTTTGGAATTGTGTTTAAGTATGTATTTATATTTGTTAAACTCTCAAGTTGTTAGGCTACTGACAACAGGTATACGTTCAACTCATAAAGGAAGCAAACAAACCTCTATATAACTTAATGGTCTTGAGGAATCTATTTGTAAAATTGGCATCACTTCCAGAGTTTCCAGGGAGAGGCAGAGGTTCTAAATGTCCCATGGAATAAATAATAAAGAGAAGTTAGGAAAATTATTAAAATACCCAAACTCCTCATGTTATTTCCTTCTCTAAAAGTTTCTGCTAGTACCACTTCCTTGCCTAGATCTATACTCATATGTGATTCGATGAGAAGCTATTGTATTTGTGTTGCTTCCATCCTGGAGCACAGAGTTAGGTCATATCTTAATTACACCTCCAAGAAGAGCTTTTTTACTATCAGGGCAATGAGTATGGGCTCTGAAGCCAGATACAGTTTGAATCTCACTGTGATCTCTTCTCGTTGTGACATACTAGGCAAGTTACTGAAGCTCTTTGAACCCCCTTTATAATGTCTACAATAAGGATATTTAAATAACATGACGTATACATATGATTCCTGACAGATGTTAACTTTCTCTCTCACCTTACCGCACCACACACACACTGTCCCCAATCCAGGCTTCTTGATTTAAGGATGGAGTGCATTTGTAAGATGAAGATCAAATATAGTGACTGTGCCTCTCTTCATTCCCAATGACAAAATATTTTCACAAGAGTTTGTTATCGAGAAATATTTCAAACATTGAGAAGAGTATGAGTATGGATGGCTGCTCTTTGAATGCTAACCTTTTGGCATACTTGCATGCAGTTTTTGTTTTTTAAGAAGTAAAACATTACAGGTATAGTCAAAACTTTTTAGCTCTCTCTAGTCTCATTCTGCTTTCTGCCTCCCCAGAAAATGTGTGTGAAAGTGTTAGTCACTCGATCATGTCCGACTCTTTGTGACACCATGGACTGTAGCCCACCAGGCTCTTCTGTCCATGGAATTCTCCAAGCAAGAATACTGGAGTGGGTTGCCATTTTCTTCTCCAGGGGATCTTCCCGACCCAGGAATTGAACCTGGGTCTCCCTCGTTGCAGGCAGGAAATTTAATCATTTTGACTGCTGTATGATATTCCATTGTCTGGCTCTATCACAATTTATTTATCTATTGTTGCTTGCCTGGCTAAAGATATTTAGATTTTTTCCAACTTTTTGTTACTGTGAATATTATTACAATGGGCACACTTACATATGCTTTTTGTGCACCTCTGAAAGCCTCTCCAGAGGGAACCACTATGCTGAATTTAATATTCATCATTCCCATGTACCTGTTTACATTTTTATTGCATATGATTTGGCCATAACAATCCATATTATTTATTTTGTATGTTTTAGAACTTTACATAAATAGCCTTATGCTGCACATATCTTCCTGAATCTATATTTTTGTATGCAGCATTAATTATGTGTTTGAGATTTAATCATTTTGATGGCTGGATGATATTCCATTGTCTGGCTGTATCACAATTTGTTTAATCTATTGTTATTTTCCTGGCAAAAGATATTAAGATTTCTTCTAACTTTTTGTTACTGTGAATAATACTACAGTGGACATACTTACATATGCTTTTTGTTCACCTCTGAAAGGCTTTTCTAGGTGTACATACCCAAGAGTGGAATCATGAGGATATATGACATCAACGTTAGTGAATTATTGCCAGCTCAGTTCAGTTCAGTCACTCAGTAGTGACCGACTCTTTGCAGGCCCATGGACTGCAGCACGCCATGCTTCCTTATCCATCAGATTCTCAAACTCATGTCCATCAAGTTGGTGATGCCATCCGATCATCTCATCCTCTGTCGTCCCCTTCTCCTTCTGTCTTCAATCTTTTCCAGCATCAGGGTCTTTTCCAATGAGTCAGTTCTTAGCATCAGGTGGCCAAAGTATTGGAGTTTCAGCTTCAGCATCAGTCCTTCCAATGAATATTCAGGACCATTTCCCTTTAGGATTGACTGGTTTGATCTCCTTGCAATCCAAGGAACTCTCAAGAGTCTTCTTCAATACCACAGTTCAAAAGCATCAATTCTTTGGCACTCAGCTTTCTTTGTTGCCCAACTCTCATATCTGTATGTGACTACTGGAAAAAATATTCCAAGGAGTATTGCCAGATTGCTCTCCAAACTGGCATTCCAACTTATGTTCCACCAAAAGAAGAGTTCCCTTTGGTCTGTGGCAATATTTGGACTTCCCTGGTGGCTCAGATGGTAAAGCGTCTGCCTACAGTGTGGGAGACCCGGGTTCAATCCCTGGGTTGGGAAGATCTGGAAAAGGAAATGGCAACCCATTCCAGTATTCTTGCTTGGAAAATCCCATGGACAGAGAAGCCTGGTAGGCTACAGTCCATGGGGTCACAAAGAGTTGGACACGACTGAGCAACTTTACTTTCTTTCTTTCTTTCTTTCTGTGGCAATATTTGGTATCAGTTCAGTTCAGTTCAATTCAGTTGCTCAGTCATGTCTGACTCTTTGCGACCCCATGAATTGCAGCACACCAGGCCTCCCTGTCCATCACCAACTCCCAGAGTTCACTCAAACTCACGTCCATCGAGTCCGTGATGCCATCCAGCCATCTCATCCTCTGTCGTCCCCTTCTCCTCTTGCCCCTAATCCCTCCCAGCATCAGTCTTTTCCAATGAGTCAACTCTGCATGAGGTGGCCAAAGTACTGGAGTTTCAGCTTTAGCATCATTCCTTCCAAAGAAATCCCAGGGCTGATCTCCTTCAGAATGGACTGGTTGGATCTCCTTGCAGTCCAAGGGACTCTCAAGAGTCTTCTCCAACACCACAGTTCAAAAGCATCAATTCTTCGGCACTCAGCTTTCTTCACAGTCCAACTCTTACATCCATACATGACCACTGGAAAAACCATAGCCTTGACTAGACGGACCTTTGTTGGCAAAGTAATGTCTCTGCTTTTGAATATGCTATCTAGGTTGGTCATAACTTTCCTTCCAAGGAGTAAGCATCTTTTAATTTCATGGCTGCAGTCACCATCTGCAGTGATTTTGGAGCCCAAAAAACATAAAATCTGACACTGTTTCCACTGTTTCCCCATCTATTTGCCATGAAGTGATGGGACCAGATGCCATGATCTTAGTTTTCTGAATGTTGAGCTTTAAGCCAACTTTTTCACTCTCCTCTTTCACTTTCATCAAGAGGCTCTTTAGCTCCTCTTCACTTTCTGCCATAAGGGTGGTGTCATCTGCATATCTGAGGTTATTGATATTTCTCCTGGCAATCTTGACTCCAGCTTGTGCTTCTTCCAGCCCAGCATTTCTCATGATGTACTCTGCATAGAAGTTAAATAAGCAGGGTGATAGTATACAGCCTTGATGTACTCCTTTTCCTATTTGGAACCAGTCTGTTGTTCCATGTTCAGTTCTAACTGTTGCTTCCTGACCTGCATACAGGTTTCTCAAGAGGCAGGTCAGGTGGTCTGGTATTCCCATCTCTTTCAGAATTGTCCACAGTTGATTGTGATCCACACAGTCAAAGGCTTTGGCATAGTCAATAAAGCAGAAATAGATGTTTTTCTGGAACTCTCTTGCTTTTTTGATGATCCAGCAGTATAATTAGACATTATTTTTGCCATTATAAAAGATGGAATATCTTATCTCATTGTTGTTTTAATTTGCATTTTCCTGATTACTGGTAAGGTTAAGGATTTTTTTCATGTTTAAAACCTTTTGTTTTCTTCTGTGAATTACTTATTCACCCCTTTTTCCCACTTAAAGAAATTGTATTTTTTTATTGTTTGTAGAAGTTATTTCTTTACATATCCTAAATATTAATCCTTTGTCTGTTTTACATTGCCTTTTTTCAGTCTGTGGCTTGTCTTTTTAAATTTGTAAATGCTGTCTTTTATTATACGGAAGTGTTCATTTTAATGCAGTCAATTCAGCCTTTGCCTATGTGGTTTTGTGCTTCTGTTTGTCTTTTCAAGTAATTGTTCTCTGGCCTAATGTCATACAGCTATTCTTTATGATTATTTTCTAAATGTTTTACAGTTTTGCTTTTCGCATTTAAGTATTATCTACAAATAAATCTTACCATCTTTGGATTGTACACATTTTGACAGATTTTATTTGCATTATTTTTTAAAAACCACATTTGAAATTATCAGCACAGATCATATCAGGAGTGCCTTTAAGTACTGAGAAGATGTCTAGCACATGTAATGAATGCATATTTTCCAAAATTCTAATTTTTGCTTGAAATCTGACGTTTTATCATTAGCAACACTTTTTGTGAATTGTTTTCCTTGAAATTCCCATCTTCCCTTTTTTCCCTTGATGACTTTTGCTAGAGGCTACTCTGTTAATCTTTCTGGAGCACAGATTTGGTTTTGTGAGACTATCATATCTTGGGCTTTCCAGGTGGACTAATGGTAAAGAACCTACCTCCCATTGCAGGAGATATAAGAGACACGGGTTTGATCCCTGGGTCAGGAAGATCCCCAGGAGGAGGGCATGGCAGTCCACTCCAGTATTCTTGTCTGGAGAATCTCAGAGACAGAGGAGTCTGGAGGGCTACCCTCTATAGGATTGCAAAGAGTCGGACATGACCGAAGCAACTTAGCATGCATGCATGCGCTGTTATATCTTTCTTTTCTATTTCCTTCGTTTTGTTGTTTCCTCTCTTGCTTCCATTGTCTTTGATATTACTTTATTGTTGTTTTTATTAAATGGACCTCATTAATTTTAGCCATTCTTATTTTCTAATATAAATTTAAATATTCATTTCCTTATAAGTACTGCTTTATCAGCATCCACAAAGTTGTGATATGTAGTATTTTCACCATAACTCATTTGTGAATGATTTCTAGCTCGTTATTATTTGACCTGTGATTTATTTAGAACTAGGTGTTTTAATTTCCAAATACATGACTCTTTTTTAAAAACCATTTTACCCATTTGAATGACTAAAATTAAAAAATACTGATATGGCTAAGTTTTGATAAGGATGTAGAGCAATGTGAGCTCATACATTGCTATTAAGGTATAAAAAGTCAGTTTCTTATAAAATTAAACATATACTTATCATGTGAAGTTGCTCAGTCGTATCTGACTCTTTGTGACCCCGTGGACTGTAGCCCACCAAGCTCCTCTGTCCATGGGATTCTCCAGGCAAGAATACTGGAGTGGGTTGCCATTTCCTTCTCCAGGGGATCTTCCCAACCCAGGGATGGAACCCAGGTCTCCTGCATTGCAGGCAGATGCTTTAACGTCTGAGCCACCAGGGAAACCCACAGTTCCCTAGGCATTTACCCAAGAGAAATGAAAACATTGTCTACAAAATGACTTGTGCTTCCTATGTAGCTCAGTTGGTAAAGAATCTGCCTGCAATACAGAAGACCCAGGTTCAATTCCTGGGTTGGAAAGATCCCCTAGAGAAGGGAATGGCAACTCAGTCCAGTATTCTTGCCTAGAGAATCCCATGGACAGAGGAGCCTGGCAAGCTACAGTCCATGGGGTCACAAGAGTCGGACTTGACTTAGTGACTAAACCACCACATAAATGTTCGTAATGTTTTTGCTCGCAGAAGGCAATGGGGCCCCACTCCAGTACTCTTGCCTGGAAAATCCCATGGACAGAGGAGTCTGGTAGGCTGCAGTCCATGGGGTTGCTAGGAGTCGGACACGACTGAGAGACTTCACTTTCACTTTTCACTTTCATGCACTGGAGAAGGAAATGGCAAGCCACTCCAGTGTTCTTGCCTGGAGAATCTCAGGGATGGGGGAGCCTGGTGGGCTGCCGTCTATGGGGTCGCACAGAGTCGTACACGACTGAAGCGACTTAGCAGCAGCAGTAGCAGCAGCAGCAGTCCCAAAGTAAAAACAATACAAATGTCCATCAACAAATAAATGATTGTAGAATATTCAGTCAATGGACTGCTATTCAAAGTGAAAAGGAGTATGTAACAATATAAAGGAATAGCAGAAACATTATGCCAAGAGAAGCCTATGAGAGAATAATTCATATTATATAGTAACATTTATTTGATATTGTAGAACAGGCAGAACTAATCCATAATAACAAAAAGCAGATCAGTGGTTTCCAGGAGCAAGGGTGAGAAAGGGATAAAGAATTAACTGCAAAGTGGTATGAAGAAACTTTTGGGTGGCATTGAACTGCTCTGTATCTTGATTGGTATGGTGGTTACACATGTGTATGGATTTATTAGAATTCCTAAGACTGAGCAGCTAAAATGGGTCCGTCTTACTCTTTGTACATTGTGCCTCACTGAGTTCAGTTCAGTTCAGTCACTCAGTCGTGTCCAACTCTATTAATATTAAAATGTTTTTATAATCAGTAGGCACTTAGAATGTTGTATAAGTGAAAAGAAAAAAAAGAGAAAAACCCATGGAACTGTGTGAGAACTTTATAGATAGTTCAAAGTAGTTGTCTTTCAGACATGTAAAATGATAAAGGCAAAGTAAATATGGCATGAAAATGTCATGTGAGCTTCGAGTCACCCACTCACAATGTAACCAAAAAACAACCTGCTCACAAATGTAGCCAGTAAACTAATAATTTGATATGTTGATGTAACATGCTCCCTAAACTTGTAAAACCAGCAAGAAGCACTGTGAAACCAAGTGTTGCAACTGTTGAGTCCACTCCAAGCAAAGTATTAAAGAAAGAAGCTTTGCCTGAGATAGTGCTTTGAATTAGACTGACGAGATCTTTTCTGCCAAGAATTTTAGGGAATTTTAGTCAAGAGATAAAAGAGTTTGAAAGAAGAATATGAAAATCATCTTATGATTTAAGACTTCCATCATTTTTGTTTGTTTTAAAATTATTTTTAATTCATGTTTTTCCTTGTTTAAATATTATTTATTCTAATCAAAACAGCAACAAATATATGTAGGGAGAGATATCTTTTACGAACATATCTTGTACTTACTTGTTGTATATTACAAAATAAAGAACACAACTCAGTGTTTGTTTGTTGGTTTTTAATGAAGCACCTTGTGCTCCAATTTCCCTGTCCTTAGTCTTTTCTTCTTATATTTCTTTACTGCTCTGATTCATTGATATATTGATTCCCTCATTCCTTTTAGGATTTTCTCTTGATCCCAATGTTAAGGTAGTAACTTCATTTTTCTTCTACTCTAATAGTTCATTTATTTCCTTTACTGATTCATCTTTAATCTCCAGAATTCTGTCCTGAAGTAGGTAGGTAGGTAGACAGATAAATCTATTATATATATTCTGTCCTTGTGAAGTTTCATCTGCTTCTATAACTTTCAGCTATTTTCTCTCAAATTTTGCTTCTATCCTTGACCTTTCTTCCTAACTTCAGACATTTTTTGTGTGTGTTTCTAGCTGTCTTCTAGGGGAGAAGAAAATGGCAACCCCCTCCACTACTTTTGCTTGGGAAATCCCATGGACAGAGGAGCCTGGTAGGCTACAGTCCATGGGGTCGCAAAGAGTCGGACACGACTGAGTGACTTCACTTTCACATTTCACTTTCATGCACTGGAGAAGGAAATGGCAACCCACTCCAGTATTCTTGCCTGGAGAATCCCAGGGACAGGAGCCTGGTGGGCTGCCGTCTATGGGGTCGCACAGAGTTGGACATAACTGACGTGACTTAGCAGCAGCAGCAGCAGCTATCTTCTAGACATCTCTCTTTGAGATCTGTCAGAAAATCTCAATGTGAACATATCTAAAACCACAGATTTGGCCTATGAGCAGCAGTTTGCTAACCCCTACTGTCTGAGGATTATATGTCCTCGTTCACTGCCATGTGACCAGCAGGCGGTGCATCAGTAGGAGAAACATCTGGTCATACTCCAGTGATGTTGGGCTTGTCCACATGACTTGTTTTAGCCAATGGAAAATGAGTGAGCATGATACACACCATGCCCAGGCAGAACCTTTACAAGCCACTCCATGTTTGTTCTAACTCTCTTGCTCTTTTTCCTTCCTCCTAACTCAATTTAGGTCCTAAATTGAGAAGGTAAATAAAGCAGAGTAAACTTCCCAGGTGGGTTCCCAGGTGGCACCAGTGGTAAAGAATCCACCTGCCAAAGCTGGAGACACAAGAGATGCGAGTTTGTTCCCTGGGTTGGGAAGATCCCTTGAAGGAGAAGATGGCAACCCACTCCAGTATTCTTGCCTGGAAAATCGTATAGGCAGAGCCTGGTGGGCTACAGTCTGTAGGGTCACAAAGAGTCAGACATGACTGAGCACGCACGCACACACACACACACGCCAGCCTACAGCTACTAATATGTGAAGTCAATGAAAAAGAAACCATTGCTGTGAGCCGCTTATTTAGGGCTGTTACCCAACATAAGCTAGAAAAAGCAGACTAATTCACTACTATAGATAAAAAACAAAACAAAACAAAACATATGTTTACACATACACATGTATAAATTAAGCAATAGAACTTAGAGGGAGGTGACTTTTCAGTCTGGAGTAGACTTAAATAGCTACTTATTTAGCTTTGGAAGTATTGGACTAAGAAAAAGTATAGAAAAATCCAAATGCCTACAGATAGATATTCGTTGGCAAACATAAGTACCAACAGGAGGCAGACCAGTTGAAGAGAGTGAATGAAAGTTTATTGATAAAATTTCTTTTAATTAAAATCAGATCCCCAAACAAGGCCCCTGTTAAGGGGATTTGTGATGGGGATGATAAGAGTCTAATAAAGATAACTCAGCATGAAATTGCTAGTTTTTGAGAGAAAATGATAAATGGGAATTTGTGTCTGAACAGTCTTACAAGTGCCTAAACCAAAACTTAAAAGTACCTGATTCCTGGGAAGATAACATTTATATGGGAAATAGTAAAATCCCAAGGGACACTTAGACGTTTGATCTAAGATTTATTGAATTAGCTAATTGCTTGAATGGATTTGATCAATACCTAGAAACTGTATTTTTTTTTTTTTTTGTATCATGCTATGCTGTACTTGTTAAGTAAATGTTTTTGAAAAAATTTAAATTCAGCAAAACAAAGGAAATAGTATAACAGAACTCATGTTCCCAACACCAAGGGTGAATATTGTTGACATTTTGTCATATTTGCTTGATCTCCTGTATTAAATCTCCTGTATTAAAGTTGAAGGACCTTTTCATTCTTTCCTTGCCCACTCCTCTCACCCCTCCTCCCTGCATCCCTTTTCTCTATCCCAGGCAACGAAATCTTGGACTTGGCCTGTATCAATCTAGCCAATTTGTCACACCTGTTTTCATGTGCAATCCCATGAGCAATATACAATAGTTTTAATTGTGTGGTTTAAAAAAAAAGATACAAGTGGTGCTGTATTGTAGAATCTGTTTACAATTTTCCTTTCCCACATAGCAGTATGTTTTTGTGATCTCATGTTAATTTTTTATATTTGGCTAGAGTGCCATTATACAAATATGCCACCTTTTATTTAGATATCACCCTGTTGACAAACCTTTAATGTTTTCATTTCATGTATTCATTTAACAAATATTTATTGAATACTTACCATGTCCCAGATCCTGTGTCAGATACTCATATCAATGAAGAAAAGAGACAAAAATCTTTGCCACCATGGTAGTTATATTGTATTGAGATGACACAACATAAATAATGACTATAGTAAATAAACCAAACAAAGTGTATTAGAAGGTGATAGGTTATATAGAAAAAGGCTAAGGGGAACTGGGAGTGATGTTGAGGGAAACACAGGTTGTTATTTTAGACAGCATGGCTGGGTAAGCCCCCTTGATAAGATAATATTACAGCAAAGACTTAATGTGAAGGGTTAGTGAGGTGAGTATGTGGGGAAAAAGAATTGCTATCAGGGAAGAGTCAGTGCAAAGCCCCTAAGTGGGGAGTGTGTCTGGTATATTCAGGAAACACAAGGAGGTCAGCAAGGCTGGAGAAGGGGGAGCAAAGAGGGTACGGAGGAGGATTGGAATCTAGACATTATAGGGTTAAGTAGGAAGAGATGATCATGATAGACCATGGTAAGGACCATACAATTCACTCATTTAAAGTGTACAATGAAATGACTTTTAGTGTTCACAGAGTTGTGCATCCATCACCACAGTCAAATTTAGAACATTTTCATTACTCCATAATGAAACCCAGTACCCATGAGCAATCACTTCCTTTGCTCCTCTCCCCTCTCCATAGCAATCTCTAATTCCCTTTGTTTTCTATGAGTTTGCCTGTTTTGAACATTTCATACAAGTGCATTTTGTGATTGGCTTCTTTCATTTAGCATCGTGTTTAAGGTTTGTCTATTTGGTAATATTTATCAGTACTTCATTTGTTTTTATTGTTGAGTAATATTCCATTGTATGGATATACCACATTTTGTTTATTCATTCATTAGTCAGTGAATTCATTACTCGTATTTGGGTTGTTTCCACTTTTCCAGGGAGTGTCCTGGTGGCTCAGAGGTAAAAATCCACCTGCCAATGCGGAGATATGGGTTTGATCCCCGGGTTGGGAAGATCCCCTGGAGAAGAAAATGGCAACCCGGTGTTCCTGCCTGGAAAATCCCAGGCAGAGGAGCCTGGGAGGCTACAGTCTTGGGGTTTCAAAAGAGTAGGTAGCAGAAGAACATGCATGCACTTTTCCAGATATTTCCCACGTGAAAAATGCTACTCAGAAAATTTCTGTAAAGTTTTTTATAGTTGTATGTTTTAGTTATCTTGGTATAGATCTAGGAATGAGATTGCTGGGTGATACGGTAACTCTATATTTAACATTTTGGGGAACTGTTAAAAGTGTTTGGAAAGTGGCTACACTACTTGGTATGAGAGTTCTACCAGCAATGTACAAAGGGTTCCTGACTTAGGATTGTTCAACTTACAGTTTTTGAACTTTACAATGGTACAAAAGCAATAAGTACTGTAGCAGAAATGGTACTTTGAATTTTGAGTTTTGATTTTTTTTCCCCCCAGGCTAGCAACTCTCATGATGCTGGGCGTCAGCAGCAAGCTACAGCTTCCAGGCAGCCCCATCATCACGGGGGTAGACAACTGACACACTTAGGATTCTGTACCTATACAACCATTCTGTTCTTCACTTTCAGTACAGTATTCAATAAATTACATGAAACATTCGACATGGTATTATAAAATAGATTTTGTCCTAGATAATTTTGCCCAAATATAGCTAATGGAAATGTTCTGAGCATGTTTGAGGTAGGCTAGACTAAGCTATGATGTTCTATCTGTTAGCTGTATTAAATACATTTTCAACTTAGGATATTTTCAACTCGATGGATTTATCAGGAAGTAACCCCACTGTAAGTTGAAGAAGATCTGTAAAGGAGTCCAAATTCTTCATTTCTTCAAACATTTTTGTTGTCAGTCTTTTTTTTTTTAACTATCCTAATGAGTGTAGAGTGATAGCTCAATGTGTTGTTTTTTTCTCAGCGTGGTTTTGATTTGCATTTTCCTAAAACGAAGTTCATGGCATCTGGTCCCATCACTTCATGGGAAATAGATGGGGAAACAGTGGAAACAGTGTCAGATTTTATTTTTGGGGGCTCCAAAATCACTGCAGATGGTGACTGCAACCATGAAATTAAAAGACGCTTACTCCGTGGAAGGAAAGCTATGACCAACCTAGATAGCATATTCAAAAGCAGAGACATTACTTTGCCAACAAAGGTCCGTCTAGTCAAGGCTATGGTTTTTCCTGTGGTCATGTATGGACTTGAAAGTTGGACTGTGAAGAAAGCTGAGTGCTGAAGAATTGATGCTTTTGAACTGTGGTGTTGGAGAAGACTCTTGAGAATCCCTTGGACTGCAAGGAGACCCAACCAGTCCATTCTGAAGGAGATCAGCCCTGGGTGTTCTTTGGAAGGAATGATGCTAAAGCTGAAACTCCAGTACTTTGGCCACCTCATGCGAAGAGTTGACTCATTGGAAAAGACTGATGCTGGGAGGGATTGGGGGCAGGAGGAGAAGGGGACGACAGAGGATGAGATGGCTGGATGGCATCACCGACTTGATGGACATAAGTTTGAGTGAACTCTGGGAGTTGGTGATGGACAGGGAGGCCTGGCGAGCTGCAATTCATGGGGTCGCAAAGAGGTGAACACGACTGAGTGACTGAATTGAACTGAATAGACTAATGATGTTGAAGAGTTTTTCATGTGCCTATTAGTCATTTGTGTATCTTCTTTGAAGAAGTGTCTTTTCAAATCCTTTGCCCATTTTACATTGGATTATCTGTCTTTTCATTGTTAAAGGATGAGTTTTTTATGTAGTCTGGATACAACTTTCTTATCAGACATGATTTGGAGGTAACTTCTTCTGTTTGTAAATTGTCTTTTACTTTCTTGATGTTTCCTTTGAGACAGAACATTTTAAAATGTTGATGAAGACCAGTTTATCTTGGTTTTTTTCTTTTGGTATTTGTGCTGTTGGAGTCATGGACTAGCAAATCACTGATTAACACAAGGTCAAATAGGAAAATTTACTCCTATTTTTTTTTCCAAGCAGTTTATACTTTTGGCTGTTACACTGAGGTCCCTGATCCGTCTTGAGTTAATTTTTATGTATGGTGAGAAGTAGGGGCCCAGCATCGTTCTTTTGCATGTAGATATGTGTCTATACATATTCAGTTGTCCTAGCATTATTTGTTGAAGAGACTATTCTTTCTGAACTCTCACTTCTTTTCCATTGATCTATCAGTTCAGTTCAGTTCAGTCACTCAGTCGTGTCCGACTCTTTGCAACTTCATGGACTGCAGCATGCCAGGCCTCCGTGTCCATCGCCAATTCCTGGAGTCCACTCTAACTCGTGTCCATTGAGTCGGTGACGCCATCCAACCATCTCATCCTCTGTCATCCCCTTCTCCTCCTGCCCCCAGTCTTTCCCAGCATCAGGATCTTTTCCAATGAGTCAGTTCTTCGCATCAGGTGGCTGAAGTATTAGAGTTTCAGCTTCAGCATCAGTCCTTCCAATGAATGCTCAGGACTGGTTTCCTTTAGGATGGACTGGTTGGATCTCCTTGCTGTCCAAGGGACTCTCGAGTCTTCTCCAACACCATAGTTCAAAAGCATCAATTCTTCAGCGCTCAGCTTTCCTTATAGTCCAACTCTCACATCCATACATGACTACTGGAAAAACTATAGCTTTAACTAGACGGACCTTTGTTGGCAAAGTAATGTCTCTGCTGTTCAATATGCTGTCTAGGTTGGTCATAGTTTTTCTTACAAGGAGCAAGCGTCTTTTAATTTCATGGCTGCAGTCACCGTCTGCACTGATGTTCTATCTTTATACCAGTACTACATTTTCTAAATTTGTATAGTACTACATTGATTGATTTTGGGGTGTTAAGGCAAGCTTGCATTTCTGGAATAAATCCCACTTAATTATGTTGTGTAATGCTTTATGTATGTTGCTGGATTTAATTTGCTAGTGTTTTGTTGAGGGCTTTTGCATCTGTATTCATGTCATTGGTCTATAGTTTATTTTGTTATGATGCCTTTGCCTGGTTTTGGTTTGAATGTAATACAGGCCTCCTAGAATGAGTAAGGAAGTGTGCCCTCTTCTTTTATTTTTTTGGAAGAGATTGTGAAGAATTGGTATTAATTTTTTAAATGTTTGTAGGAATTCACTAGTGAAATCTGCTCTCTACCCACCACCGAGGGTTCATTTTGTTGTTGCTGTGTCTGCTTATTGACTTTTCTGCAGCAAATCTGTAAAGTCCATCTTCACAGTCCTGTGTGGTCACTACAGCCTCTGCCGGGTTAGCTTCATGTTCAGGTAAAGATTGAGCTTGTTGTTTTTTAGTCATGTCCAACTTGTTGTGACCCCATGGACTGTAGCCTGCCAGGTTCCTCTGTCCATGGGACTTCCCAGGATGGAGTGGGTTGCCATTTCCTTCTCCAGGGGATCTTCCCAACCCAGGGAATAAACCTGTGTCTCCTTCATTGACAGGCAGATTCTTTACCACTGAGCCCACCAATGATTGAGCAGAAATGTCTAAATGTTTTGATCCTATATTTCAACCCTTTGCTGAGGGGCTTACACAAGGCCTCAAGATGAGCCAGAGGTAAGAGATTGGGGTTTTCTCACGTTTTTCCTGGGCATGTGCACAGCCTTGCCAGAGGCCCAGGAACATGTCAGATCTTTTCAAAGCCTTCCATAAGCATATCATTTGCCAGCTTTTCTCCATAAGATTTTTTAGCCAGCATTTTGTTTTTCTCCTCCTGGTATCAGCCCCTCAGGCAGCAGTAATATTAAGTCATTGCTGGTGATTATTTCTGAAACATGTCCTAAGGAGAGGACTTCTCCGACTGAGTGAACTCTAAATCAGGTCTAATAATCACCAACCCTGCAAATGAGGGCTTTTCCCCATTTTCCAAGTGGGCAGCTGTCAGGTTGAGTAGTGACAATTCTCTAGGGTTGAGTCTTTATGAGGAGCTCCAGACCTCAACTTTCCCTACCACTGGCTGCTAGGCTGCTGTTTTCATGGCCACACAGACACGGGGAGAGACTGATGGGGATCAGGCAAGTTAAAATGCCACCAGGCTCTCTGTTCTTACTGAGACTGTGAAGTTTTTCTTAATTATTCTTCAGATGATTGCAAGCCTTTGGTTAATTTTCTAGAGTTTTATAAAAGTTGACTTTGACAGTTTTTCTTGTGTTCTCATTGTTTTTATGGAGGAGCAGATTTTCAGAGGTTGTTACTCTGTTGTTTCAGCAGTCCCTCTACCTTTTCTAAGCACCAGAAAAGTTTTCATTTTATTTTATTCAAGACCAAGTGTAGTTAGATTTACAAGCCTTTTGCCTATTTTCACAAGCTGAACACACCCATGTGCAGGTTACATGGGTAATTTGTATTGATCTTTATTCCCCTTTCCATTTACTAACCATCCCTTTCCCAAGATAACCTGTTTTTAAATTGAATATAATTTAGTACATACTCTTTTACATCTGGCTTCTTTCATTCAACATTATGTTTATGAGATTCATTCATGTTGTTAAATGTAATTTAGTCTTCCCCATTGCTGTAGTAGTCCCTTGAGTGAGTATACCACAATATATGCATTCTGTGTAAGTGGACATTTGGATTACTTACAATATAGGGCTATTACAGTACATTCTTGCATGTATATTTTTGTGAACATATGTAAACATTTCTGTTAAGGTATAGAAATGGAATACCTGGGTCATATGTTATATGAATGCTGAGTATTAGTGGATACAGTCAGAATTCAAAGGCGGTGGGACAATGTTTACATTCCCACAGCACGGTATAAAGGGCTTCCTTGGTGACTCAGATGGTAAAGCATATGCCTGCAATGGAGGAGACCAGGCTTCAATCCCTGGGTCCGAAAGATTCCTTGAAGAAGGGAATGGCAACCCACTCCAGTATTCTGCCTGGAGAATCCCATGGACTGAGGAGCCTGGCAGGCTACAATCCATGGGGTTGCAAAGAGTCGAACACAACTGAGCGACTTTCACTTCAAGTCAGCACAGTATAATAGTTCTGTTTACTCAATATCCTGACCGTACTTGGTAGTATTTTGGGGTTTTCAGCTTAATCATTCTGGTGAGTGTGTAGTGGTATCACTAATTTGCACTTAGAACATTTGGTCGGTTTTCATAAGGTTATACTGCTTTTTTCTTATCAATTTGTAAGCGTCCTTTACATATTCTGTATACCAATGTATTCTGTTTGCAAACATCTCTTCCCACTCTGTGACTTGCCTTTTTTCCCTCTTTTTGAAAAATAATTTTTATTTACTTATTTATTATTTTTATTTATTTATCTTATTTTTGGCTGTGCTGGGTCTTCACTGCTGCATGTGGGCTTTCTCTAGTTGCAGCGAGTGGGCACTGCTCTTCCTTGCAGTGTGCTGGCTTCTCACTGCAGTGGCTTCTCTTGTTGCATGTCCCCTGCATTGACAGGTTGATTCCTAACCACTGGACCACCAGGGAAGTCCCTT
The DNA here is from genome assembly GCF_003369695.1 of Bos indicus x Bos taurus. Taxonomy (NCBI): domain Eukaryota; kingdom Metazoa; phylum Chordata; class Mammalia; order Artiodactyla; family Bovidae; genus Bos; species Bos indicus x Bos taurus. Next base: position 24,225,925 of record NC_040078.1, read on the forward strand.
TTTTTCCTCTTTAATGGTTCAGCAGACTTTGGCATCAGGTGAAGAAGGACAGGGAGTGATCCCTGAGAGATGGGAGACAATGGCTCCAATTTACTGCCTGAAAAGAATTCCCAAGCAAAGCACACAGTGTGAAAGTATTAGTTGCTCAGTTGTGTCTGACTCTTTGCAACCCCATGGACTGAAGCCCGCCAGGCTCCTCTGTCCATGGAATTCTCCAGGCAAGAATACTGGACTGGGTTGCCATTTTCTTCTCCAGGGGATCTTCCTAACCCAGTGATCAAACCTGAGTCTCCTGCGTTGTAAAGGCAGAATCTTTACTATCTGAGCCACCAGGGAAGTCCCTTTTTATAGTGGTGTTTGATAAAAATATGTTATTAGTTTTAATGTAGTTTCAATTATCAAGATTTTTGCTGTTTAGTGCTTTTCAGATCCTATTAAAAATTCTTACTGATCAAAGGAAATTAAAGATGCAATCAACTGGGTTTTTTTCCTACAAATTTTTTTAAATGTTTAGGCAAAAAATTTTAGCCAACCCTGAATACCAGTGTTTCCTCATGAGTGTATTTTAAAGATGATTGTCCTCTTTCATTCACAAAAGCACCAGCAGAGAATCAAGTCTTATACAGCTCTATTCCAGAATAGTTTTTTTTCCCTTCCTATCAAGCCCAGCAATTCCATTGAGTATATTTCTTAGCCCATTTGTTTGTAATCCCCCTGTCTTCTGTTTTCAGAGATAAAGGAGCCCATTAGAGTTGAAGTTCTCTCACTTTCTGCTCTCTACTGTTATCTCACAAAATAGATCCTCATCTGTATTTATTTCTCTTCCTCATGTTTCAGTGGAAGATATAGGTTTATCCCACCTTAAAAAAAAAAAAAACAAAATTTTTGTTCTCAGTCCCTACCACTTACCTTTGTTTCTATCCTCCTTAAAAAAGAAATGTCTTACACACGAGATAAAATCGCGTGGAACTAAATACACCCGCACAATGAGTGCATGTAGTACTGGTGAAATCTCAATAGGGTGGACAGATTGTATCAAATTCTGTTTCCTAGTTGTGAGGTTGTACTGTATTTATGCAAGGTGTTGCCTTTGGGGGAAACTGAGTGAAGGGTATACTGGATCTCTCAGTAGTATTATTTCTTACAACTATAAATAAATCTATAATTATCTCAGCTTAAAAAGTTAAAAGATTCTTTCTGAAATTTCTATAATTGTAATGACTGAATCGCAAGCTGAAATTAAGATTGCTGGGAGAAATAACAACCTCAGATATGCAGATAACACCACCCTAATGACAGAAAATGAAGAGGAACTAAAGAGCCTCTTGATGAGGTGAAAGAGGAGACTAAAAAAACTGGTTTGAAACTCAACATTCAAAAAACTAAGATCATGGCATATGGTGCCATCATTTCATGGCAAATAGAAGGAGAAAAAGTAAAAGCAGTGACAGATTTTATTTTCTTGGACTCCAAAATCACTGTTGATGGTGACTGCAGCCATTAAGTTAAAAGATGCCAGCTTCTTGAAAGAAAAGCTATGACAAACCTAGACAGTGTATTAAAAAGCAGACATCACTTTGCTAACAAAGGTCTGTATAGTCAAAGCTGTGGTTTTTCCAGCAGTCATGTAAGGACATGGGAGTTGGACCATAAAGAAGGCTGAGCACCAAAGAATTGATGCTTTAGAATTGTGGTGCTAGAGAAGACTCTTGAGAGTCACTTGGACTGCAAGGAGATCAAACAAGTCAATCCTGAAGGAATTCAACTCTGAATATTCATTGGAAGGACTGATGCTGAAACTGAAGCTCCAATACTTTGGCCACCTGATGCAAAAAGCTGACTCATTGGAAAAGACCCTGATGCTGGGAAAGATTGAGGGCAGGAGGAGAAGAGGGTGACAGAGGATGAGGTGGTTAGATAGCATCACTGAACCAATGGACATGAATTTGAGCAAACTTCTGAAGATGGTAAACGACAGGAAAGCCTGGTGTGCTGCAGTCCATGGGGTCACAAAGAGTCAGAGACCACTTAGTGACTGAACAAGAACAGCAATCATTTATTGAGTGCTTACTGTATGCTAGGTACTCTACCAAGCACCGTCGGGTGGACACGGTTGTTAATCTCATTGTATACATGATAAAACTGAGGGACAGAGAGGTTAAGTCATTTATACAGGGCTACCCATCTCATGAATGGCAGAATTAGCATTCAGAAACCCTGGCCTAACCTCAGAGACAGAACTCTTAAGAACTCTGCTCTATTTCCTTTTTTTTCTTGTTCCATACTTAATGGATACTACTTTGACATTTCATATTTTCACAGGTGTTTGCCATACATTTTGTTTAGTTACTCTTTTTTAAATTAATTTTTACTGGCATATAGTTGCCTTACATATACACTATTGATACTATATACAAAATCAATAACAAACTGTGTAGCATACTGTGCAGCACAAGGAACTCTACTTAATGCTTTACTTGTACATCTGTCTTTATATGCTGCCTCCTAGTCACATTTCAACCACCGCTTTATAGTTCAGCATTCATCCCAGTCACTCCCCTGAAATTGCTTTTGGCCGGATTACCAAGGGATTCTTTTTGGTCCCAACCATTCTTTCTGCAGCCTTTGTTACTGTTCAACAGATACATTCAACAGATATTTACTGAGCACCTATAGTGTGCCAGACTCTTGTTTTACAGCAGTGGACAGGGTAGGCAAAATGACTGTAACTGCAGAATACATGTCTTTACTTGTTAAGATTAAGAGGTCAGAAATCTTAAATCACTGCTGACATGTTTGTGGATGGTCAACAGACCACTTTATTGTTCCGTGTTTTTGCTTTTCTGTGGCTGAAACAGGTTATATTTTTATTTTGTTTGTGATTTCACAACATAAGTCAGAATGTACTATATTTAATACCATTTTCATTTTCTCCAGATAGAAATCTGATCACTTCCAAGCAGTAGCCATGAATATGAATAAATTAAGAGAGCCAAATCCTGAAGTATAGTACCCTTCTGATGTACTTATTAATGATAAATTATGAAAATTATTTGCCTTTGACCAAAAAGTGTTACTGTTTTTCTATATAAGAATAATTGAATTTTATGCCACATTATTTGGAAACACCAGGAAGATCTCTGCAGAATATTCAATAGGTCTCATTCCATATATCCAAATATAAAGCTACTCCAAGGAAAATACTTGACTTTATAGAGACTTCACGGTAGCTGTTTGCATATCAAAAGCTGAGCTCTTGAGCCCTAGTTGAAGGAAAGGGATCATCTTGTCTCTTTCCACATGTTCATGGTTATTTTCTGTGTTTTTATTCCTTTCCTAATTCAGTAAAGAAAAAAAAAATCTCTCCTAGTTTTTCATGTCAAAAAACAGCTCTTATTTTATTAGTTCAAGTGGGAATGTTTTTTGCTGGTGACTGGAAGCGACTATAATCCTCTTGCTTCCAGGCAGGGTTCCTGTTTCTGTCTGATAGCTGTTTGTTTACAGCAGCAGTTAGCAATTTGCATGGACAGTGCTGTCAAAGTCACTGCCCTCAATGAACCCCAAATGCCTCTTGGAAGAAAGATGACAGATTCAGCCCAGCAACTTGCAAAACTTTAAAAGTGATTCCTTGTCAAACATGTGAAAAACAACTCTTCCTTCTCCATGACTTGAGGGAAAAAAAAAAGAGAAACTATCTTATGCCAGATGGCGATTCCTTGCTAGTAAAATAGGCCTGGGCTGATTCAGCTTCATTCCTTTATGTTCCATTTGCAAAACCCACAAAGAACACATTTGGGGCCACTTTCCAGAGCTGGCAACTGTCTCTGCTTTTTAAGGAAATCAGATGGGCACACACACACAAAGCCACAATGGATGAAGGGCTCAGAATCCCCAGGGTCCTGAAACGGGATGCATAGGCCTTAAATTCTCGGTGACCAGTTAGAACCTGGCCCAGACCCAAGAATCATCCCAATTGTTGCCAGATTTGGTGACTTGATTTAATTTGGTTAAAACAGAAACAAATTGGGAGAAGGTTATGTTTTCTTGTTGATTAAACCTCTTCTTAAAAAAAAAAAAAAAGGAAAAAATAGAAACTATAAAAACACGCTTTCAGATGATAAATTGACTCTTAAATTTCAAACTACTCTGGGTCTAAAGGACTCAGTCTTTAATTTTCAGTCCAGTACCTTTTTTTGCCATGAAAGATATTACAGCTGCTTTCATATATTTAGAGGATTGGACCAGTGTGTATGCGTGTTTGTGTGTATGCATGGGTGTATCTTCTCTTTGGCTTTTATTTTTTTTACATATAATTAACTTATTATATTAGTTTCAGGTATATAGCATAGTGGTTCCATATTTTTATAGATTACACCCCGTACAAAGTTATTATAAAATCCTGACTAGATCCCCTGTGCTGAAATAAATGGCTCAGGACATAATGAAGTCCCCTCAATGAAGATGCTGAAGCAATGTCTGGTCAGCTGCTGGCTAGGGATGTTGTGAAGAAGATTGAAATACTATACTAGTAATGGTATTGGGTAGTTTTTAAGATGTCTTCTGCATCTAAAATTCTATGCATTATGAATTAACTCCCTTGATTTTTTAAATTACCATGATCTGGGATATTTTAGTCAAGGTAATACCTATTGTCCATTTCGTTTTGCCTTATATGCAAGATGATATTGACCACCTTTGTTAATGTTCTATTTTATTTCTTCAGGTGTCTGAGCACACACAATTAAGTTGGATCCTTACCTGCATGGTCAGATTACCTCGATTACAACATTTACACCAGTGGAAGGTAAATGCCATTGATCTGATTAATAAACAGAAAGAAGTTCAGTCCCCACTGCAGCTGTTTTTCCCCTCTCTGTTTATTTTGTGTTAGGCTCTGGGAATCCTGAGTTTTCTGGCTTGCTATGCACCAGTGGCTAGCAAGACCAGTATCTTTAACCTCATCGCCTCAGGGTATGAAAGAGAAAATAGAAGGATTCTCCAAGATTCTTTCGAACTAAAAAACTAGTTACAAATATCCAGCTTATTCATTATTTGATTTTATCTATGCATGGTCAGTCCTTAGTGACTGTTAGTTAGACTTGGTAAGACTTTGAATGTGCCACATTCTAACTAACAAACAATCACCATTTCTGGATTACTAGACCCTGAGGTTGCCTCCACCAGAATTAACTGGCTGTTAAGGCCTGAAAGTTATCATTGTGGGGAGAAGAGACTACATATTTTATTCCATATTTAAACAAATTGAGTCTAAGCAACAATTCAAACTCACAGAAAAATTAAGTCTGTTCTTTTTCTAAGAAGTTCAACTGAGAAATATAAATTGGGTAATTCATAGTATTCCCATGTAATTTTGCAATTGGATCACACCTGAAGGTATGTAGCCCTCCAGGACATCAACACTAATTTTAGTTTCAAGCTTCTTTGTAGCATATTTTCAGGGCCACTGATTTCCTTAAAAGCTTGTTCAGAAGGCTGCACATACACTACAGAGAGAAACAGAGCTTTAAACTGGCAGTACCTGAATAAGGCATACTGGTGGTGCTGTAGAATCATTACCTGCCAGGAGTTAGAAACAAAATTGATAATGTTCTCTATCATATGTTGGTTTGTGGCAAGACTTTCCCATTTTATCATAATATGGTAATGCTAAACTGAACACTGAAATACTTTTCAGTTTGGTTCAGTTTAGTCGCTTACTCGTGTCCGACTGTGACCCCATAAATCCCAGCACACCAGGCCTCCCTGTCCATCACCAACTCCTGGAGCTCACTCAGACTCACATCCATCGAGTCAGTGATGCCATCCAGCCATCTCATCCTCTGTCGTCCCCTTCTCCTCCTGCCCCCAATCCCTCCCAGCATCAGAGTCTTTTCCAATGAGTCAACTTTTCACATGAGGTGGCCAAAGTACTGGAGTTTCAGCTATAGCATCATTCCTTTCAAAGAAATCCTAGGGCTGATCTCCTTCAGAATGGACTGGTTGGATCTCCTTGCTGTCCAAGGGACTCTCAAGAGTCTTCTCCAAAAGAACTGATTTAATGGGAAATGCTCCCACTTTAAAATAGTGTCTAAGGATCTCCTGGTAACATGTTGCCAGTGTTACCAGGCAACGTGAATAAGCCTTCCACTAGTCTGTGATTTCTTATTTGTGGGGAAAATATGAATTTCAAAGCTAGTCTTATCCTGGAGCTTGGAAACTGCCTTTGAGGGTCATTCTTTGATTAACAAATACAGATGATGCCTTCTTCTAATCTCATAGCACGCTAAGTACTGGAGATATCATAGTCACCAAGATGGATGGATGCAGCACCTTTCATGAGGTTTGTAGTCTATTTTGGAACAGATTCCCAGGTGGCACTAGTGATAAAGAACCTGCCTGTCAGTGCAGGAGCCTTAAGAGATGTGGGTTCAATCCCTGTGTCAGGAAGATCCCCAGGAGGAGAACATGACGATCCACTCTGGTCTTCTTGCCTGGAGAATCCCATGGAGAGAAAAGCCTGGCAGGCTGCAGTCCATAGTGTTATACAAAGTTGGACACGACTGATGTGACTTAGCATGCATGCACAGTTAAACAAAAAATCAGAGTATGCAAAGTTTTAAGAGGACAAGGTTCCAATTCTATGGGAAGATCTAAGAACCCCTAGCTTGGTTTTGACTGGGGCAGTGAGGGGCAAAACAGTGGGGTAGAAGTATAGGATCAGGGCTGCTGAGGTCAAGGTTATTTGGAGGATTGATGAGATAACACAGGTGTGAGGCATCTGGGGCCCATAATAGGCATCCAATAAATATTAGAACTTCCCACATCTCCCCACTTCCTTTGTAGTTTCAAGATCTAGTATTCTAATATAAAAAGACATAAATCTAATGCAGTAGCAATTTTTAAAAGTTGGGTTCTTTTCTCATTTGTTTGTTTCCAAATTAAATTTTTGTTAGAATTACCTGATAATCAGTGCAAACTGGCCTTTATCATGGACATTATAATAAGGAGATGTACTGAAGGAATTGTATGGTCAACTTTGAAATTTCCTATGAACGCCCTATAGCAGTAATAGTGCTGTAAGCCAGAAACTGGGCTTCCCTGGTGGTTCAGTGGTAAAGAACCCTCCTGACAATGCAGGAGACGTAGATTTGATCCCTGGGTTGGGAAGGTCCCCTGGAGAAGGAAATGGCAACCCCCTCCAATATTCTTGCCATGGAAATCCCATAGACAAAGGAGCCTGGCCGGCTACAGTCCATAGGGTCGCAGAAGAGTTGGACATGACCTAAAGACTAAGCAACAAAAACAAGCCAAAAATTGCTGGAAGTAACCAGAAAAGCCTGTAACTAAATTATGGAACATTAAGACGACTAAAGGGAGAAACTATTGTCTTCAGATCCAGCCTCAAAAGGTACGTCTGCATTTTGGCTTAGGAAGCCCGAATTGTGAGGCCATGTGTGAGCCTGATTCTCGGAATCATGCAAGTTTATAAATTGAGTTATTCATTTCATTCAGGAATCACTGGATTTCAGAGAAGTAATTCATATTAGATAAACAAAACTTATTTACACACCAAAATATCAATTTAACGTGCATGCTTAGTTGTGTCCAACTCTTTGCGACCCCATGGACTGTAGCCCACCAGGATCCTCTGTCCGTGGGATTCTCCAGGCAAGAATACTGGAGTGGGTTTCCATTTCCTCCTCCAGGGAATCTTCCTGACCCAGGAATTGAACCCATGTCTCTCGTCTCCTGCATTGGCCAGCAGATTCTTTACTACTGTGCCTCATGGGAAGCCCCATTTATCAGTTTACACGTATGATATACCTAGACCTTGGAAGCAGTTACCAGTGAACTGCACACAATAGTCCCTGCTAATAAGCAACTCTACCCAGAAAGCCAAATTTCCTGTAGCAAGGGGGTTAGTACCACTAGGGCTGATGTTCGGGGTGTGCATACCAGTAGTTTATTATAGTCAGCACCCAGGACTCACCAGTTGTTAAATATTTCTAATATCACCTCCGGTGTTTCCATTAGCTTCCCTGTTAAGGAAATATTTTGGTTTTTACAACCTGTACTGTTCATTGGAATCACTTTACTCTCACTGCGTTCCCACCTAAAGATCATGACAGATCATTAGAATTGGTAAGATGAAAATTTCTCTTAGTTTCATTGTTTTTTAACACCATGATTTTCAGGGTTTTGTTTTAATGTGATGTTAAGGGGGCATTACAGTTTTGTCAATAGCACAGTATGAGACTTCTGGAAAGTTTCCACAAACAGTTTGATGTTAACTAATATAATGTCATGATATTTTCTGACCTTCCCCATGAAATCTGGAATTTATCTGATTTGGAGTCTAGAAAATCTTAGACTTTTATATTAATAAAATGGAAAAGAAACAGTGGCAGTGCAGGATTGTTTCAAGGGACAGTGGGGAAGCGGATTCACCTTATTCCTGCCTAAGCCGGGACTGTGGAGGCAAGCCAGCCAGAAGACGGCCAGATTTGCTAAAAGGGACTGAGTCAGGATGTTGTTACAGGTGGCTTCAGATCACCCTTTGCTTGCTTTTAAGATTTCTTAATTTAGCATTATAATTAGGTTCATGTCAGATTTGTTTCTCTCCTCTCTTTTCACCCTACAGGCAAAGACTGCCAAGGAGAAACATAATGGAACCGTGGGGCTGCTCACATACCCAGTGCTCCAGGCAGCTGACATTCTGCTGTACAAGTAAGGAGCAGAGTTCACCCCAGCCCTAAATGTAGTCATGCTGACAAGAGAGTGTCACCTGACTCTAGAAAATTTGGCCCACGGGGAAGGATGGTTACAGCAAGGGGCAGGCACATGAATCCATTTGCATCTATTCCCCAGTAATAATGCTAAATCAAACCAGTCAGTCCTAAATGAAATCAACCCTGAATAGTCTTTGGAAGGACTGATGCTGAAACTGAAGCTCCAATACTTTGGCCACCTCATTGGAAAAGATCCTGATGCTGGGAAAGATTGAGGGCAGGAGGAGAAGGGGACGACAGAGGATGAGACAGTCGGTTGGCATCACCAACTCATCAACTCAATGGACATAAGTTTGAGCAGATTCTGGGAAATAGTGAAGGACAGAGAAGCCTGGCATTTTGCAGTCCATGGGTCATAAAGAGTCAGAGACGACTGAGCAACTGAACAACAACAAATAGAAGTATGTTTAAATGTGAAACTAATAATTTTAAGAAGTAGCATTTAAATAGCACTTACTATGGATTGCAAGCAGTCATAAGTAATTTACATACATTAACCCATTTAATCCTCACAACAGCCTTAAGAATCTGTACTGTCAGCATCCTCATTTTACAGATGTGCAAACCAGAGCACAGAGTGGTTAGTAACTTGCCTGGGGTCAGGTGACAGCAAGGCCTGGACCTAGGATTTGCGCCTATAAAGTTTACGTACAGAGTCTGTGTTCTTAACAGTATGGGATATAGTGTTCACTTCAAGAGTTTTGAATATTGATTTCTCAGATAATCTAGCCTCCCAAGAAATGCTATTCCATAGCACTTGCTGCAGCTATGCAGATGCTCTCTATCTGCTCTAAGACCAGAGCCACTAGTCACGTGTGGCTGTTAACACTTGAAATGTTGACAGGAACTGAATTTCAACTTTAATTTTAGTTGATTAAAGAGCTGCCTGTGGCTAGTGGCTACTGTATTGGACCGGAGAGCAAGTTTTTCAACATGCTATAAGGTGCCCTCACTTTTCTTGAACCCACAATCTATAAATCAGCTACTCCTGCCACTTACAGGTCTCAAGACTATACAACCAGAGGATGCCAATGCCTTGCACTCTCTGTAGGACTGGCCAGGGCTTCTGACCCCATTCCTCTTCCCGTTCTTCCCTGCTATCCCCACATCACCTCCCTTGACGCCTATTTGGCCATTTAGAGATAAAGCCTCCCAGTCAGCAGGTGATCATAGCCAAGCATTGTTATAGTGAAAGCTTCTGAGGAAAAAGATAAATTCGATGAGTGTTTTTTACTCCTTTCCCCTAAAGCCCTGACCCCCATAAAAGTGCCTCTTCTGTGGGAAAACTGGAATTCTTTGCATATAAATGTGATAATAGCATGGAGATGATAGTGTATGTTCCTTGTGACATGACCCCAGAGCCTTTGTGCAATGATGGTGGAAACAGCCAGAAAAATAGTTGCTCAGCTTTACGTATAAGGAATGTCCATTAGTACATATAAGCTGTCTTCATTTCATTAAATTTAAGTTTGATTCACTTTATGATTATGTCTCTGTTTGCTATTTTAACTTGGATGCTGGGCCCCTAATAGCATTTATTATTTATAATAAGTAACTTTGGACTTATCCTGGAAAATCTAGAACATTTTTCTCCAGAAGCTGCAAATGAAAGTCTAAGAAGGATCTACTAATATAGTTTCCCACTGAAGTAGCATATTTACTTAGAAAGGTTCTACAAAGAACCTTGATTTTGTCACCTGTAAAGAACAGAAAAATCCTTCCTAAAGGATTATAATGAAATACGTCCCTTGTCTATGCTTGATGGTGATATCTCTGACTATCACAGCCTTATGTCTAGTTCCATTTTCAAGGGCTACTTCTACATAGAACCAGAGGCTGATTTTTCAGCACCAGGATTTGGAAGCACACAAGCACAGCAGATTTCTTTAGTAGTTCAAGAGCTCTCATGGGAGAGTCCTCTGAACTCAGGGCTATGAAAAAAAAGCGAACTTGAACAAGAATGATTGACCTTTTTGTAATACCATGGAACAGAGAGTAGGAGGGAGCTCTAAAGGGCCTCTTCTCCAAATCCCTTGCTCTACCAATGTGGCCCAGGCAGGCTAAGCAATCTGTCCAAAGCTGTGGAGCCAGACAATGGACAGAGGAGGCTCGGGGTGTGATCATGGTCTCCTGAGGCCAGTGCTCACCCTCCTTAAGGAGCCAGTCGTAAGTTATGTTAGGAGGCAAGATCATCACATGAATAACCAGAGCAGTATGAGATCACCTATACCAAAGTGATGATGAATTTGTTTTCATCAGTTGCCCAAAAATATAATTGGCAGAATGATAAAAATCCTATAGTTTCTTGGTTAATGGTACATAGCTCAGGGGCTTATTAAATTCTGTGTAAATTGAAATCACCTAGTATATACTCAAAACAGAGATTTTAAGAGTACAAACAACAATTTAGAAGACTGACATTGGCAAAATTAGCTCCTTAACATCCTCAAATTTATCACATCATCTACCTTTCTTTCAACCCAAGTGTGAGATTGAAAATGTCCTCTTTTCTTACATAAAACAATAGTTATTTCAGATGCGGCAGGTAAACACCAAGAGCTTTCTGGTAGCTTCCTGTCTGTCTCACTCTGCCCAACGTCAGCAGGTTCTCACAGTTGGTTAAGACTTAAAAATTAGTAGTTCTTTTCCACCCTCAATTATTCCCCTGTAGCCAAAAAAAAAAAATCCCATACTATAAATACTCCTTAACTCTTCCTGATCTATTTAGTGGTTAGAATATACACTAAGAATGCCATCAGAGTCCTTCATTTTTCCTGTTTTCTGAGAGGAAAATTATGGTGGCAGATTTTTGCCTATTCCTATCAGGATTCTGCTATATTAATTTGTTAAACGAAAGTATTTTTCCATAAAACTAGGAACTGGAACTTCCCGGGTGGCCCAGTGGTTAAGACTCTGTGCTCCCCATTGAGGGGGGCCTGGGTTCAATCCCTGGTCAAGGAACTGGTACTCACATGCCGCAACCAAGAGTTTGCATGCCACAACTGAAAGACCTCGCGTGTCACAATGAAGATCGAAGATCTTGCCTGACACAGCTAAGACCCAGGGTAGCTAAAATAAAGAAATAAATTTATTTTTTAATCCAAAGTAATTGTCTATATTCAAGATGATTGTCTCCTACCTTAGCCTACAAACTATCTACCTATAACGCCACAATCAGATCAAAGATGTGGAGCTGCATGCTCCTTTTCTTATGAGAAACAACCCTATGTTTCTGTCCTGTGTGGTCTCAGGCCAGACATCCTGCTACCAGCCACGCATACTCCAGCTCACAGACTCTGTTCCTTTGGATTTTTTTCTCCTGCCATCTTCTTTCAGACTATTCCCAGGAGTACTGTTGCTGCACTATGCACATCCCCCATTCCTGGGCATGTGTGTCCTTTGGGCCCCTGCAAAGTGTGCAGACAAGTACAGTAAACTCAGCTCTGTTTACTACAGCATTTACTCTGCTGACATACATTTCTCATCTGTCTTACTGTGCTTCCTTCCAAAGTTTGCTGCTGCTGCTGCCAAGTCGCTTCATTCATGTCTGACTCTGTGCGACCCCATAGACGGCAGCCCACCAGGCTCCCCCGTCCCTGGGATTCTCCAGGCAAGAACACTGGAGTGGGTTGCCATTTCCTTCTTCAATGCATAAAAGTGAAAAGTGAAAGTGAAGTCGCTCAGTCGTGTCCGATTCTTAGCGACCCCATGGACTGCAACCTACCAGGCTCCTCCATCCATGGGATTTTCCAAGCAAGAGTACTGGAGTAGTGTTCCAAAGTTTAGAAACTCCTAATTGCTTGATAATAAGTAGCAGAGGCAGAACTCATCCAGGTCTGATTTTCAGCCTGTACCATTGTTTTCCCTACAATGCAGCTCAAGCACTTGGGGTATTTTTTGAGAAATTTCTTAATTTTGAAAAATATGGTAACTAGAATGTTTATGAATATATACATTATAAATATAAATAAATACAAAAATATATTTATATACCAAAAAATTCATATTTTTTCTCACAAGCAAATCTATATGTGGCCCCTCATAATATGTTGATGTGCAGAGCTATTATAGATTTCATGTTTCTTTTGTCAAAATCAGCATTAGGATGAGTGGCCCATGATGGGCTAGAGAACAAACATGAGGGAAGGCAGTGGAAAAGAGGTTTTCCAGATAACTGTATGAAAGATTTATGTAAGTGTTTTGGGAGAACTTGGTAAGGAACCCAAGAATGGAGGTTTTGAGACCATCTTAAGCTTGAGAATGTGAAGTGAAAGTATTAGTTGCTCAGTCATGTTCAACTCTTTGTGACCTCATGGGCTGTAGCCTTCCAGGCTCCTCTGTCCGTGAGATTTCCCAGGCAAGAATACTGGAGTAGGTTGCCATTTCCTTCTCCATGGGATCTTCCTGACCCAGGAATCAAACCCTCATCCCGTGCATTGGCAGGCAGATTCTTTACCATTGAGCCACCTGGGAAGCCCCAGACAATTCAGTATACTCTCCTAAAAGCAGGGGGAAGGTATTTGTGCACTTTTAAGAACAGGGTGAAATGATCCGATTTATTAAAAGAGAATTGATTGATATGCAAAGGATGAGTCGTAGGGGCTCAGCCAAGGTCGGGCTCAGCCAAGGTCGGTAGGCTACTAAGAGGCTCTTTCATTAGTCTGTTTAGACCACAAAGGTGGCAGTGAAGATGAAGAGAAGAGACAAATTTAAAAGATTCTAGGATGTAAGATGGCTAAGACTTTATAATGGATTGGATGTGTATGAGAAAAAGCCATCAGGGATGTCCCCAGGTTTCTGACTTACACAGCAGGATTGATGATGGTGTTGCCATTCATTGAGATAGGGAATACTGTAGAAGGACTAGCCAGAAGAATTTATAACTTCATGTGGTGTTTTCTCTTCTCTTGGAAGCTTTAACTCCCTAGAAGTTAAAACCTTTATGTCTCTCATAGTCCTGACACCAGGCCTTGCACATCATCGATCTTCAATAAATAATTGCTAAATTAAGGAGTCATTACCAGAGGTGGTGATTTCATCCCTTATAAAAGGACAAGCAGCACCAAACCCCTATTCCAGCCAGGTTGGTTAAAGGCAGCAGCGCTGAAAATGCACAAATACAGCCAAAGAAGTAGGGGGAAAAAAAAAAGGAACAAATTTCTGTGAGCAATGATTATTCATCTGGACACTAATTCTGCCTTAGGGGTGGGGTGGGTCCCAAGTGAATGTAGATGCAACAAGGAACTAAGCAAAAGAAACATGGTTTAGTCACCAAAGAAGATCAGACGCATTGTTGTGTGACAGAAGTTATAACAATCAAAATTATGAAAGACTTTTGTTTTATGTTGTGTCTAAGAAAGTACAGTCAGGGTAAGAAAAAAAGAAAATGGGGAAAAAGAGAAGACATTAATATGGAGATCATTATGTAGGGTATAAATTTTAAAAGAACAGCAGTAAATTATTTGAAGTGAAAGGAAGACTGTGAGGAGAGAGGTTGAAAATGTGAAGAGAATAAGCCCCATAAGTGGGCAGAATCAAAGACAGGCTGAATTAATGTAAAGTGTAAACTCAATGGATGCGAAGGAAGGGCCAAGATAAATTATAGGAGGTGAAAGGAGCAGCAGGAGCAGAGGGAGGAAAGACTAGAAACAAACAAACCAAAGTCAGATGAAAAAGCCAAGTGGAGCAATCAGTCCAGGTGAAAAAAATTTAAAAAATTTTTAATCCCTTTTTGTAAAAGCAAAACCTCTCAGGATTGTTAGCAAAGAGGCAAGGATCCGACAGAAGGCAAAGACTTATGCAGAGTCATTATGAAAACTAAATGTGTTTTCTGTTTAGTTTGGTTGCTTTGTGAATCTGGAACCATTTTGACATGTGGAAATATTCATTTTGATGTGCTTAAAGTGTATTGATTATGGTAATTGTTTTTTCTGTGTTAGTTGCAGTCCATTGTGATTTCCTATGGGCTACTGTAATTGCTTTTTAACCTACCCTGTGGGCTAATTTGGTTTGGGGCAGTCAAGATGACCTCTGCAAGTCAGCCTTACTGTAATTACAAGGCGGGAGTGCAAAGTCCAGTCACAGAAGAGAAATTTAGGAAGGTGTGGTGAGTACATGTACACCTCAGAGAGGAGCATGTTCAGGGTTGTGGATACTGCAGGAAACATAAAAAAGAAGATTTTTGTTTTCATTTCTCATTAAGTCAGTAACTTTCTGCTCCAGGCTTTGTGAAAGAAGATCACGGGACATGATTTTGTAGAATTTCCTAAATAAATCTACTGACCTTCGAAGAAGAGAAATGACTTCCTGACCTTTTGTCATGGTCCCTGGATTTTCCCTTTCCCTTCATTATCCTGCCCCTATTTTCCTTAAATTAAAAGACTCCTCAGAAGTCCTATATCATACCATTTATATTTGGGGATTACCTAATCAGATATATGAACTGCCAGTTTGTAATATGTCTTCTACCCAAATCAGG
The DNA here is from genome assembly GCF_003369695.1 of Bos indicus x Bos taurus. Classification (NCBI taxonomy): domain Eukaryota; kingdom Metazoa; phylum Chordata; class Mammalia; order Artiodactyla; family Bovidae; genus Bos; species Bos indicus x Bos taurus. The sequence goes on from NC_040078.1 coordinate 24,241,192, forward strand.
ATTGCTGCCCAGGTCTGTGGCTGTCTCAAGGATTCTATGTTGATATGTATGTTTGTGGTATGAGTCTGCTATCAAAAAGGAAAACGATCCTGGTTTGAAAAAAGTCAAAACGTACCACACATCAAAGTCCCAATATTGTCATTCTTGTATGATTTTGTCCTTCATGCTGTCAGATATTAATGAGTTTACATTATACTAATAGCCCGTGTATATTGAGCTCTTACTATCAAGGACTATGCTTGATTAGCTTATCTCATCTTTGAAACAACAGTAAGAGGTCAGCACCATTATGATCCTCATTTTATAGAGGAAACGGAGGCTTTAGAACAGTGAGAAACTAGGCTATGATAACTCAATAGTAGCTAATGGAGCTATGATTTTAACTCATTCTGATTGTTCAGTTCAGTTCAGTTCAGTTCAGTTGCTCAGGCGTGTCCGACTCTTTGCGACCCCATGAATTGCAGCACACCAGGCCTCCCTGTCCATCACCAACTCCTGGAGTTCACTCAGACTCATGTCCATCGAGTCGGTGATGCCATCCAGCCATCTCATCCTCTGTCGTCCCCTTCTCCTCCTGCCCCCAATCCCTCCCAGCATCAGAGTCTTTTCAAATGAGTCAACTCTTCACATGAGGTGGCCAAAGTACTGGAGTTTCAGCTTTAACATCATTCCTTCCAAAGAACACCCAGGACTGATCTTCAGAATGGACTGGTTGGATCTCCTTGCAGTCCAAGGGACTCTCAAGAGTCTTCTCCAACACCACAGTTCAAAAGCATCAATTCTTCGGCGCTCAGCTTTCTTCACAGTCCAACTCTCACATCCACACATGACCACTGGAAAAACCATAGCCTTGACTAAACGGACCTTTGTTTGCAAAGTAATGTCTCTACTTTTCAATATGCTGTCTAGGTTGATCATAATTTTTCTTCCAAGGAGTAAGCGTCTTTTAATTTCATGGCTGCAGTCACCATCTGCAGTGATTTTGGAGCCCAAAAAGATAAAGTCTGACACTGTTGGAAATAGATTGAAAAGCAAGACAAGGTCTCAAAAAGCTTATTTGCTAGCAGGAGAGAAAGCAAGATACAATTAAATAAGCAAACAAATGAAGTAAAATTATTAGACTAGGATTAACACTATAAAGAAAATAAATAAGATATTGTGAAAAAGAATAACAGGGAAGCTAACTTTGGAGAGTAGAGTTAGGGAAGGTTTCTCCAAAGAGGTGATATTTAAGCTTAGACCTGAAATCAAGGCACCGGTAAGAGTTAAGGGAGGAACATTCTAGTAGAATACAAGAGCAATACATTCAATAGATCCAGCGCCCTGCCTTAAATATTTGAATTATAAACTTCCCAGGATTCATCATCTTGTTTTCTGTCTTTATAGAGTTCAGTAGCAGGAGAGTCAGGTCTCTCACAAATTCATTTCAATGTTCTGATATAATTTAAACATTCTATATTCAACCAGGAAAAAGTGAGAAATCACTTCTACTATTTCTATTCTTTTTAACATATTGGTACATTTCCCACAGGTGGTGTTAGTAAAGAATCCACCTGCCAATGCAGGAGACACAAGAGATGCAGGTTCAATCTCTGGTTCAGGAAGATCCCCTGGAGTAGGAAATGGTGACCTGCTCCAGTATTCTTGCCTGGAAAAATTCCATGGACAAGAGGAGTCTGGCGGGCTACAGTCCATGAGGTCGCAAAGAGTTGGACATGACTGAGCACATGCACACAGACACACACACAAACACACACACACACACATACACATGCCATTTCCTCCAAACCATATTTTGCAGCTGACATTCCTTGTTTGCACACTACATACCAGGCACCAACTATGAGCTTTGCATGCATTATTTTACTCATTTCTCAAGCAACTCTGTGAGTAGGAACTATTATTAGTCAGCTTTAAAAATTTTTAAAAAGGGATTTAGTTTAAACAACTCACCCGGGAACACCCAGCTGCTGAGTGGCAGAGCAAGAACCTGATCTCAGCCTAACACCAGAGCACCCACTCTAACCACTATGGCCTCTTCTTTATCTGAATGCACATTATATATATTTTCCAAAAAGTTTGCATCCTGAGTGGGTTTTTTGGTCTTATGTTTTTCCACATCATTAAATATTTTATGTTTTTAATGATTTTAATGTTTTCTTTGTTTTGGGCCTTTTGCTCTATAGAGAGATTGTGTTTTCTTTGCTTTTATCTATTCCAGTGCTTTGGAAGGTGTTCTTTCTGGTTTTAGTTCTAGTAGTGGTTATCTTTCAACAAAAACCACCCAAATAAGAACAAATAGGCTTTCAGAGCTTGCCACAGCAAGACTCAGCCACCATCACTTGTGTTCTGCAGCCAGGTGGGGGAGTAGAGAGGCTTTATAGGAAAGGAAGTCTTCAGGGATGCTCTGTTTAGACATTGTTGCCATGGGGAAGCTGGAGGCTAACTGGAAATGGGGCATCTTATGTGATTGGTTTGGGAAACATATTTGACTTTCTCTGGTTGGTCCTAAGTTGGACGAAGAATTGGGATGTTGGCAGTTATTAACCAAGTCTTGACCATGCTGGATCCATTCCTGCAGAGACTGGTTTGTCTTCCTTGGTTGGTTGCTCCAGAGGTTTTGGGTCAGAGATTTTTGGTTATAGAATGTCTGACCATTGTCCATTTGTATACCAGTTTGTATCTTTTTGAAAATATATTTTTGACTCTTTCATTGATCTTTTCAAGTAAAAAATGTGATACTGTGTGGTTAAGATGGCTTATTCATTACACTTGCAGATCCTGAGTCTATACTCATACTTGCTTTTGATTTGTAAACTAACCTGGGATTTTCAATTGACTGTTGTTACATAAATGACTTGATTTCAGGTTACATCATTTTCTATTTCAAATTGTAACCAAAATTTAGACTTTATGTTCTTAGTCTTTTTTAGCCAGTCCTTATACCTCAGCATCTCCATTTCTGAGTTCTTTAGTCCATAGATTTACTTCAACTTTTTTTCCAGTCCTTTACAATTTTTCTTCCAGCCTGAGAATTTCTTTCTGTTCAGCTTACCTCATCTGTAAAATTGATTTATGTACAATAAGAATGTATTAAAAGTGCTTAGCAAAGTGTGCAGCATATAGGAAGTGTTCAATAGCTATCAGTTACTTTATCACCATCATCATCATCATTATTATTATTATGAAAGTGTTAGTTGCTGAGCTGTGTCCAACTGTTTGCAACACCATGGACTATAGCCCACCAGGCTCCTCTGCCCATGGGATTTTCTAGGCAAGAATACTGGAGTGGGTAGCCATTCCCTTCTCCAGGGGATCTTCTCAAACCAGGGATTGAACCTGGGTCTCTTGCACTGAGGCAGATTCTTTACCATCTAAGCCACCAGGAAAACCCAATTATTAGTGTGAAAATGAAGTCGCTCAGTCATGTCCAGCTCTTTGTGACCCCATGGACTGTAGCCTACCAGGTTCCTCCATCCATGGGATTTTCCAGGCAAGAGTACTGGAGTGGGTTGCCATTTCCTTCTCCAGGGGATCTTCCTGACCCAGGGCTCAAACCCGGGTCTCCCACATTGTAGGCAGATGCTTTACCATCTGAGCCACCAGGGAAGTCTTCAATTATTATTAGTATAGTTCACATATAAAACACAGCTTGGCTAGGTTTTTTAATACTTTTTTCTCACAACCCTATAAACATGGTTTCAATGTTGTATTATCAATCTTATGTCCCTCTTTATTTCTAACTATTGGCTTATAGGATTTTTCTTTAAGTTTATAATTTAAAATTTTTTTCTGGATTGTGTTTTGGTGTGATTCTCTAGGATTTTTTTTCCTTTTTTTTTTTTTTTTTTGCCGCACCAGGCATGCGGGATCTTCTGTGATCAGGGATCAAACCCATGCCTGATGCACTGGGAATGTGGAGTCTTAACCACTGGACCACCAGGGAAGTCCCAGGTGTTTTTTTTTAATATAATTGAAACTTGCTGTGTTCCTTCAGTAAGTATACTCATTTTTGTTTGCTTACTTCTTTGTTCTTAATTCATTAACCTCTCCTTCTGTTTTAGGTTATTTCTTCTGTTCACGTGGTCCTGATGTCCTCCTGAGGAGGACCATATTCCAGGTCAGAGGATGGCCCTCCAGCCTGTCATTTGCGTGTCATGCTTCTCTCTTTCTCCTCTTGCTCTGAGTTCTTGGAGAGCTTCAGGTTTCTTTGCCAGATCACTGATACATCCTGTCCTTAGGATTCTGCTCCTACTGCTCCCAATTCTTCTGTTATCTGTTTGGTTTCCTTCATCATTTTACTTTCTCTTCATTGAATTGTTTTCTGTCACCACCTATGTTTGTTTTTCTTCTATTGTGATTTCTTGCTCATGTGTAATAACAGCTATGCCCTTCTGAATCCTATTGAGGTTACACAGCAGTTTTCTTTAAAAAAAAAAAACAACAACACACAGTTGTTTCTTGTAAAAGTTCATTTTCAAATGTTTGACCTTGCTCAGGCTCTGAAGGGTAAAGTTCCCTTTCCTTCGTTCCATGATATTTTTCATAGGCCTTGTATTGGGGTCTTTCACTTGTTTGTTTGATTGCCTGATTTCTTTCTCTTTTGGGGGGTGCTGAACTGGGTCTTTGTTGCTGCACAGGCTTTTCTCTAGTTGTGGGGAGCAGAGTCTAGTTCTCTAGTTGTGGTGTGCGGGCTTAGTTGCCCCTCAGCATGTGGGATCTGCCCCGATCAGGGATCGAACCCATGTCCCCTGCATTGGCAGGCAGATTCTTAACCACTGGGCCACCAGGGAAGTCCTCATAGATTCATTTTTATGTGTTGGGTTTTTAAAATCCATATCAGAACAAGAAAACTATATTCAAATAGTGTTTTGCCAGCAGACAAAAATCTGTGAAGGCCTCTGTGTCCGCCATCTGTCTACTAGGATGCTAGTTAAATTCCCTGCTCAGAATTCAGCAGGAGGGCAGAATCGTGTGCTGCACCCCAGCCCAGTTGCTTGTGTTGCTCAACTAGGTTAGTAGTGATGCCTTAGATAGATTTTCTCCTATTGCCTGCCTGGCTCCTTCATTCTCTGAGCAGATGTATTACACGAAAAAGAACAGTCACCAGGATGCCTGCTCCCAGGTTTCATTCTGCTTCTGTCTCTCACCTTCAGCACTTTACTTTTAATTCATTCACACAGAAGCCTGTTAGTTCGGTGCCATCTCATTTCTTTATTTTTGCTCTTGCTGCCCTTCCCTGTGGAGTCAGATCCAAAATAAATTTCCCTAAGACCAATGTCAAGGAGATCACCACCTATGTTTTCTTCTGGGAATTTTATGGTTCCAGGTCATACATTCAAGGTTTTAATCCATCTTGAGTTAATTTTTGAATATGATATAAGATACCAGTCCAGTTTGGTTCTTTTACATGTAGTTGTCCGTTTTCCCCAACACCATTTACTGAAGAGAGTGTTTTTTCTCGATTGTGTATTCTTGCCTCCTTTGTCATAGATTAGTTGACTGTACATGCACTTGCTTATTTCTGGACTCTGCTCTGCGTTGATCTGTGTGTCTGTTTTTGTGCCAGTACAATACTGTTTTGATTGCTGTAGCTTTGTAATATAGCTTTACATCAGGGATAAAGTACCTAGTCTTTATGCTAGTCAAAACTACCTTCACTTCCTCATACTCTAGACAGTTTTTTCAAATAAACCAGTAGCCTATGGAGAGTAATGCGCAAAAAAATTTTCCAGTTTTTCAGGGACCACTAACTAACCACGAGGCTAGTAGATTCTCTCTGTAACAAAGTACCATAGTTTTCTAGCAGTTTTTCTCTTCTGTGGCTGTTTTGAAAAGTTGTTATTTTTCCACTCATATGTACAATTGTCATTTAAATATTCAAGTGTACTCTAAGGCTGATGCTTCCACAGGCAGAATATTAAACGTCCTTGATCAAGAAACTACAACACTTTATTAGCTGTAAATGTCAACTCCCAGCCCAACACTACATACTTAAAATCACCTGTCTCCTTCCTTAGTAATATTTCAGTATGTTTTCCCCGTCAGGACTTCTCTATAATGGTTCATCTTTCTTTGTTTGATATACCTCCTTATGTTCCAACACAGCAAACTTTATATATGGGATTAAAATAATTATAAACAATGTCTTTATATGTTGATAATTTTCATCTTACCTCTTCTTTTTTTTTTTTTTTTTTGGCTACACCATGAAACATGTAGGATCTTAGTTCCACCACCAGGTATCAAACCTGTACCTCCTGCATTGGAAGGGCAGAATTTTAACCACTGGACTTCCAGGGAAAGTCCCATCTTCATTTTTTAATAAAACAAAATATTACAGGGACTTCCCTGGTGGTCCAATGGTTGGGAATCTGTCCTCTCAATGCAGGGGGCCCGGGTTCGATCCCTGGTCAGCGAACTAGATCTCCCATGCCACACACAACCTAGAGTTCACATGTCACACTAAAAAAAAAAAAAAAAGATCCTGCATGCTGCAGCAAAGATCAAAGATCCCACATGCTGTAACTAAAACATGGTGCAATCAAATAAATTATTTCTTAAAAATAAATAAAAATAAAATATTGCAGATAAAATCAAGATCTCCTTTGTTCCTTTCCCCAGACCCTTTCTCTTTCCTTCTTTAGAAGCAGCTATGATCATGAATCTTTGGAGAAGCTTCTAGTATGTTTTTATATTTATATATGCATCTATAACCAATACGTAATATTGTCATATGTACTTTTAAGATAAATGTCAGTGTACTGTACATGTCTCCTGCGACTTGCTTTTTTCATTCAACATTGTTTTTGAGATCCGTCTACATTGTACTAATAGATTTTATTCAAGTTCCCTTAGCATGTTGATTGTTCTATGGTTGCAATTTACATAAAAACAGACAATATTCCAAAAAAAGACTTTGAGTCACTCCCTGTGTGACAGGGAGGAAAACTCTTGCCTGAAGAACTTTCTGCCATCTTTGATTTGAAGAGTGGAGTGGAGTGTCTTTCTAGTGTGAGTGCAAGCCCTGAAGTAAAAAGCATCTGGTCAAAGCTAGGATAATATGTGCTGACTGGGTGAGGGAAAGAGGAGTGGTTTAAAATACAATTATGCTTGGAGCACATGCTCTTTAGGATACCATTCCTCCCTCCCAGCAAGATCCTATCACGCTGGTGTTGAAGTCTGTATTCTTCAGATATGGAAGACATACAACTAGAGTAGACAAACATCTCCTTGGCATCTGTCTGATACACAGATAAAGACTTGGGTCTCAACATTCCCTCTGTAGCTGGTGAACATTTGTTGAACACCAACAGTGACATAGGCACAGGAAATGCAGCTGCTTGCAGTATCATTTCATTATAAGCAGGAGCCTTGCTGAGTTCTTCTGTCTGTCTTTTATTAAAGGTCCACACATGTTCCTGTTGGGGAGGATCAAGTCCAGCACATGGAGCTAGTTCAGGATCTAGCACAAAGTTTTAACAAGAAGTATGGGGAGTTCTTCCCAGTACCCAAGTCCATTCTGAGTAAGTAGCAAATATGAGATTGTCAAATCAGGTTGCATTTTGAAGAAGAGGATTGGATGATGGAATAAGAGATTTGGAACTTTCTTGGGACTATATTTGGCTTTGTCATGAACAGACTTCAAGATTTGTAATAAGAATCCCATCTTTTTCTGTAATGTAGGACTAGTAGGCCTCATTGGATTATTGAATAAAATAACCAAGAAAGTTTGAAAAGCATAAGAGAAACTAGAAACTACAAATAATCATTTTCATTATAAAATAGCATACATATATACACATGGGTATATGTGTGTGTGTGTCTGTGTGTGTGTGTGTACTCAGTCGTGTCTGATTATTTTGCAACCCCATGGATTACAGCCCACCAGGCTCTTCTGTCCATAGGATTTTCCAGGCAAGAATACTGCAGTGGGTTGTCATTTCCTTCTCCAGGGGATCTTCCCAACCCAGGGATTGAGCCTGTGTCTCTTGCATCTCCTACATTGGCAGGTAGATTCTTTACCGCTGGTACCACTTGGGAAGCCATATATATATATATGTATACATACACACACACACACACACACACACACACCACACACACATACATATATATGTATTTCTAAACACATCTTATTTGGTAGAGAGGTATCTTTCCCTATCTTGTGGATGAGGAAACTGAGGTTTGGCAAGGCGGGCTTTGTGCCCAAGTCATGTTTCTAGCTGGTTGGGAAGCTGGACCCTACACCAAGCTCTTCTTGTTCCAAAGCCAGCTGACCTTGCCTTCTCTGTTCACAGTAGAACAAAAGTACTAAGAGTGAGAACCACTGGATCATAATCTAGATAAACCAAGAAGGTGCTGATGATCCTCGTACTTTGCCTTCTTATGCACAATGCACAACTGAGATGGAGTATACAGTTCTGCCTACTGAGTCCAAAACCTCACCTGTGGCTTGCAAGGCTATACTAGTCTGGAATCTTATCGAGGTATCAATATTTTGGTAGCAGTGTTAACTTATGGCAGGATCAGAGATGACTGAACCTAAACTCTGCCCCTCTTTATTAAGCTGACCGCATTTTAAAGAATATAACATGTGCCTAGGATCAATTTAGAAGCAGAAGGTGGATATAAATTCCTAAGGTATTCCAACAGTTCACACAAATATATTTAGGGCCCCCCATGCATTGAAATCAACCTTCTTTTAGCAATAAGGACTATTTTCATGCTTTGGTCAATTTTACTTTATCTATATAAACTTTATATGTTTCTGTAATAGCCATAAATTAGGCAATTATTAATAATACTGGTTTATAAAGCACAGCATAACATTTTTATTCTATCAGAGCAATAACGTCACTTCTCTCACTCTCGTGTGTGTGCGTGCATGTGTGTTTGTGTGTGTGTTGGTAATTACTTACCTAATTAATGGTAAAGAAATGGAAAGATGCCATAGGTTGTGAAAACTGGCATGGGGGTAGGAAGGGCAGGAGTTGTAGGCAGGGGGTGATTAGCCAATAGGGAAGAGCAGAGAGGAAAGAAACAGGATACTTTTTAAACTGTGCATGGCACAACGGTATAGCTGATACAAATTCACTTGTATAAAATTATATGTTTTTTATGTGTATATATACATTAAAAGATGCATGAAAATATGATCAAAATATCAACATTTTATTACATGCTGCTAAGTCACTTCAGTCGTGTCCGACTCTGTGCGACCCCATAGACGGCAGCCCACCAGGCTCTGCCGTCCCTGGGATTCTCCAGGCAAGAACACTGGAGTGGGGTGCCATTTCCTTCTCCAATGGATGAAAGTGAAAAGTGAAAGTGAAGTTGCTCAGTCGTGTCCGACTTCAGATACGATAAGCCGTATCATAGTGACCCCATGGACTGCAGCCTACCAGGCTCCTCCATCCATGGGATTTTCCAGGCAGGAGTACTGGAGTGGGGTGCCATTGCCTTCTCTGATTATAGTACACCTTTACTTTCATGCTTGCTCAAATTGCTTGAATTTTTTACAATGAATGTTTGTTATTTATTTAATCAGATAAAAATAATGAAGCTATTTGATGTTCTCACTGCTTTTTAAGATGTAGACACTGACATTCCTATTGGTGTTTTGTTATTTTGTTTACATCTTTTTTTTTTTCCCCTGGGATGTGTGTTGGTGTTTCTACCTAGCATCAATGAAGAAGGTGAAGTCCCTGCGTGATCCCTCTGCCAAAATGTCGAAATCAGACCCCGATAAACTGGCCACTGTCAGAATAACCGACAGCCCAGAGGAGATAGTGCAGAAGTTCCGCAAGGCTATGACAGACTTCACCTCGGAGGTCACCTACGAGCCCGCCAGCCGAGGAGGCGTGTCCAACCTGGTGGCCATTCACGCAGCGGTGGCCGGGCTCCCCGTGGAGGAGGTGGTCCGCCGCAGCGCTGGGATGGACACTGCTCGCTACAAGCTGGTGGTGGCAGATGCTGTGATTGAGAAATTTGCTCCAATTAAGAGTGAGATTGAAAAACTGAAGATGAACAAGGACCACTTAGAGAAAGTTTTGCAAGTTGGGTCGGCAAGAGCCAAAGAATTAGCATATCCCGTGTGCCAGGAGGTGAAGAAATTGGTGGGCTTTCTATAAGAAGTTTCAGTGAGTCACAAAAAGACTTTTCTATCTTGTGGTCTGTGCACTCCGATAAAGGCAGCTTTTCTCATAAGCAAACAATTAGAGTTTAGCAACACATAATTTGGTACATCTGATCATTGGTTTCATTTGATGAATAATGATTTGTAGGTTTCAAATAAAGCAGTGTTCCGAAACCCAAATTCTCTAGCAAAAAAAAAAAGAAATAAAATAACACCCAGAAGGCATAACTATCTGAATCCTCAATTATTTGATGCATGCTCATTGGCCTTAATTTATTGACACAAATATGATTGAGGTAAGTAGTAGTTAATTTGGCCAATGGGTGTTTCATTTTTTGTCTCTCTGGAGTCCTTACCATCACAGGTGCTCCCTATATCTATCCCAACCTTTTTAAAAAGTAATATGTAGAAGTCTTAGACTTATAATCCTTGGGATGCCATTTGGACCAATTTGTGTTCAGATCTCATATCAGAGCTCATAAAAATAAGTCATTTGTCACTGAGATGATCCCTGCTTTATTGTATTTAATCTGCTTATTTCCCAAGAGACCACACTGATTTTTCTAGAAAGCATTATTATTATGTTTTTTATTCAGAGATACATGATATAACCTTCTGAGAAGGTTGAATTATTTCAACCTGATTTATTTATTGTACTAAAGCCCAGGTCCATGGATTATGTTCTTGATATGTATTTCCTTGCATTTGTCCCTCAATTTAATGTCATCAACCCATCATGAAATCGATAGGAGAGGAATTGCCATTTTATATCTGAGGAACATGAGGCTCAGAGAGTACTGTTAGCTTGTACAGTATCTCTCCATAAGTAAGAAGCAAATCCAAGATCAAAACCTTTACTCCTTATTCCTAAATAGTGCTTTTTTCATGAACACATAGAGAGCATGTTTGAAACCCCAGCATGTTTGAGACCCCAAGCATTCTTATTTTGAAGATGAGTACAGATTGAACTGAACTGAACTGAACTAGAAATATAGGACTTCCCAGGTGGCTCAGTGGTAAAGAACCCTCTTGTCTAGGAAATCCCATGGAAAAAGGAACATAGTGGGCTACAGTCCTTGGGGTCAAAAAAGAGCTGGACACAACTTAGTGAATAAACAACAACTGGAAATACAGACCTGAACTACTGATACTGTTTATATCAGCAAATCAACTAATAGCTGCTAGATTTAAATCTGGATTCAGCCAAACTTGATCACATTTGCTGCTCAGAATCCCCAAAGCGGGTCCCAAGTTTTGTCTCCTTATGCTTACCTCAGAAATACCTCAAAGTATATTCTGCCTGACTACAAGAGCAGTTGGCCTGAGAATTCCCTGGCAGTCCAGTGGTTGACTCCAAGCTTTTACTGCAGGGGTCACAGTTTCGATCCCTGGTTGGGGAACTAAGATCCCACGTGCTATGTGGCACAACCGAAAAAAAAGTAGTTGGCCTGATGAGTTGGATTTTCCCATTAAGTGGAAGCTTCTCATCTCACATCTGCTTCAGTCTAAGTAGTAGCAAGTCTCTCTAAAACCTAGCTTGTCTGCACTTCCTTTTCCCACATCTGAAAATGGAAATGATAATTGTGATTCACCACACCAGGGCCTGATTGATTTTGTAACAGAAATTGATTGTAAGTTTTTTGTCAGTGAGTACCATGATCACCATTTACACATGAGAAATGAGCATGCTGGGCAAAGAATCTTTACTCGCGTTTCTTAAAGAGAAGGAAATAGAGTGGTCTTTTTATCAGAGTAGATATTAATACACCTAACACTGCCTCCCAGAATCCGAATTAAAAGATCCTTTTTGCATCTTTACTTGAAAAGGGGTGTCTAGAGTCTTACAGCCTCCTGGCATATTTATCCAAGGCTCTTTTTTTTTTTTTTTTTGCCTTTAAAAGAAATCCTAGTATGAATCCTGAAAAATGACTAAATTAAAGGTGGATCTTTCAAACTGTCTGTGTTTTTTTTGTTTTTTTTTTTAACCACCTTAACACATCTTTTATCCAAAGAACTAAAGGCACCATGGAAAGAATCTCAGAGGAGAAAAACTAGAAGACTTGTGATAATTTCTAAGGAGCAAATCCCTGTGCAGATGAGGTTGGGCTCGGGAGAATCCTGTTGTTATTCTTTGAAAGTGACCTGAGGACTCATCACATCTAATAGCCAAGTCCATAATGATTGAGAGAGGTGACCCCTTGATTTCAGTAAGTTGATAAAGGAGCCAAGGCTAGAACCTGGATTTATTTTCACATCCCTTCCACTTAGCACTTACAGGCCTCCACATAATCTTTTTATCAAGATGAAAAATTAGAGCGAAATCCAACTTGTGGCTTCTCTCAGAAGGTGATTTTAATTGTTTTCCTGTATGTTTTGTGGAGAGTTGAAATGATGAAAAATATTTAGATGATGGTGATAATGTTCAGGTAACTTAGTGCTCTGTAGCTCTGCCCCCTGCCAAGCCCTACTTCCAATCCATGTTGAGGGACTGTCATTCAGAATACAGTGGATGTATCTTGCCTTTTGTAGGTTCCTGGTAAACATCTATCCAAATAATGTCAGAACATGGGCTAGAGAGTCTTAATGAAGTATGGATATTTTTTTCAGAAACCTTCTTGATGCAGACCATAAAAGTGCTAATCATAAAACAAGAACTAATACTTGAGTCCTCACTCTGTATCAGGCACTCAACATCTTAGAACAGTATGTTTCCAAATGTGGTCCCTGACTCAGCAACATGAGCATCACCTGGGAACCCATTGATTCTCTGGCTCTACCCCAGATCTACTGAAGCAAAACTTTGAAGATGACCCCAGCAATCCCTTTTAACAGCCTTCTAGGGAATTCTGATGTATGCTAGAATTAACTACTTTTATATGAATTCTCTCATTTAGCTCTCATAAACCAATAAAATGAAACTGTTGTCAGTCTCATATTATTAAGGATGCAACCAAGGCATAGGAGGTTGAGTAATTTGCCTAAGAGAGTCCAGCTTCCAAGGGTTGAGTCAGGTCATCTGATCCAGGGTGCTGCTAGGCCACAGTGGATCCTGCACAATGTCTTCTGGTGTGTTTGGGGTCATGTTCTGAGGCTGAACTGTCCAATATGATATATATGTCCATCTAAATTTAAATTAATTAAAACTAATAAATAAAAAATTCATTTCCTCTGCAGCACTTTCAAGGGCCCAACAGCCTCAGTGACTAGTGACTAGCATCTTGGACAGTACAGATGAGAGTATCTCAGTCATCACAGGAATGTCTCTTGGACACTGCTGCTTTAAGGCTTCAGCTTACTGATTTTGTTTGTAATAGTTGACGTCAAGCACCTACAGTTGAGGACTCTCCCTGGAGAATTCTTCAACTGGAGAATTCATGCAGATAGCAAAGCGATTAGGTGAGAATGACAGGCCTGATAGTTTCCCAAACTTCAGTTCGGTCACTCAGTCGTGTCTGGCTCTGGGACCCCATGGACTGCAGCATGCTAGGCTTCCCTCTCCATCACCAACTCCTGGAGCTAGTTCAAACTCATGTCCATCGAGTCGGTGATGCCATCCAACCATTGTCTTGTCATTCCTTTCTCTTCCTGACTTCAGTCTTTCCCAGAAGATACAGATACAACTTAGTATTTATAGTTTCTTAGATAGTAAGAATACATACGTACTTGCTATCTGCTGGGTACTTTGTGTGTTTATATGAAATAGCTCATTTACTGTTTATGTCATAAGACAGAAACTATTAGTGCTACTTTTTCAAATAAGTAAAGAAAGATTCAGTAACTTGGCTAGACTTGTACATTTGCCATTAGTCTGTAGTTTCTTCTAGTTGGGAACCCAGTGGAACCTCTTAACTCTAAATGTGCCCAAGGAAGTGGCATGCCCCTTCTTGACTACTCTGGATTCTGTTTGTCTCCTGCATGTCCCATTATCTTAGTCTTCACATCTCCTTCCCTGCTTCCTTTCTTCCTTAAGTGCTCTTATAATAATTCCCTTAAAGGTCTTAGTTTGTGCATGCAGGGTGTTCCTTAGGCTGATTTCTCCCCACCTTCATTTCCTGCAGCCCACTCTGTCCAGCACCGTGTGCCTATGTTACTAGGTAAAGGGATTGTACTGTGGGGCAGCACTTGGTCTCTTTAACATGATGACTCTGTGTCTGTTCTCATCGACTATGTGTTCTCCCTGTGTGACGAATGTTCTCTTTTCACTCTGTCAACTGGGGGGGACTTTGGAAATTTTTTTGGCTGGGAAGAGTCAACTTTTCCCTGTAATTGAGCTGAAAACAGATTGCCTATTGCTAGCATGTAACAAACACCCCCATAGACAGTCAACCTGGAGGCTTTACTGTTAATCATTTAAGCCCTCATATGTTAACTTTCAACAGTTCTGCTATATTGGCCAGGCTGGGATTATCTTATTTCTCCAGGAAGGAAACTGGCTCAGAGCATTAGTGACTTATCCTCGGATATGAGATTCAACATTATGACAAAAGTTTATGTAGGGCCTGCTTTGTGAAAGGCACAGGGGAAATGCAATGTGCCTATAATGTAGAGGAAGACACACAGATATCGGGCTCAGTCTCAGTCGTGTCTGACTCTTTGCCACCCTATGACTGTAGCCCACCAAACTCCTCTGTCCATGGGATTTTCCAGGCAAGAATACTGGAGTGGGTTGCCATTTCCTCCTCCAGGGGATCTTCCCAACCCAGGGATTGAACCTGCATCTCCTGCATTGCAGGAAGATTTTTTTTTTTTTTACCACTGAGCCCACACACAGAGATACTAACTAGCAAATATTGGATGAGCATAGAAATGAACAATTACCAAGATGTTTAGGGGAGAAATAAGACAGATATAGGATAAGAGAAAGGACTTTCATATCTCAACTAGGAAATGACCCAGAAAGATGAAATTTGCATTTAGGGAAAAGCAACGCTATACAGTATATAAACAAAACGAGAATGCAAATATTAGATTGAACCATAGGAAACTGTCACTATTGGATTACTTTTACCAACAAAACTGGCAGTAAGTTGCATGTGGATCTGCCCACTGTGTCCAATGAACAAGCAGTTTGTGGAGTGCCTGTTTTTCAGGCCCTATCTGCTTAGAATAGGCCAAGAATTAGAAATGAGACACAATCCCTACCCTCAGAGTCCCCGTTTCCTCTGTGGAGATGAGCATGGAAAGCCAGTGAGAGGCAGACAAGCAACTAGAACCAAAGTCTTCTGAGTCTTGTATATCTTCAGGGTATATCAACTAAGGCATTATTTGAAATATGGCTTCTAAGTGTTGTACTCAGTGGCTCTCAGACAGAATATTTAGTATTTGATATTTAACCATGTTGGCTCTATGGAATGCAAAGTAGTTCTTTGAAATATTCCCTTTCCAGTCCTGCCCACATACACTGTAAAACAGGCTGATGGTCATCATTTTCTAGAAGTGTTTCCAAAAAGCAGATGATGTGACTTTATAGGACTCTATTTAGAATAAAGTGATCTGATTTTACATAGTCACTGTCTTACTCATCATATCCAACTTAATCCCTTTTTCCAATAAGATTTTGAAGTACAGACTCCTCCTGGGAAGAAAGCCATGTCCCCGGTCCTATCTGTGAATACAGGATGAAGATGCGCGTGGGCCTGGCATTTACAACCACATCCCACACTAGCCTGGCCCCCGAGGAAGCTCATTGAGAGCAACTGTCAGTTCAAATAGTTTGTCCAGAGAGTTTCCTGAGTTTGCAGCAGCCTCTACCCCAAAAGGAGGTCTGGTGATCTTTTTTTTTTTTTTTAACTCTGTGGCTTGTCCAGACGTGACATGGGAGCCAGACCTGGGGATAGAAGTGTTCCCACCATGAACCAGGCAGAAGGGTTATTCTTACATTGGAAGGGGAGGTGAGTACTGATGGGAATTCAAAGCCACAAACTGCTTTCTGATGGATTTCTCTCCTGGGATTAATTAATAGTGGAATTGCTGAGGTTGGTGGTTGCTCAGTCAACAACTATTATATTACTTTGTTCTTAGGCCTGCCTTTTTTACTCACTACTTTCTAATCATCTTTAAAACTCCTGCAAGCTAAGTACGAAGAATTCCGTGGTAACTTGTTTGCACCACATCATACAGAAGGGGCATGTGCTTTCACTCTTGGGCATCTCCTCCCCACTGCCCGTATCTAAATGGATGCCCAGTCTAGCTACTGCTGTCATTTCTCTTATCTATTGCATCTACTATTCTCTAGAGAAACAAATAAGCAAAACATGAGACCTCCTGAGACCTTTCAACTTTGGCAGTCTTCTAGCTCTCCCATCCCTGCTGTTTCAAGATCTTCCCTGATGCCTGTGTATGTTTCATCTCTCTCAAGTCGCCCTTGATGTCTTATATTATGATAGCCAATGTAAGCGTCTTCTGCCAGTTCCTGGGCAACTGTGTATTCCTCCTTATTTCCTTCCCACTGTTCTACAATAACTACCATTGTGTACATCACTCCTACCCATTCTCTGCCCCACTGTCCTTTCTGCACCAGCCACTATCATGACTTCAATGCCATTATCACACCTTCTACAACTTCATATTCATCAAGCCACCTGTTCTTCCATATTCTTCCTTTTGTTTTTTTCTTCTTTTTTTTTTCATTTTTTAAATTAATTTAACTGGAGAATGATTACTTTACAATATTGTGATGGTTTTGCCATACATCAACATGAATCAGCCATAGAGGAATTGGGGAAAGAACCTTTCAATGTCCTTTTGAGGTACTGGCATATTGACTCGTCAAGGTAAATGAAAGAGTTGTTACCTTTCAATCCATCTTAATTCCAAAGTAAAAACCTCTGTATTAAGTATAAATGTTTCTCCACCCCACCCTATCCCTCCTCTCCTCCCAGAAAATATGTGCAGATACATAAAAAACTCTCATTGTATTTCAGATTTTTGTCCCTTTATACATAGGTTTGCCGTAAAGTTGTGGCAGAGACTGCTAACTATGCCCCAGTATCCAGCCTGTCGTTCTTCCCTTTTGGAATGGAACTCTCACCCTTCATTTTAGCAGAGCACATAGTCACAGGTAGGAACTACATTTCCCAGCCCACCCTGCAGCAAGGTATAAATTTATTCCAGCCAATGGGATAGAGCAAAGGTGTTATGTGCAATTTCCATTTTTTCAAAAGTCTTTATTGGCTTTGTTACAATATTGCTTCTGTTTTATGTTCTGATTTTTGACTAGGAGAAGTATGTGATCGTAACTCCCTAAACAGGTTTCAAACCTGCACCCCCTGCATTGGAAGGTGAAGTCTCAACCACTGGACCACCAGGGAAGTCCCATGTGAAATTTCCAATTCACATCTTTTTAAACAGAAATTACTTCCTCCTCCCACTTCCTGGAACTGCATGTTGGACCCATTGATGAAAGCCACAAGAGAAAGATGGGGAGGGTCAACCCCCATCTTGGGTCCCTGGACTTGGCAAGAAGCACTGCCTTTCTATCCTGGATTGCCCATGTACCTTGGGACTGTTATGTGAGAAATAAACTTTTATCATATTTAAGCCACTTTAACTTGAGGTCTCTCTGTAACAGTACCTTAGCTATTACCCCAATACCTTACTGGCCTCTTTGTCCAATGTCTTCCTGCAATTGGATTATTACAATTCAACCAACATTTTACATGAGCCTTCTATGTGGTAAGGTGGTGGTTTTCAAAGTATGGCTCCCAGACCAGCAGCATCATCCTTACCTGGGAACTTGTTAGATGTGCAAACCCACAGACTGCTTTCCAGACTTGCTGAATGAGAAACTCTGGGGGTGGGACTCAGCAATTGGTCTTAACAAGCCCTCCAGCTGATCTGGATGCACATTAATGTTTGAGAATCACATACTGGGCAGATAAAAAAGGAATAAAACCCAGCCTCAGTTGAGGAGTTTACAATGAAGTAAAAGGCGTGCAAATAGATAACCAATCACAAAAATGTAATTATTGTCTTGACTTTTATTTCCTGTCTACTCACCTTTTTCATCAGATTAACTCAAAATAATTTAATTTAGACTATTTTTCTTTATATATATGATTATTTATAGACAGCCTAAAGATTTAGGTCATTTGGGTCTATGCTAAAAAGGGAAAATAAATGAAGTTACTTTTGTAGGTCAGCACAAATTTGGTTATCAACATTAGAACCAATGAAAGTCTCCTGAAGCCAAGAGAGACAAATAAGAAAAGGGAGTTATTTTATACTGTGGGTAGTAAAATTACAGTACTTATTACCCTATAAAGGGTTATATGGCCTAGAAATAAAAAGTTGAGTGTGGATTAAATTTATGAGTGAGAAAGTCATAAAATTACATTAAGCACAAGTTAGGAATGTTTAAATTATTTCTGAAAGTATCTGACGTCAAGATCATAAACGGAAACTACAGTCTTTGCTGTCACCACGCCTATCATCATATCATCAGTGTCCCAAACTCTATGCTAGATCAGACTAGGCCAGTGTGGGATTGGTGGTGGGATGGAAAGGCAGATGACTGAGAGTAAGGACTCCTGTGCTTAGTGTCTTTTGTATAAAACCCATACACTCTTCAGATCTGATGGATGATAAAAGTAAAAGAAATAAGGGAGACAATGGATGCAGTTCATGAAAGCATGTGTTATGATTTCAGATTAAAGCCACTTTATTATTCATATTAACAGGGGACAATGCAGATAACTGAAACCTGTAGATAATCCAAAAGCTAAATAAAATATTATTACCACTATACACAGCAAGCTGATTTTACATTTTTAGTGCCAGAGCTAAACACTCTGGATAATGCCATAATATGGGAGAAGCATTAGCATGCCCTCGAACTGGCCAATCTTGAGACTCAGGAAGTTTAGACTTTTTACGATAATGAAGAGGTGGCCGTTAGTGTTGCCCAGCTTCCCCAAAGTCATGTGAATCTTTAGAAGAAAGGGTTTGATTCCACCACCTTGTATTAGGAACACAACATCATTTGCTACTAGAGATTATTTTAGCCCTGGCTTATACACTTCCAAAATCTTGCAGGGTCTTTGAACTACCATCCAGTTTGGTAAAATACAACCACTTTATTTCCTTCATTTCCTGCTTTTTTGCTTTAAGGATATTTCATCCATCTTCTTCTCCCAAATCCTGTCAGTCAGGATTTCTATTCCAAATAATCTGGAGTCACAAGCATTCAACAGTCTGAAGGCAAGTGAGCCTTTTATTGCATTTTTATTGAGAGTAAATTGAACTATGTGGGCAGGCTAGAGAGGGGCTCCTCTGTGAGGCTCCAATATGCCGCACCGGTGCACCCCAGCAAGGAATCATGTTACAAGAATGACATCACAGCCATCTGCTTATATTGGCTGACCAGACCCATCAGACCCCTGTGCACTGCCAGGCAGGTTAACTCCTTCTTCATCCACAAGAGAGTTTATGTGAGCCCAGAAGTCTCTTAATTCTTGTGGATTTCTAATATTTTCCTAATTTAACATATGAAGAAGTGTTTGGTAAACTATAACCATAGTTCATCTTCACAAACCTGTATCAAGCATAAGGATTGTTATCCTCATTTTATAGATAAGTTTTCCCTGTGTCCTTCAGCACCAACTAATCTATTTATTGCACTTAAAGTTTGTGCCATAAATTACTATTATTTTTCCTCTTATATATACTTGTTTGTAACTGTTTTGAGCACATACCATTGCAAATATATATATATATTTTTTTATTATTGATCTTGTAAACTACTCATAGTCTGGGGCACAATACTGGGTACAGAGTAAGTGCTAAATAAATGCTTATTGCCTGAAAACAGCCCTGAGAAGACAGAGAGGGTTTAGGAGCTGCCAAGTTTAATGACTCCAAACTATGTAAACTCATTAACTAATTAAAAAATTTTTTCACTACTTACTATGTGCCAGGCAGTGCTAGACACTGAGGGTACAGTGGTGAACAAAATTGACAAAAATCCCTGCCCTCTTTGAACTGAAATTGTAGCAGAGACAGACAATGAACCAACAAGGAAAGAAAATGGTGAGTCATAATGTGGTGAGTGCTATGTAGAGATATAAAGAAAATGGGGGTGGAATGTGTTATGGATTGAATTGTGTCTATTCCTCAACCCCCTAAAATTCATAGGTTGAGGCCCTAGCCCCCAGAACCTTAGAAGTGATCTTATTGGGAGACAGGGCCTTTAAAGAAGAAATTAAGGTAAAATGAGGTCATTAGAGTCCTAATCCAATCTAACTGATATCTTTATAGGAAAAGGAGATTAGGACATTAGAAAGATATCAGGAATGCTCATGCACAGAGAAAAGACCACATGGGGACTGTATAGAGGAAGGTGGCCATCTGCAGGACATGGAGAAGTCAAACCTTCTTCAGAAGAAATCAAACCTGAACCTGCCAACACCTTGATCTTAGACTTCCAGCCTCCACACTATGAGAAAACAAATTTCCATTGTTTAGCAGTCTGTGGTATTTTGTTAGGGCTGCTGCTGCTAAGTCACTTCAGTCGTGTCCGACTCTGTGCGACCCCATAGACGGCAGCCCACCAGGCTCCACAGTCCCTGGGATTCTCCAGGCAAGAACACTGGAATGGGTTGCCATTTCCTTCTCCAATGCATGAAAGTGAAAAGGGAAAGTGAAGTTGCTCAGTCGTGTCCGACTCTTAGCGACCCCATGGACTGCAGCCCACCAGGCTCCTCCATCCATGGGATTTTCCAGGCAAGAGTACTGGAGTAGGGTGCCATTGCCTTCTCCGTGTTAGGGCAGCCTTAGCAAACTAATACAGAGCACTTCTTTTAAATAGGGTTATAAAGGATGATTTTGCTGGAGTTAAATTTAGTCAGAACACTGAATGAGGTGAAGAAGACAGTGATGTAACATATGGGGAAGACCAGTGCAGAAAGAGGGACCATCAAACTCAAAAGCCTTGATGCAGGAGGCTGCTTGACTTGTTAAAGGATACCAAGGGGACCAGCGTGGCCAGAGTCAAGTTAATGAGAGGGAGAGGGGTTGATGAGACGGTAACTGGAGCACGGTCAAGGCCTCATAGGACATTTAAGGATCATGGCTTTTACCTTAGGGTAATAGCATTGGGACGGAGAAGGCAATGGCACCCCACTTAGTACTCTTGCCTGGAAAATCCCATGGACGGAGGAGCCTGGTAGGCTGCAGTCCATGGAGTCCCAAAGAGTTGGACACGACTGAGCGACTTCACTTTCACTTTTCACTTTCGTGGGTTGGAGAAGGCAATGGCAACCCACTCCGGTGTTCTTGCCTGGAGAATCCCAGGGACGGTGGAGCCTGGTGGGCTGCCGTCTATGGGGTCGCACAGAGTTGGACACGACTGAAGCGACTTAGCAGCAATAGAATTGGAAGCCACTGCAGGTTTAACTTACAAAGGTTTCACTCAGGCTATTATGTTAGAAAATAGACTATAGGGGTCAGAGATGGAAGTGGGGAGACCAGTTAGGAAAGTATTTTAATCATCCCTATAAGAAGGAAGGCTTGGAGAACGGTAATAGTGATGGAAGTTGTAAGACGTGGTCAAATTGGTGATATTTGTGAAAGCAGAGGTAACAGAATTTGCTGACAGTTTAGTTGTGATATTTGAGAGAGGAAAAAGTCAAGGATAACTTTAAGAGTTTTGACCTAAGAAGTTAGAAGGATGGAGTCCTTGGTTACTGAGATGGGACAGACTGTAGAAGGAGCAAATTTAGAAAGATCAGGAATTTCATTTTGGACATGTGGAGATGTTTAGTGAGCAGTTAGATATTTAAAACTAGAGGTCAGAGAGAGGTGCAGGCAAGGGATATTATTTGGGAGTCATCAATATAGAGATAGCATTTAAAGCCAAGAGTCTTGATGAAGTCTCTAAATGAGTAATCATGGACAGAGAAAAGAGGAGGACTAAGGATTGACCTTGTTTCAAGGTACAAGGAAATAAGAAAATAAGCAGCAACAGGACTGATAAAGACAAGTATGATAGAAGGAAAATCAGGAGGGAGTGTTGCCTTGGAAGACACGTGAAAAAGATGTTTTCTGGAAAAGGACTAATCTGTGTCAAGTAAGGTGTTGTTTTTCAGTCGCTAAGTAGTATCCAACTCTTTTTGACCCCATGGAGTGCAGCACACCAGGTTTCCCTGTCCTTCAGTATCTCTTGGAGTTTCCTCAAGTAAGGTAAGGACTGAAAAAAAGACCACTGGGGGCTTTAACAATTTGGGACTCCTTGATGACCTTGATCAAAGCAGTTTGTGTGGATGGTGAGGTCAAAAGTTTAATAGATTTAAGAAGAAATGGCAAAAGAGACATGAGAGATGACCATCTTGACAGACTTGCGAACAATGATGCTGTAATGGGACAGTATGACACTGATATGGATGGATTCAGGAGAGTTGTGTTACCTTCTAAGTTGGGAACGGGGAATAATTGTGTGTATGTATGTTGATGAGAATGATCCAGTAAAGAAGGAAATTTTATGAAGCAGGAGTGAGAGAGAACAATTACTGAAGCAATGTCTTTGAGTGAGAAAGGATGGGATCTAGGACACCTGTGAACAGGTTGGAAATAGACAGGAGAAGAGACAGGAAAAGGAAGAATATCTGGATGCAGAATGCAGGTGGACTTTTGTGTGTCATAGGAAAGCAAGTAGGTCTGTTCGCTGCTTCAGTTTTCTTAGTGAAAAAGGAATCAAGGTCTGAAGCAGAAAATTAGGATGAGGGAGGGCACGATGGAAGTTTGAGGAGAGAGACGGGGGAGGTGTAAAGTAGTCCCATAGGGAAAAGGAAAGGGAAAGGAGCAGAGACATGTAATAGAATTTCCAGGCAGCATTTAAGGGCTCTCAAGAAACTAGAGAACATGAATTTACGAGAGCAGCCAATAAAGTTGATTGTTTTGCTCCAGCCACATTCTGCTTTGTGGGTGTAGGCAGTATGTAGGGAAACTGGAAATTAACCTAGAACTGGGCTTTGCTAGGTAACTGCAACAAAAGAGCAAAATGGCTAAGGACCAAAGTGTGTATAATAATTAGCTATGGCACCCAAATGGGGCCAAGGGGAAAGTGAAGGTGTGAGGGATGCGGAGACAGTGAAAAGAGGGCGAGATCAATTGACTGAAGGCCCCAGTGATGTCAAAGAATTGAGAGGGTAAGCTGGAGAGACAGGAGATGTTGATCTTACTTTGAATTCAAGATTGTGGGCAAGCAGTTCTTGATACTGACAAAGTCTGAGGGAATGACCTGAGGAATGATTGTTGAAATAGGGAGGAAAACATTATCTCTGGAGAAGGTCAAAGAAGCTGCAGTATTGCAAACATCATTTATTTCACTGTGCAAGCACAAAGACCATGCCCAGAGTAGAATGGATATAAGTGAGTGTAAACCAGGAATTAAATCTTTAAGAAATGCAGGAGAATGGTCTTAGGAAGCTATAGGCTAATGACTAATTTCAAAATCAGAGTTTTAGGGAATAGAGAGAGAGAATGATCTGGCAGTATCAATGAGAAGCAAAGGGAACACTTCCTTGACCTCTAGCTGCTAATATTGTACATAGGCTGTAGAACAAGATTTCCTGTATCTCCACATCTCCTAGGGTAAGGGGCCTGATTGGTGGTAAGCATTGAGTTTTTCCTTGGCTTGCACTTTGGAAGATTATATTGGGCGCATTCAGAAACACGTGGTTGGTCACTGGGCAGTTATTTCTTAACCTATAGATGATCCATCATCATTTAAGCTGTCAGCAAAGTTTTGTAATTCTGTTGTTTGGCCCTACTAGTGTGACTCCTAGTCTAAATGATGTGTTTTTTGTTTCTTTATTTTTTATTTTGTTTGTTTTTGTTAGAGGGATTGGGAAGGTGAAGGGCCTGACAGTCAGTTTAGGCCATTTCCTTTGAGACCATCTAATGGTATCTCAAAATTTCCAAATAGGGATGCTTCCTGGGACAAGCTCTGTCTCAAATAAAAGGACTCTTGGAACATCTGGGGCTATCCAGGCAGGCACCCCCATAGGAATCTGCTGGCTTCCTGGAGCTGCTTTGTTCTGGAGCTCTAGAGTCACTGGATATAGTTGGGACTGGCCCACGGTTGCTTTCTGCCACTGTTTTACTTGCTGTGTGTCTGTCATAAGGACACCATTGAAGTGACACGCTACTCTCTCTGGGGAAAGTGTTGCTTTGCACTTAACATGCCTAGCTTTTAGAGTTAGTTTCTCAGTTTGGGCAGCTTTGAATTCCAGGAGTGTACATGTCTTAGCCAGCAAGGAGGAAAATAATATTGGAGTAAGTGATGATGCCATCTTTCATGTGGCTAGTAAGCTACCCCTAAAGACATTTCCAAGAGAGGCATTCCAAAATGTCTTGAGCAATCATTTGAATAAGGTGTAGAATCCCAGGGTTACTTCTTTGAAGGACAACTCCAATCTGAATAAATTTTGTTACTTAAAAAAAATATCAGCCTCGTTGCTTTCTAGTCAGCTTTCAATCCTTTAGAAAAATTGTAACGGATCAAAGGAAAGTGCCGTGCCTTAGTGACAGTTGTTACTCACCATTATGAGATGTGTGGATGAGATAGAAAATACTTCTGACTTGCTATATTCAGGAGCAGACTCAACACTGGCCTCCAATTTAGCCAACATTCGAATCAAGAATTTGGGACTTTTGAACATGCTAAGCAGAAACACAGTGAGGAATCAAAGGATGAACTATTCATGGTTTGGAGAGCCAGCATTTTAAATGTTGGCATATCATGCTTTATGCCTAGGTGCAGGGTGATAATGAGATGGCTCCTTAAGAAGCAGAAAGTCTTTCTATGTGGAAAGCCACAAGGAATGATGAACAACTTGATTCTGATTACCTATGCTTGCCATGGGGAAATTTTAAATGAAAAATATAAAAAGTGGTGAAAAACAGAAAGCTCCTTGAAAGTACATTTTATGTCTCTTTTATTTTTTTATTAGACAGTGTTACACAGGCATATAAACCTCTGTGATGACTTGGCTCCTATGGCAAAATCCAGTTGATTGGCAAATATTTTCCAAAAACAAAATCTCCTGTAAGAATATATTAAGGCGCTTTGGTGCTTTCCAAATTCCCTTTGGCCAAATAACTTGAATTTATAGGAAAGATTATCATGATGTGCTTGAAATAGGCCAAACTAGTGCCCCAGTGGATGGAAAGTTTGTGATGATCTGGTTAGTGCTCACACAAACCTGCTGAGCTTAAACTAACTAGAGAATCTAAAAAAGCTATGGGTGGTGGGAGTGAGGCAGGCTGTAACATGGAAGAGTCATCCTCTGGTCAACACATCCTGTTCTCTATGCTTTCATAGCCTATGGGGGAAGGTATCCGAGGAGAAGATACTGGTTCTGGGAGGAATCTGGGCAGGAGACTATATGGCCTGATTAAAGGAGGAGTCTGAACAGAAATTTCCCTACCCCTTGACCTGTCGTGCCTCTACCAGGATACCTGGCACTGCCCAAAGGGATGCCTTAACACTACATTTCTCTTAACATTTTCTATCTTAAGTTGAAGCTTCCCCTTCCCCATACTTTAAGATGATTGATAAGGTGCCCAGAAATATGAAAGACATTGTATATAACAAAAGCGTTAACACTGAGTTCCTGATCTCAATACATGACACTTTAGTTAGGAAGATAAAACTTAAACCCATTTAACATGGTCAATCCCTCACCATCAGCAAAAATAGTTTTGCTTTGCATGACACATTCACTCAAGAGATATGTCATGGAGGGGGTTTTAAGTGAATGAAGTTACCTATCCAATCCCTTTTGTAGTCCTTTGCTTTATATTTCATTTTGTCCTTTCATTCAACATATATTCATTGATACTTGCAATGAGGAAGGCACTATGCTAGGCACAGGGAAAGCCTAGATAAACATGATAACATCATAAGGATATTAATACCTATCAATGACACCCCCTGAAAAAAAAAACATGATTCATTGTGATGCATTCTAAACAAATGATTTTTAAAATTTGGTTATTATCTTCACTGTTCCTTCCTGAGGTGACTTTTCAATCCTGCTATAAAAGTACTGAAAGTATTTTGATGGAGTGAAGTATATAAAAATCCCAAGTTTGTGGTGTAAAAGAATAAATGAAATTGGCATTCTCTTCTGAAGCATGAGGACTCTCTGCCTGTTCCGGGGGTTCCTGTTCTATTGGAAGCCCTCAGCTGGTCTTTAGCAGCAATGATGACATAAAGGAAAATTACATTCTGATGCAGAATTCAGCCCCTTCATCTTTCTCCTGTCTCTACAGCATGAAGCTAGGGCCCCATAGAGGATCTAATATCAAAAGGAAGAGGGTAATACCACTACATGGAGAAAAAAAAATAATTACCAAATTTCCTGAATAGTAAACAGCTTTAAAAAAAAGAAGAAGAAGCTGAACCCTTTGATAGCTTGGCCCTTGGTCTGCCCGTGAATGCCTTAAGGATTATATCATCAGACTGACTCCAGCAGCCCGTGCTATTGTTTCAGAAGGAGGAAATGGTGAAGGGGTGGGGGAAAGAAGGGTGGGGAGGGGAGAGTTAGATTTTGAAAATGCAGTTATCAAATGTTAATGGTAGTGAGGCTAGAAAGACAAATTGAACAATTTCACAGCATCTATGGGAAAGAGGTTTCTCGGGAACGTTTCTCCTTTTCTTGCGGGATTAACGTAAACGTTTGGATTCAATAACTTCTACCACAGATGACATTAGCTCAGTACAGATACAGAGCGACCTGAAGTCGTGCAGAAATGCTGTTGCTGAAAACTATCACCTGGGGGCAGTCTTGTGACTTGAATTTCCTCCACCTCACTCTAGTACGCATTTTACTACTTTTTCCCTTCGAAGTGCTCAAATTCTTTACCCGAGGTTGAGGGGTGAGAAAAAAGGGCAAGGGAGGAGACAACTTAGGAACTGATTACTACACTCTCTTCGACCGGAGGTGATTCCACGAGAATGTGCAGGAGATGTGTCACAACAGTTCTCCTTTAGTTCTTTGAAATGGAAAAAGTTCAGAAGCTGAGAAGGCGGGGGGCGGGGGGGGGGGGGCGGCGGCCGCAGACAGCGCGTCCTGGGGTGCTAACGACCTCAGGGCGAGGGCGAGAGGCCAGGGATTCCTGGGATTCGGGGCCTTTCCCGAGACCTCACGCCCCGGAGCCTGAACACGCGTCCCTGCCCTGCCGCGCTAGCCCCTCTGGTTCCAAGACCCCCGGCTCCCGCCCACAACCTTGCGGGGACTCGATAGCAAAGGGAGGAGAGGGGCGTGGACCCTGCCAGGCGCTCGCCGATTCCAACCGTGGAAATGCCGGCTCCGGCCCCCAGGTCTGCCCTGAAGTCTAGCTGCTGCCACAGAAGTCAGAAGTTCTCGTTCACAAGCGGGTGCACTCATCGGTTCGCTCCGGGGCGTTTCTTGGCTGGAATCCGGGCATCGCCAGCGGGCCACCGGGACGCAAAGCCGGCCCAGGCCGCCCGCCTCCAGCCAGGGCCCGGTCGGGGGCCGCGGGCGGCGGGGCGGGATCCAAGATCATCGGCCGCACCCTTCGCAGTCGAACAAGAGACGGCAACTTTTGTACTCTGTGCGACGCCCGGGGGTTAGTGTCTTAGCATCAAGAACCTCTAAGACCTTCCTGTGCTAGAGGATAAAGCGGGTGAACGGAAAGCGGAGCGCTTGGCCTCCCGCGGGCCGTGGGCAGGCGCCTGGGCCTGGGGCGAGGCTTGTCCTTCCAGGCACAGGGGCTGGGGCGGCCGGCGAGCCGGCTGAGCAACAGCGCAGTCGGCCATGCGAGCCGCCGAGTGTAAAGTAAAAGCCCTGAGCACCGAGGCCGAAACAAAGCCAGACCCCGCTCCACAAAACCACGGCGGGGATTCGAGGTTTATGAGCGAAGACTTCCTCGAGGTTTTACCTCCTTCCCTCTCTGGCCCACCGCGCTGAAAAAGGGGGCACCCTCCGCCGGCAGGAGGAGGGGACGTTCCTGAGGGGGGGAAATATCAGGCCGGGAACTCGGAGCAAATGGGCTCCACGAACGCTGGGCCTCGGCTTTCACCACAAGTCCGCTCCGAGTCTGGCTGCCGCGCAGCGCCAACTGGTCGGGGCCTGGCCCGCCGACTCTACAGAATTCACCGCGTGGGCCCATTTCTCCGGAAGTTGTGCCCTGCGGGACAGGCCCTTGTTGGGAAAGGAGGCAGCCGCTTTTCAAAATCTGGTGGGGGTGGGGGGGTGGGGGAAGGCGGGCAAGATATTAAAGCTCCAAAGGGTTTTTCTTTCTTTTTTTCCCCTGCTTAAGACGGAGAAGAGGGCAATGCCGGGCTAGGGTAGATATTGAGCTTCAACCCTCCTCTACCTCTAGACCCTAGAAATAAGGTGTGTGTGTCGGGGGAGGGGGGGGGGCGGTGCCGTACACGCCTTCGCAGCCCGCTCGTGTTGGCGAGGTAGGTGGGGGGAGGCGCTCGGAAACTTCGCGAGGGGTCACAGGGCTCCAAGGCGCCCGGATCCAAGACTTCTCCAGGTCATGTGCGTGTGAAGGCCCGAGGAACGTCAGTTACAAGTAGGCCTCGGGACCGAAAGGCGCAGTGGGACGCAGAGCGGGCTTCCTAGAGGGTTCTGGTCGGGAGCTCGGCCCCGCCGCCTCCCCTCGCTTTTTCCTTTTTTCCGCAGCCCCACCCGAACTCCGCGCTGCGGCTTCCCGCCTGGAACAAAGGCAGGCTCCCCACCCTGGTCTGCGTCTGAATATCGCAGGCACGCAGGAATTGAGGAAGCCTCCACTCTCTCCCGTGACCGAGAGAAAGGGCAGAGCCACGAAGGCTGCGTTTAGCACTGCCCCGCTTCCTGCGCGGAGCGGCCGGGGCCGGGCTCTTTCATCCCGGCTCCTGCGCCTGAGGGTGCGGCCGTGCCTCTCCCACCGGCCCGCACCGCTGCCGCTGAACCCAGGCCCGGGAGGGAAGCTCGCCGCCAAAACTCCTTCTGGGCGGAAGCCGCCCAGCTCGGTCATTTAGGGATCCGACGTCGCAGGGGGTGAGAGCGTGCCTCACCTGTACAGGTGTAGTGGAAATGATTGTGCGCGTTTAATTTCGAGGCTGTATTTCCAAAATCTAGATGGCAAAATAAGAGCGATGTTCAGAAAAGGAAAAGCCGTTTATCTCATTTGTTTAGGGTAAAAGTGAAAATGTTTTCAGCTTGATGGGGCTGGATGTTTTTCTCCGTTGTCTCTTTCACTAGACAAAGCTAAGGCGAATGGACATTTAGGGAGGTCTTGTGCAGTTTACGCTGACCTGTGAATCCGTAAAAGGAAAAGCTCCGGTTCCCAGTACCCTCTCCTCCCTACCTTCGCGTTGGGGGATATTGTACCCGTCTCGGCCGTTGGTGCGGCATTTGCTTGAACGCAACAGCATCTGGACGAGTTCCGGTGGCGTTCAGTTCCCACCCTCTCCTCTGCCTCCAGTCTCTCCAGCAGCGTTTTCTTCTATTGCGACTTTTAGCCAGCTTTCCTATTTTGGGTTCATCTTACCTTCCTCTCTAGTCCTGTGTCACACTCTCCCCCAGGTGGAAATCCCCCCAAAGGTACTTCTAGACAGAATCCTTATACCGGTATCTCTCTGCTTGGCTTGGAACTTAAAATTCAAAGTCACAGCCCAGGAATATGCTTGTACATGCAAATACCTACACCAAAGCTGCGGAATCTCATCACCAGTTCCGTTAGATCTCAGAGGTTCTGAGCACTGCTACCAGGGAGTATAAATCTGATTTTCACCGACTATGCTGAGAAGCCACAGGCCACTGGCTCATTTGTTGCTACCCTTTTAGGGTAGTGTTTTCTGGGCTGGTAATCCACTGATAAAGCAAATAAGGTGATAGGGACATATGAAAAAGACTGCTAAAAAACTCAGTGATATTTTGAGCCTACTGGAAGAGTTTCTGAATTTGCCTAGTAGGGAAAACTGAAGGCACCCTTCTCCCATTCTGCTTTTTCTGTAAATATGATTTCATGCTATGTAAATGAATTTGTATAGTAATGTGTGTATTTGTGTGTGTATATATATATATGTGTGTGTGTGTGTGTGTTTATGTATGTGTATATATATATATATATATATATATATGTATGTTTGGGTGTGTGAGCATTCTATTGAAGTGTGCACCTGTGGGAATTACCCTAAATCAGTCTCTCCTTTCTGGCATATGCTTTGGAAAGATTTTCTTTGGTTGCAGAGTTTGTGATTCCCAAGCTCCTTAGACCGCTCCTGGAAGGAAAACAGGCTTTAGAAACGAAAAGCATTGTGTAAAGAGGATTTAGCATACTCTGTTTCTAAGCATTTCCCACCCCATGGTAGCCAGACTGGAGCTTCCACAAATGCAGTGGAGGAGAAGCGCGAACTCACAGGGTGCCAGCAGACTCTTTATCACCTCTGGCATTGACCCAAAGTGTGTGCATCCTGAAGTCTGAGCCCCCGTCATTCTGATTGTTGAGAGCTGAAACTCTCATGAACCTTCCATGAAGCCGGAGCAGAGTTTCCAGGATGAACTTGTACACAGACACACCTGCATTTCTACAAAGGAGAGCATAGTAAAATGCCCTGCACACCATAGACATTCAGTGATATTTTTGTTGAGTGAATGAATGAACTTGTGAATGTTTATTTTCTTTCAGGTTAAGGTTTTTTAGCTAAATGAATTTGTATATGTGTATGTGCTATATATATGTGACAAGGAATTGTGTCACATATCCCAGAATGTAGGAGAATTTTTTGGTGTCTGCCTCTTTTTTTCCCTTCCAGTTCTTCTGAGGAGCTCCCTCACCCATGTCCCTGCCTGAGGCACTGGTCTCTGCAACCAGTTGGTAAACTTATCCAACCTGCACCAAAGCCTGTCAGTCAACCAGTAAAGGCAAATGCATTACTTTGGTCACCTCCTTCCTTCCCTCACAGACACTCATGTTTTCATAAAGGTTCTTCGACTGATTTCACCCCACACACCCCCAAGTTCCTTTGTACATCTCTAGGTATACTGCTGGGTTTCACAGGCCTACAGAAGAACTGGTCCTCCCTATTAACCTGCCTGGCCTCAGTCAGCATTTTCACAGACTGGCTGAAGTTTTCAGGAATGCTTGGGGTCTTCATCTTGGAAAGGTAGAAAAAAGCCACTGTTTCCAATCTGGTTGAGACAAGTCTAATGTTCTAGGTTTGTTTTATAAAAATGTATATTTAATCACAGTGCAGTGTGACTTCAGACATTACAAACCTGGTACCTCAGAAAAGAGAGTCCAGTGGATCAAACTCTTGCCCTCCAGTAGACTGCGGATGCTCACCCTTCTGTGGGAGTCGGAGGTTCCTCTTCTGTGCTCCAGACAACCGGCTACCACCTAGAGGATGCTGATACCCTCTTTTTCTCACCATCTTCTGCCCCCAGACCCCTTCAGAGGCATAGCAGGCTGGAAGGAGCAGCCTACCAGTGCCCTAGTCACCATAGGGGAGGTAAGGAGCAAATTTCTGCCCCCTCTGAACAGAAACAGTCTGCCCCAGTCTGAAAGACCCAGGAAAACAAGGACAAAGATTCTTCCTCGTTCCGTTTCTCCTTCCTCATCTCCCACCTCTCCCCTCATACTCTTCCTAGCATTTGAAAGTCCAGGAGGTCCTTGAAGGGAGCTGCTTCTAAAGGCTTTGCTTTGCTTTTTCAGGAAGGAGAGGGGGACAGGGGCAGGAAAGGAGTATTTTTAAAGCTCCTCTAAAGCCAAACTGCCAAAGAAATTGTGACAGCTGTTTGGGACAACCTGTAATGTTCCAGACCCCACCCCCAGCCCCTCAGGAGGGACAGTAACTCCTCTTTAAATGAGATGACAGCAGTCAGGACTGAGGAGGTGGGGGGCAGTCTAACTTGTTTCTAACCTGAGCGGCTAGAAAAATGTCAAACTGAGGCTGCATCTGGAGTAGCCTCTGTTGCTGCTCTGTGGTGAATAGGTTAGAGGAACAGGCCTGACCCACAGCAAAGTGAGGCCTTGGATTTAGGAGCAGGACACTTCTGATCTTCCGTTTCCTCACCTGTCTGCCCCACCTACATCAGAGACTAAGGCCCCAGGGAGTCTGCGACTTGCTAGCTAGCGCTTTACAGTTTATAAAGAATGAGAGTGGTGACAACCCAAAGGCTAGTCAGGGACCTCCGCAGCCTGCCGCCTGCCGCCTTCTTGAAGTTCTCCAGGGGCCGCTTTTTGAACCGCCTTTAAAAATCGAAACCAAACCCCAACTCAACAGTGTTGAATCAGCTGCTCACTCTACCTGACCCGCCCCCCCTCCATGTGATCTACAGCCGCGATTGCTAACGATCACCTAGGGACAAATTAAGGAATTGAAAATGCTGAGCTTGAGAAGCCAAATTCCTTACACTATCTGGGGTCGTTAATCACCCAGCAGAAACCAGCCCGGCAAGCAGGAAAAGTAGCTAGAGGGACAGAAAGACAGTGTGGGTCTGTGCGCTGGTGTTCAAAGGGCTCAGGTGGTGGGATTCAAACGTAGTAGACGTGCACACGTGTCGGATGTGCTCCGAATGGGCGCCACAGTTGACGCGCCTCGGGAACCATAAAGCTCTTTTAGGCTGCCCCAATTATTCTAATTTTACAAACGGGAAATGTGGACTTGGTAATCAAGAGACTCGTGCAAGGTTAGCTGACGACTTGTTGGCCCAGTGAGTCGGGTTTGCGCCCACCCGCGGCTCTTGCCTGAGAGAAGGCTGACTGTTTTTTACCCAGTGTGGTGAGAATAGAAGATTTGCGTTCGGAGAGTGTCTAAACCTCTTAGGAGCTCACCTCCAAACGCGGGGTGGGGTTAAGGGCACTGCACGCTGCAGGAAGGCGAGTGCGGGGGGCCAAGTGGGACGCGCGAGATTTGCCGAGGTAGGAAAGCGTGTACCTGGAGGGGGCAAGTGTAACTTCTCCGCGAGAAAGGAAGGGAAGTTTCATCGCCCACCACCGTCTAGGGTGGGGGTCATTACAAATTCAATATCTGGGAAGCCTGGCACTTGGGATCGGCTCTCCGGCATCGTGTCTTGCAAGCAACAAGCGCTCGGGCTCTCCCAGAAGTCCGTAGCTGCGGGACTCTGGCCCCTTGCCCATCCAAAACCCGAGAGGCCAGGCCCGGAAGCCCCCCTCCTCCCCGGTGCTCAGCTCCCAGACTGCTGCTTGGGGAAGCACTGAGGTGTTTCGGGGCTTCCCTCCTTTCGGGGCGGGGCGGTGGAGAGTTCCCCTAACACATCCCAGCAGACAGGCTCCGGGCACTGGGCTCCTCCAGGGCCGGGCCAGGCCCACTTTTCTCCTTAACCCCCTCAGTTATCCTCTCTTCTGTGTGGCCCCGTAATTATGGGGACAATGTGTTTAGTGAAGCTCCTCAGACAATGGAAAGTTCCGAGATTTCCTGGACATTGTGTTTGGGAGGCGGGGCTGGGACCCGCTGACCCCCCTCCCTCCCCCCCACCCCGCTTCTCTGCCCCCTCAGCCACCGGGCAGCAGAAAGAGGCGGCCAGCCGACGCCTGCCCTTCGGCCGAATGACCCACCGCTGCCGCGCCGCCACCTCTGCACCTGCCTGGCTGAGGTGAGATGCCCGGCGCGCGTGGTCAGGGCGGTGCGCACAAGCTGCTGGGGCGATGACCTCGAGTGACGGGCGGGAGAAGGGAGTGTTAGAGGGGTGGAATCATCTCCAAGGGAGCGGGCAGAACAAGAATTTTTAGGTGATCTGGGTAACGGGTCCTAACTTTGCCACTCAGAAACATAGGAAAAGTCAACGAAGTTTTAGGAATCTTGGTTTTCTCGGCTAGAAATGATATTAACATCATGTTGCCCATCCTGGGGGATGATAGTTCTCTTTTCTGAGATGCAGTTCCGCGGGAGGCTGGGGAGACACGGAATCTAGAGCAGGAGAGAGGAGGCGCGCTGTCGGCTGTTTTAACTCTTCCTGCCCTGGCAGGGAAATCTGAAATTTAAAACATCGGAAATGGCCAAGCAGGAACAATTCAAGTGCAATCGAGGTGATATTGCACTCTTGGTCTTTCCAGGAAAGGAAAAGACTTTCGGGGGTTTAGAAGAAGACAAGTCTTCCGGCTTGCCCTTGGGGCCCGCCCCAAAGAGCGAAGGAAGCCCAGTGGGTACGTGGCGGGCGCCCTATGCGTCTTGCAGGGAAAGTAGGCTGCAGACACGCGAGAGAAAAAACAACTACACTCCGCCTCTTGGCTCCACAATAACCGTGCAGCGAAAACGGAGAGAAGGTCAGCCCCTCTCCAGGACTCAGCCCAACCTGGATTCAGCTTCTTCGGCCGCACAAACTCCCAAGCTCTGAGAACACGCGGCGCACCCCGCGCGCCTCGCGGCGAAGGCACTCGGGCCACACTGCTGAGTTCTCCCCGTGGCGAATGCGCTTCGCTTAAGGAAAGCAATTGAGAGCCGGAAGGAGTCCAACCTAATCGACCAGGCCTGCAGAGTCGCCTAGTTGGCCTGTCACATATCCACAGTCAAGATCCTCGCTATTCTCTGCCCAGAGAGCCTGGGATTGACCCGGAAGCCCCGAATAATTCGAATCCTATCCTAGTTCACTCCAGTCCTGGCAGCAGAAGCGACCTGCAGCCTGAGAGCAGGGGAGGCTGACAAGGAGCCTCTGGCAGCTACTTGAGTAGGGACAAGGCGATTTGGTGGTGTCTCCGAGGTTTATGTGGATATCTGATGACCCGACGTCCTGTCGGTGATTAGCCACCCTCACCCACGCGCAGGAGCCTCGGGGCTCTGATTCTAACGCCCGCGTGGAATTGGTCAAGTCGAGGTTTCTCCACGCGCCCAGGACCAGCTAGGCGCTTCCCCGCTGCGCACCCCTCAAAGTTGAAGGGGAAGATAATTTCAAATACACTGGTCAAAATTCACTGTTGAGAACACTTTGAAGTTGGCTGTGACTGCGCCACTCTCTCTTGCTTCCTCCCCCAACTCCCCGCTGGACCAGATGCACCAGAGAGCCGCGCTTTGATCTTGCAAAGCAGCAATTTATATTTCTTTAAAATTTTTTTTCTGTAAAAAGATGATTGGATCTGGGAGAATATAATGTAATTCCGCGAACGCAGGGCTGAGGAGAGATTTTCTGGGCCGGCCAGGGCTGGGCCCGAGGCGCCAGGCACATCTGCTCGCTTGGGTTTGCAGCGTATTACTCTCTCCGCTGGTTTCTTCTTTCCGCCCTGGCGACCCAGTTTCTGTGATTCACCCCAGGCAAGAAGCTGGGCTTTATTTGCCTGTGGGACCTAGAGATGCTGAGAGGGAAGGTGTGGAGGAGAGGAGGCAGGTTTAGGAAAAGCTAAGGTGGACACTCCACGTTAGGTGAATTGAACTGTAAGGAAGGAGAGAAGGAGTTCAGAGAGGAAAAATACCTTCTGCCTTATAGAGGGGTCTTCCCCATGTGGCTCAGCTGGCAAAGAATCTGCCCGCAATGCGGGAGACCTAGGTTCGATCCCTGGGTTGGGAAGATCCCCTGGAGAAGGGAAAGGCTACCTACTCCAGTATTCTGGCCTGGAGAATTCCGTGGACTGTATAGTCCCTGAGGTTGCAAAGAGTCGGACAGGACAGGAGAACTCTGTGCCCTTCAGCCTCTTCCCCATCAGAAAAGGAGTAGGGGCAGCTGCAGCCTCAGCGGGCAGAGGGCCAGCACCAGGCAGTCCCCATCCAATCTTTCCTGCCTTGGGGATTTAATGAAATAAAATCGACATGCAACCTTTCCAGCATTTTGCCTAGTAACTTCGAATTGCAAACTACAGAAAGCACCAAATATCCTGGGCTTCCCACCAACTCCTCCCACCCAGCTGGACAACCCTCCCCCCTCTGACTAGGCAGACCTGGCCAAACTCCCACCACTCTAGGGTCTGCTTGGGGTCTCTTATTCCCTGGGGTCCTCAGATTCTCAGCCCTTTTCTCTCCATGATTGTGCTCTGTCTACTGTACCTGATATCTCTTCTCTGCCCTTCCTCTGCTCCCAGGAGACTATCCAGTGCTTGTGGGAGGCAAGGCAAAGCTGGGGGGAGGTGGGAAGGATGGTAAGGGGGGTGGTCGGGGTGGGGCATCATGACCAGTTCCCCACCGCCCTTCATTCTGCAGGCTCCTCCTGCTAGGCAGCCAGGTTCTCTGAAGGAGTCAGTTTAAGAACCTTTCCCTGAGGGCTTCAACACCTAGGTCACTAGGGCTCTGCTGTGCTTGGTGTACTTGCTGAAAAGATTCTTTTTCCAGGCCCCCTCCATAATTCTCTGCCCCGAGTCACCTCGAATCCTACCCTAGGAAGACAGATCAGCATTTCAGACCCTGACTTTACGGCCAGACCACTACTAAGTTTTCAGGAGTTGAAGCAGTTCTGGCCTCTTTCTCTTCACCTTCCTTTCTCTTTGCTTTCTTTTTCCTTTTCTCTCTTTTTCCCTTTTTGCTCCACTCCCCCCACCCCCCGCACTTTTTCTTAAGTTTTATCTTTTCCTTTTGTCCTTCCTTTCCTTCTCATGTTTGTCTGGCTTTTGCTTTATCCAGCCTTTCTCAGTCTTAAAAGCCCCACTCCAGGTTTTTCAGGCTCTAAAGAGCCCACCAAAAAAATAAAAAAATAAAGAGCCCACCAAGCAGCCTTCCCTCTCCCACTGCTCAACCCAGATAGAGCTTGCAGTGGCGGCAGTGTGGGAAAGGGGCAGCTCTAGACAGAAGCTCAGGGGCCCCTGGGGCCCACGGCTCCCGAGAGAGACTTGCTGGGGCCTCCCTGCACATGCCTTTGCTCTCACTTACCTGACCCACACTCCCGCTTGCTTATGTTTCTCCCCACAGTCTTCCTCACAAGATACATGTGAGCTCAACTTCCAGTTATAATGTAAAAATTCAAGGGAAATAGAAAGAAAGGTGGCTAGTAGTTTCCCCAGGCAGGTGGGGGAGCAGTCAAGCCAGCTGGTTGGGTAGAAAACTGCTTCTGCGGCATGGAGGGAAACTGCCTGGCAGGTTGGATATGGGTAAAGATTACTGGTGAGGGCAGGAGGGAGGTTAAAGAACAGGGAAGCTCAAGCCTTGGGCAGCCCCCACACCAAGGAAACCGTGCACAATACTCCGTTGGCTGCACAGAAGTTTTAAAGCGGCGTCTGCTTAGAGCAAGTTCACCAGTGAGACTGCATTTGCCATCAGGGAAGAGAAAAAAAAATAGCCCAAGAAGAGAGGCTGCCAACATTCCATAGAGAAACCAAAATCTGGAAAAGGGGAAAAGGAGGAGGGA
This sequence comes from Bos indicus x Bos taurus, assembly GCF_003369695.1. Classification (NCBI taxonomy): domain Eukaryota; kingdom Metazoa; phylum Chordata; class Mammalia; order Artiodactyla; family Bovidae; genus Bos; species Bos indicus x Bos taurus. The sequence continues at coordinate 24,278,575 of NC_040078.1, forward strand.
AGGTCTTCTTGCGTTTCACCCACTTCCCTCTTTCTGGATCCCACGGGAAATAGTCAGCTGGACCTTCCTAGGGACTGTTCTTCCCCACAGCTCCCTTAGCACCCACAGCCCCAGTTTGCCAGGCCAGCCTTCTGTCTGGACGGGGAGGGGTAGGGGAAAGATGCTGAAGCCTCAGGCACTGAAAAACGAGAGCCAGCTCAATATGAGCCTTCTTGGAGCCCAAAGGTTACATGGGACTCGGTGGCACCTTTGCTGAGGTGAAGACTCCGATGGGGAGTTGGTGCCTCCTGTCCAGCATGGGTAGCTCTTGTTGGGCACGGAGGACCTCCGCTTTACTCCCCTTTCTCACCAAATTAAGCCAGAAGCTCTCTCTCCCAAGCTGAGGTTTTTCTTGAAAATTCTGTGGAGTTCCGTCCCCAAGAACCTAGGAGTTTTTCCTCCCTGTTCCCACTTCCCCAGACAGATGAGATTTCCAAGTCCTCAGTTATTCTGAGGAATAAAAGACTGATAGCAATCAGGTCTCAAGCCACAGGACCTGTTCCTTATCTGCATTTCATCTGGATCTGAACTGTAGAAACATGGGCTACAATATATGAAGGGCCTTGCTGATCTTGAAGTTGAGCCTGGGGAATGTGTGTATGGCAGCTGGTGGGGATGGAGGGAAACTCGATTTGGAGACATTTGAGGGGCCACTATCTAGAGCAGCATTTCTCTAGTGACCATGGAGTTCTGGAGATGGCTCCCATGCTGAATTAACACATCCTGTGCTCAGAAGCTCCCAGTCTGAGGGCGGAGACCATCTGTATGGCACTGATTACCTCCACAATGGTGTGGACAGGTTCCACTGGAGAAGGACAGGTGCTTGGAACTGAGTTGGGGGCTCCAAGGTTTGCTCCTAATAGCTCAGTTACCAGCCCAGAAGTGTGTGAGGATGGCAGCCTGGAGATTATCTGGTTGAGGGAGGGAACACAGGCAGAAAGCCTCTAAGGAATAGGTGGTTGGGGGCAGTTGGGGGTGACAGTGGGTTGTAGCCAAGAAAACAACACTTTAGCAAAGCAACCCAACTGGTTTGGGAGCTGTGGCAAGAGCTGGCCCAGGGCTGCAAGTCCGCTGACAGAAGCCTGCTTGAAGACAGTACCATGGAGCCACCAGAGCCTAACCAGAGCTTGCCTGCTAGGGTCAATAGCCTTCAGGTTCTGCTCAGCACCCAAGCGAGCACTGAGGAAAATCCCAAAGGGAGGTCCTGCCCTTTTGTCTCCTAGCTGGAAAGGATGCTGCACTCTAGCTGGGAAGGCCTCCTAATTGTAATTTAAATGAGAGTATGCTTTTTATTTTTGACCAGTAGACTGCAGTTCCATCAAAGTCCCTTTCTTGAACCCACACCCTCCCCCAAGTCACAGGCAGAGGGAACCTAGGTGTGCAAATTGTATTTATGTGTCTTTGTACCAAGAGAGGTTTCAGTTCTGTTCAGTTGCAGGTATAGAATTCTAGCTCTAGAGCTAGATTGTGTGTATCTGTGTGTGTGATCAGTCACTCGCTTTGTCTGACTCTTTTATGACCCCATGGACTGTAGCCCGCAGGCTCCTCTGTCCATGGGATTTCCCAGGCAAGAATACTGGAGTGGGTTGCCATTTCCTTCTCCAGGGGGGATCTTCTCAACCCAGAGATAGAACTCTCAGTCTCCTGCACTAGCAGGCGAATTCTTTATCGCTGAGCCACCTGGGAAGCCCCTAGAGTTAGATTACCTGCACTAAAAGCTGTGAGACCCTTGCCAAGTTACATAACCTCTCCCTACCTCAGTTCTCTCATTTGTTAAATGGGGCTGGTAATACTATTCTTGGTTCATAGAACTTGAAATGGGTAAAACAGGCTAGTGGGCATAAAATGCTTAGCACAGGGCCTGACACAGAATAAAAGGTTCAGTAAATACTAGCTCTTCATAAGAGGTGCAGACCAGAAAGACTGGAGATACAGAATGAGATGTGGTAGCAAGAGAAGAAGGCTGCAATTCTTCTCATCTTTTCTCTCTGCCTTTCCTGGAAGCAGGGGCCTCTGGATGGCATTGCCTTCTGTTGTTTTATTGAGCTGGGTCAAAAGTTCTCTTTCCCAGTGAAGATAGCCAAGGAGAGCAATACTAAGGGCAGGTGTCCGTGGCGCAGTTCCAGGCCACCCTGGGGCCACTGGCCTTTGCCCCTTAGGAGCCTCAAGCCTCCTGCGCCCCTGGTGCTGCACAGACCATTGAGAATTAGGCGAATGTGGGTTCATGGGTTGTCCTGTCCTGGAAATGCTTTCATTTACCTGAATTTGTTGACTGTCTTATGAGATCCTTGGAAAGCATGTGACGTTAAGTGAATATTTTTCCTAATTAGGGATAGACAACTTTCCTCGCCCCTGGTTTTCTGGAGTAGGTGGCTGTGGGCCAGAGTTCAAGGTCTTCTGCAGTTTGAATGCGACCAGCAGTGGGACTCCCCTCACCTACCTCTTTCCCAGTGGCTAGCCTTGGAACTCTGGCAATGTCTGGCTCTCCAGACACCCATCATGTTTCTTTGTTCCAAAAGACTTTTTGAGTTATTTAAAAAAGCAAATAGTTTGTTTAGTTATAAAACAATATACATAATTGCTTTTATATTGCATGTATGGAGATTACCAAGGAGGAAAGCCCTATTGTTTGGACAAATGAGCCCTCAAAATTGTTTTTTATATGTGTAAAAAATCCACTTGATATGCATATGTTATATGCCATATTACATGTGGTATATATTATATACATCATACCATAGAATACAAAACCATATGGCTTTATATTCTATGGTATGTAACATGGTTTTATATTCTATGGTATATAATATGGTTTTATATGATATATGTGTAATATGTATATAATATATACCATCTGTATAATACGGCATATAATATATGCATATCAAGTGGATTTTTAACATATATAAAAAACAATTTTAGGGCTCGTTTGTCCAAACAATAGGGCTTTCCTCCTTGGTAATCTCCCTACCTCTGCTAGTTTAGGTGTCACCAGGGACTCAATGCATGTAACCGGAGAGTTCCAGATTCTTTTCTACCCCCTTTGGTTTGGTTTTGTCCAAGAAGGGTCAGAGAGGTGGCCTATGAATTATGGACCAAAACTAAGGAAAAGTCTCCTATGATCTTGCTAATGCCTTTTACCAGCCCTTCATCTGCAGCCTGAGAACAGAGTCAAGCACACCTCTGGCCACCCTAGCTACCCCAAGAATTCAATTCCTCAGCCCTTCCTCATAGCTTCATGGTCAGAGAGCTGTTTTTCAGTCTTTCTTCCATGATGGACAGTTTGTTCTCCAGTCATGGGAAGGGAGAGAATGATCTGTAAGGAGGCTGAAAATTCTACTTGGTCTCATTTTTGGGTGACAGTTCGGGGCCTGGTTAGCTGGTGTAGTTCTATCGAGGACATTTTGCTCTTGGGTGGCCTATTTTTATTAGTGAAATGTAAACAATTCTGGCAAAAAAAGTCATCACATCAAGACCCTAATACCACAAATCCTTTGACTTTAGCTGCTGGTCCTTGTGGACAGCCCTATTTCAGTGTTTCAGGAGTCCCTCTCCCTTGCCTCACTACCACCAGCCTCAGCTCCCCCTCAGGGATCTCAGGGAACTCTCTTGATCCCAAGGTCCCTGGCAGGCAGTCTTAGGTTGTGGGGCCTGGCGCTTCTTTCCGCAAGCTTTAGATAATCCTTCCTCTCAGTGGAAACACTAGAGAGAACTGTTAGCCTTGATTTAGCTAAGCACCTGCAAACCTAGCAAGAAGGGGGAGATGGGGAGTCACAGTTACGGGGCAGACCTGGAAGACCTGGGAGGTGGCAGGGCAGAAAGAACTTGAAAAAATGCTCTGCCTGGGAAGTATCTGGCTTCCCAGGTTTGGGGAGGCTGGCTGGCTGAAGGGTGGAAGGGGCTGCAGGCAATTAAAACCAAGCAAGACAAAATCCTACTGCTTCTGCTTGGTCCTGCTGTTTTTTGTGGCCCAGGCTCCCAGTCCCTGCTGGGCTCCTGCACTTTGGAGAGTGTCCTGGTCTCACCCATGCATTGTGTGACCCTCTCAGGCCTGAAGGCTGGGTACTCCTCATTTTCCCCTTCTTTCCTTGCTGGAGAAACCTTGACCATCTCTGTGCAGATGAAAAAGAGCAGACTAGGGACAGCCACCTGAAATTAACCTTCCGGAGGCAAGGGAGAGCCCCAGGGAGCTGTGGAGTGGGGAACTGCAGTGGGGAGACCTGCCCAAGGGCCAAAGGCTTGTAGATTTTTGCAGCCTTTGGGGTCAGCTGAGTGTGTGACCAAGATGTTTCCCCCATGCGTGTGTATTATACTGTGTATATACCCAAGCACGTCTTGTTCCTACATGCATGCTTGGTTCTACAAAGGCATGTGGCTACACGCGTGTAGCTGTACACTGTGTGTACCAGCATGTGTGTGCTGCCAGATAGCTGTAACCATGACTTTGTGTTGGTCACGCAAAATAATGCATGAGCCTTGTACTTACGAGCTTCCTATAAAAGAACGTAGTGGTTGCCGGTGTACCCGCATTTATTTCAAGGTGCATGATATTTCGCTGGCGGCCTCAAAATCCGCTTTGATTTGAGTTGCCTAGGGCGGCCAAGCAACCCTGAGCTCCTGAGGATGCGGAATGTTACCTTCCAGCCCAAACCAAGCAAGGCGAAGAATAGGGGATGGAGGGCATTCCAGGAAGCCCTCTCGCCTGGAGCCCCAGGCCCGCCTTCAGTAGGGCCTCGGTACCCAGAGGCTGGCTCCTCCCTCGCGCTCAGGGGGCTCAGCGCAGGCTCGAGGTTTCGCTTCTTGCGAAGTCTGGCCGGGCCGAGCCGGCGCCTGGGGCGGCGGGCGCACACCGAAGGCCTAGGGCAGGCTGCCGCTGCACGGGACGCCCTGGGGAGAGAGAAGCCGGACCTGAGGGAACAGGATTTCCTCGCCTCCTGGGCGCGGCTGCTCGGCCCGGCCGCACAAGGCCCCCTTTGTGGAGGGGCCCGTCTCCGGCGCAGAACGAAGTAGGCGAACAATAGCGCAATGTTGCCGCCCGCCGGGCCAGGCTCTCCCGGTTACACCACGGCCGCCGAAGGCGAGGAAACCGGGTGGCGCTTTTTTATAGTCGCAAATATAAAATCGGGGCTTTCTCCCCTTACGCTCGCCCCCTACCCCAACGCCGATAGAAAGCAGATAAATTTATGAAGGGCGAGCTAAGAGAATAATTACAGGGTGAAGGCCGTTAAATTTTATTTCCAGTCCCAAAGGCAAAACCTGCGATTTTATTGCAAACATCTGGAAGGACCGAGAGGTGGGCACGCTGCTGGTTTAAAATAAAAACAAAAGATTTTATTTCGCGAAAACAAAAAAACATCATTAAAGACCCTTTTGCCCCCACGGACTTTTATTTTTAAAAAGTGCGAGGGGATGGTTGAGTAGTCGAAGACGCACGACGGCCCCACAGTTCCCAGTATCTGGACGGAGCCGAGCTACTGGAGATGAGGTCCACAGGAGTGAGCCCGGGCTGGTTCTCGGGACCAGCACTAGGCAGGACTTTCCGGAAATCCATTCCCAGCCCACGCCCACGTGAGGGCTCCAGGCCAATTGTGCCACCCAATAACTGGGCGCCAATTTGGGAAAAGAAGTGAAAAGTGGGTCCATTGGCCTCACATTCCCTGAAAATTCTAGCACAACAGTAACAAAACCCCAGATCTGCCCAGTTTCCTACCGATTATCTTGCCTGCTTTGCTTGGTTGTAAGGTAAAATTTAGGAGAAGAAGGGGGCGACAGAGAATGAGATGATTGGATGGCATCACCGAATCAATGGACATGAATTTGAGCAAACTCCAGGAGATGGTGAAGGACAGGGAAGCCCGGGGTGCTGCATTCCATGGGGTGACAAAGAATCGGACATGACTGAGCGACTGAACACAGCAACAAAGGTATTTGGGACCCCTTCACTCTGCCATCAGGGAAACTGAGTCCATGGGGCATTCATCCATGTGCCTAAGGTCCTATAGCTTAGAACTGAATGGGACCTGGTTGCTAGGCTCCACCTGCCTTGAAGTCCTCTAATGGTTTCCTCGAATCCCACAATTGCCTTATAGACCGATTTGAAATTTTTGTTTAAAAATTTTTGTTTTTAGTTCGTTCCTCAAAACTGCAAAGCCACAGCATTTGGTGGATCACCTTAGTATTATGGCTTTTCACAGTGGTGGTGTTTAGAGGTATTTAGTGTGGAGAAACAGAAGGAAAGGACAAAACATGTGGAGGATGTAGGGTTCCATTTCTTGTATTTTTGTTCCTATCTTGCAGAATTCTGATGTTCCTTTGGAAAATCAAGTTACCTGGACGCAGTCGGTTTTAGGTGAGCAGGCACTAAGCTGCCCTTCTCGTGGCTTGACTTTCCTCCTGTCAAGGCTAGGCCTGAACGTCCACTTTCCTTATGCGATGGGGGTCCTTGAGCGGCTCTTCCCTCTCCCCTGCCCCTCTGACATCTCAGGTGCTCAACAACTTTCTCATCCTTTTGGGTACCCTGCAGTGGGTAGAGTAGGGCTTCCAGCTTGGTCCTTGTCAATCATCCTTAGGCCTGAAATAGACCTGAACTGGACTTACCACCTGTAGATTTCACCCAAGGGTGAAACAGGGCCCAAGGGTGGAGCCTATGTTGGGGAAACCTGGGGAGTGCCTTAGGAATTAGAGTCAAATATTGGAGACCCCACTCTCATTCCTAAAGGTTAAAGAAGAGAGAAATTGAGATAACAAGAGGGATTTTGAAAGCCCCTTGATGTAGCCAGTAGAAGGAAAATGCAGACCATATTCCCAGATAATTACATTTAATACCCCCTAACTCTGTTTTTATTCTTCTCTCTAGTTGCATAGCCCTCCTGCTGAATCTTTCTCCAGACCTTCTGCCCTGTCAGCACAAGGTCACACACCAAGTGCATGCCCCTGGGAAAAACTTAAAATTGATCCCCGAATTCACAGAAAGAAAATTTCCCTGCCCCTCCCTTTTACCCAGAGGAAAAGTCCTATTTTCATGGCTGTTCTAAACGAGTGTGGCTTTGTTACCATCCAATTTGTTTTAATGGCCTAACCCACAACTCTGGGATACATGTGTATGGGGGATGGGGGTGAGACAAGGTATGTGCAACCTGAAGGAAGGGTATAGGAGCTCCTTTGAAAACTTTGTGTAGATTATATGCTCTGGCGAGGGGTACAAATGCAGGATGTTGAAAGTACATCTCATTTTTCTGTGTACAACTCTTGGACATGTGTGTATGGACATTTACATTGTTCAGGCCTTCTAGATCTGCATCTAGGTGGTGGGTAACGAAAATGCCCTCTTTTTGAGAAACTTTCATGACCTTGGAGTGGGTGTGAGGCCTATGGTGCAACACCCAGGCTCTGAGCAGGGTCTGAACCCTAAAGACCTGCTGGGGCCTCGCTGTCTGCTGTTCACATTGGGTTTCGAGATCTGTGAGAAAAAGGCAGGCAAGAGGCTACCAGAGGGAGATGGAACATACAGGGGGCAGGGGAGGAGGAAAATGCTGGGAAGGAATAGAGGCCTGCCCCATTGCTACTCCATCGGGACTGATCCTGGCAGGTGCTGGCCAAGGGTGGTTATATCAGAATTGGGAGCCAACAGAGAGGTCTGAGCTGTAGGGGGAAGGTAACTGCGGGTTCCTGGCCTACCTTCTGTCCAACCCCTGGAAATGGTGGAAGCCTGGGCAGTGGTCTCTTTTGGCAAGGTCACCTAAAAGCAACCCTGAGTGGTGAACTGAGGTAGGAGACCCTGCACCTGGTCACCCTGGTTTTTGCCTGGCAGTGAGGTGGGAGATGCTGAAGGGCTGAGTGCTGGATCCCAGGGTTTGGAGTGCTGCTCAGGGACCCCCAAGCCTGAGGCGCAGGCTCCTGGAATGCCGAGGAGGCCAAGCCTAGCTGAATCATCCTTATCCGGTGGCTTTTCCATTATTCTTTCTGCATTGGCTGAACGGGATAGCTTCATCTTCTCCATGCTGGAGGCCCATTGGAGGGGGCTCCAAAGCTGGCCTTTTTCTCTCTCCTCTCAGAGAGGCCCAAGGTACATTCAGGACATACATTGTTGACTCCAGAACCAGAGCACATCCAACTGTAATAGCAAGAACTAGATTTCCTGGCTCTTCCGTGGTCAGTAGGGGAACGTGGCTTTTCAAAGGTCCATCAGGCCCTCCCTTCTCTCCCCAAAGGTGGAAGGACCGATAAGCGCTCGTTCTTGGGGAGGGTTGGGGGCGCTGCTGTGGAACAGCGTGGGCTCCTCTGCCCTAGGCTTTACGGTTCAGACTCTGCTCAGAGCCTGGGTGTCGGCATGACTTTTCTGCTGGGGCCTCTCGGTCTGCCCTTCGCATCCGGGAGCCGGCTCTTTCCTGCCTCTTTCTTGCGCTGGGATAGAAGCTCTGGACCAGAGCGCTGGGACGATCGGATCGTGGCCTGGGCCGTCCTCCGCGAAATCCGAGACTTTTGCCAGCTTGGCAGGATAAACTTTTTGGCCCCTCTAAACTCGCTCTGCGCTGCATTGCGCGCGCTCAGGGTCTCCAGCGGCCCGAGACCAGTAGCGTAACCTGGGAGGGAGTGTGTGAAATCAGGATGGCCCAAAGTATTGGATTTAAGTCCCTTAGAAATCCCGACAACCACGCTGTCCTGAAAGATTTTTTTTTTTTTTTTTTACGATGGGGAGGATCAGTGGGGCGGGGAGAGCCGGGCTCCCGAGGTGATCGGGTTTGAAGGGAATTTTGAAAAAGCTCCGTTTGCGCTGTCAAAGTTCCCGTTTGCCCTCGGCCAGCCCCTCTCGGCGGGTTCTCCAGAGCCAGCGCCCCGAGCAGGCGAAGCTCGGTTTAGCATCCACGCCGAACGGAAGGACAGCATTTGCTGCGTGCGGGGGCACAGTCAGGATCCGCCTGCCGAGCGCTTGGTAAGCCGGGTGCCCCTACGCCGGCCTCTCGCTTTGAGGGCGCCTACGTCACCTTCTCTACCAGGTAGAGCTGGAAGGAGGCAGCGATCTTTTTGTTTCCAATTACAAGACCTTGGGTACTAACGAGGCTTTCTTGTTTGTTTCTTTCGTTTTGCCATAATCAGAGTTGCTTAGGAACCTATGAAGCGAGGGAACTAGCAGATCTGAAAGCATCTGGGGGGCAAGCGCGATTTTATTGGAATCGTTTTCTGGTGTATTTGGACAGGTTGACGTTTTGTCGGAGCCCCTCAGTTCCAGCTCCGCATTTAAAATGACCCTACGCTTGCAGCGACTATGAGACCTAGCAGATTTGAAAGGAAAAGGTATGAATTTGGGACTTGCAGGAGTTTGTAACGGCACAGATCTGACCTCGACTTTCACCCCCGCCCCCCACTACGAGGAACCGTGGGGGACCGGGAAGCCAGGAGTTAAAGTCGGCCCAGGAGCATCCCGGGGACAGCCAGCGCGGAGCCTTGGCGCGAGCCTCAGTCTCTCCCCCCTTTTCATTGGCCCGCGTTCTCAGGGTTTCTCCAGTTCCCTCTTCGCCATTGGTCGGGGGCTGGCTTTTTTTTCCCCCTCAGTCTTTCTCTTCCTCCCCCCTCCCTCTCCCTCGCCCCTCGGACAGGAGCGCACCGCCTGCCCCCAGCTCCTCGGGAAGGGAGGAATTTAGAAAAAAAAGTTTCCCAGAAGTTTGGATCAGAGCAAGGACGGGAAGACCAAGAGAGGAAGAGGGAGAGGGAGGAGAGAAAGGGAGAGGGAGGAGGGAGAGAGAATAAAAAAATGATGAAGTCCAGTCTACACCGCCTGTGAGCGCCTGCCCGGGTGGGTGGGAAGCAGGACTCGGGCGCTCATGCAGCGAGCGGGTGGCGCTCCGGGCGCACGTTCCTAGCGGCTGGGGCAGCCAAGGACTTCGGTCCTAGCCGGCCGTGCAGGGCGCAGGGGGAGGGTGCCCAGGACCCGCGGAGCCGCTGCCTCAGTCTTGGCCGCCTCGCCGCCGCCTCTCCCGGGCCCGGCCCGGTGGGCGCTCGGAGCGTGAGGGCTCGGGCTGCTCCCTCTACAGTGGGGGCGAGCGGGAGCCGGGGTGCGGGCGGCTAAGATGAGTGAAAGGAGAAGATCTGCAGTCGCCCTGAGCTCTCGAGCACATGCCTTCTCCGTTGAAGCCTTGATCGGCTCAAATAAAAAGCGGAAGCTGCGAGACTGGGAGGAGAAGGGGCTGGACCTGTCCATGGAGGCGCTGAGCCCCGCGGGCCCACTCGGAGACGCGGAGGACGCGGGTGCGCACGGCCTGGAGCCTCACCCGGGTGAGTGCGTGGAGCCGGAACGCGGGAGGCGGGCGGAGGGGGGACGCGGGGAGGCGAGCCGGCGGGGAGAGTGGCGAGTAGGAAGGCCCTGACCGTGACGCCGTCTTAGTCCAACGCCGGTTTCTTTTTCTTTGCGCAATGCCTTGAGGTTTCCCCTAATTCGCTGGAACCAATTTGGGGGAACTGGCCTGAGCCTTGCAGTTTCGTCGCCAACCTCAAGCCAGAAGGCCTACTTGCTCGCATCCCCTTCTCTTTTTGGGAGCAGAATGCAGTGTTCTCCGTGTCCGCCGCTGAGAGGGCTGCAGGCCCCTGGGGTTAAGAGGGGCGAGGATCGAAGGCAACGGCCCGATCGCAGAGGAGCTGGGATTCGCTTCTGAGAGCTCCGAGGACTGGCACGGAATTCTCCGTCCAACACCCCTGTGGAAATTGCCGTTTGTCCCGTTTAGCCTGCAACCTCGGTCCTTTCCCTTCCCCCACCAACTTTTCTGGGACTCAAGTTGTTGTGTTTCTCCTACTCCCTTCGACGAGGGAGCACAATTATATTTCTACTTCGTCCGCATTTGTGGAAAGAGGAATGGGTGTTAGCCCCCTTACGCTGCGTCCGGGACCACTCTTCAGAGCCCATGTCTTTGCGTATTTGTGGGGAACGGTGCAGTATCGTGTTGAATTTGTACGCATTCTATGCACAGTTATATGCACATAAAATGTAAAACACCGGGCGGATGTCGATGTCAATATTTTAACAATCTTAGAAGGGGCGGGGAACAACTTAACGTTTTGTATTAAGTGCCAAGATTTCAACTGTGCAAAACAGTCCGGGGGAACAGCTGTTGTCGGAAGAATTTTGCGCGCGCGCGCGCACACACACACACAAACACACACACTCAGGCTACGCTCACTGCTTGGTTTAGCGCTTCAGAAACTTTCCAGCCAGGATTTGTAAAACTTTTCGGGAGGTGCTCCTGCTGACCAGCTAGGGCTGGGGAGTAGATTTGGGTCAGAGCGCCGGCAAATCGGAAGGGGGCGGCGGATCGTAAAGAGATGAGGGGCGGCGGCAGGCCCATGAGCTTGGGGACCCAACTTGAGGCCCAGGAAGGAGCTTGGGGGCTGGAAAACTGGCCGATCCAAGGAGAGACAGCTGTCGCTTACATTTTCTCTTTCGGCAGTGACAGTTCAATTTCCATGCTCCCGAGGCTAATAATAACGCGATTAGCGGGTGACCTGCAGAGACAAAGTTTTATGAATTCTCCGTGTTCTTGCGGCCGGTTACGGTATTTGGGTTTAGTGCTGGGGAATTATTTTTATTAGTCGATGAAAAGAAAATTAAAAGGAGATTTATTTCATCCGCTCAAGCCTTTCCCTGTATTTGGATGCGGGTGCCTGTCCACGCGGACCCCTGTGTGGGCAATCCAGAAAGGAACGCGTGGCTAATGTGTGTTTCCCATCTCTGGACAGACCCTATTTCCTCACCGCACTTATTTGTTGTCAAAATCTCCTTTGGGCCTTCACACAGTTTAGTGGAAGTTCTTGCAGGTCTTAGGACAGCTCATAATTGGGGAGGTTATTTTATTTTATTTTTGCGATGGTGGAAAAGGGAGAAGTTACTTAACTGAGTATGCAGACGCTCTGTCCTGTCCTCCGGTACTTTTCTCTGGGAGAGGGGATACAGGTCATAGGGAGCTGGTGTAGGGTCGCGTGTCCAAAAGGATCAACACTCGGATCATAATAGGGGACTCAGCTGGCAGTTTTCTTTCTGAAGTTCTTCTCAGAAAATAATGAGGAGAGAAAAATGAAGATTTGGAACAAGGAGAGACCAGTTCAGGGATGTGAACAGGAGGACCTGGTGTCCAGAATGCTGTTTCCTCAATCCTCCAGGATGGGGGTAGGGGTTGAGGACCTAATAGAGAACTTTACCTGACAGAGAGTTGAGGTAATGAGTTCCCATTACCTTTATAACTTTTTTTTTTTTTTTTTTAAGGGCCTTTGGGTTAGAGAAAACGAAATATGTTTGTGGGGCAAAGGTCCAGGAGGAGGAAATAGCTGGAAGCCAAGAGCACTGGAGGCGCCTTCTTCAGAGCCGGGCTGCATCCTGCTGAGCCTCGTTCGGTGGTAGACCAGGGGAATCTCCAAGGTCCCTGCAGTGGCCAAAACTCTTAGGACCAGGACAAACAGGATGTAGAATGAAAAACAGATCTTTCATTCAAAGTGCGCTCTGATGTGGAGGCTTCGCAGTCAGGGGAGTGGAGGAGGCAGAGCTTTGGGCTTTGAGCCTGGAGGGTAACACTGGAGGGCTTGGGGTTCCTTTTAGACCTTTCTTTTTGTCTCTAATACAGACCGCTAACAATACAAAGGCAGGGCCACATGTAAAGATGTGTGTATGGTGGAGGCGGGAAAGGGGGCGCAGGGACTCCCATCATGCCCAGGGCCGTGTCTCTGCCCGGCTGGGCCTTGCCACTGTCTTTAAACTTTCTTCTCCCAATTAGCACAAGAGGGGCTGGACTCACTGTGGGGCTCAGCTGCCCTAGGCCGATGAGAAATCAGGAACAGGAAAAAATCCCACCACGACAAGAATATTACCAAGGGCCTGGGGGATTAAACAAACATGCACACGTACACTGGCCATCCGCCTTAGATCAGCTGTATTTATCATTCTCTGTTTATCATTCTCACCATACCCCTCTCTGACCCGTACCATCGTTTTCAGCCCTCCCTCAAAATCCCGGGATCTACAGGTAACTTAGGGGTCCGATTTTAATGCTCAGCTTTTATTTATTTATTTATTTTTCTCAAAGACGTGGCTTTTGCTTTTTCACAGCCCGTTTTTCTTTCGGCGTCCGGACAGAGCTGGCTTTAGTTGGCGCCGAGCGCGCCCGCAGCCTGGGGCGCCAACCTGCAGCAGCAGGGGACCGGCCCGGCCTGCTCGCTGTAGGTCTTCACACATCAGAGGACACACAGTATGTATTTCAAAATTTTCCACCAAGCCTGGTGGTTCCCCGCCTCCCCCAGACCCTGAGGCCCTCAGGGCCCTGGAGGAGGGCCTGCGAGGTACCCTCATTTTCACACCCAGGCCAGCACTCTAGTCTTTCGGAGAAGCCGCCAGGAAACAGCCTCTGCGGGCTGCGGAGGGTCTCAAAACCCGTCTCCGAAAAGCCTGGCTCTCGGGTTGGCTTGCCCCCCGCCTCTCACACAGCAGCAACGGAGGAAACTTTCGAGCCACGATCGCCGGCTCGCCGGGAACAGCTGCTCCGGCGGCTGCGGCCTTGGAAGTATATTTCGGGCACGCGGCGGCGCCATCTGCGTTCGGACCGCAGCCTCTGCTCCACCCGGCTTCCCCAGCTCCGGTTTGGGCCTTTCCCGCCCAAATCCACAGCCCAGTGCGACCGAAGCCCGATCTCCCGCGGAGAAAAATAATTTAAACCTTCTGCGAAGGAATTTCCCCTTCCGAAGTCCGTAGGCCTGAACCTCTGCAGCCAAGGCGTTCGGCGGCGGCCCAAGGAGGTGGCGACGCACGCGGGTGGGCACACAAAGCAGGCACACCCAATAACGCCAGGGAAATCCGCACGCACACGTGCACTCACGTCAGGCGCTCGCGTTGTCCCAGGCGGCCGGCTGCGCAACCTGTAGTAGAATAAGACAAGAAAAAGCCCTCGCGGTTCCCAGGGCCCTTGCTTCCTTCGAATTATCAAAATTAACTTGTCACGGGGATTAATCTGCCAGTTTATGGTTTGTTCGCTCAGAGTAGAACTCCAAGATTTTAATCCTGTCCTCACATCTCTAACCGACTCCCCCTCTCCGCAATATGGAAACACAAGGGTCAAAACAGAGGAAATGATTCTTCACTTATGTTTAAGTAAAGAGGAAAAGCGATGCGTTTGAGACTGTGGGGGAGAATATACTTGTGCAAGGCAAGCACCAGCCAGGGCGCAGGCCGCGGCTTGGACCCTAGTGTTAGGGTAGGAGGCGCGCGGCGCTAGACGCTTAAAGGTCTTTCTCCGGAAGAACTTCGGTTCCTTGGTGGTGCGTGCGTCCCGACGCCCGTGCAGGCCTAGAGGTGCCGGCTCTGCGCCCTGCAAAGAAGCCAAGTGTGGGGCCTTCTGAACGTGACCTGGGTGTCAGGTCAAAACAGTCTTCCACTGTGGCTGCCTCTTTGGTAATGACATTGTGTCACGAATCCGAAAGGGAGTGAAGGGGTAGGCAAGGTCTGAATTCGTTGTAGGCCGGGTTAGGATGGTGGTTTGCTGGGGCCTGACTGCCAAATGCCTTTTTTTTGCACGGTCTGGGAGAGCGCACCGCAGTGTCCCCAGAGAGGTGGGGAAGGGAATGGAGACGTTCTGCGTAAAACGCCAGTCCTGGCGTGATGGCAAGACGGAAGGCACTCGGAAGGAGATTATTCTAACGCGTTTTATCCCATGAATCGAGCAAAGTGCTCGAGGGCAGTGGGGAGGACAGAGAATGGAGGAAATCCTGATGCCCAGAGTTTGGACTGTGGTGGAAGGAAAGTGGATTGGGCTGTGGTTTGCACCTCCGCAGGTCGCCCCCTTGTATCCCGCCACCTCCACTTGCAGGTGAGGGAGGTTTCAGAAACGGGTGTAAAGCGTGTGGAAGGCGCGCGCGCGGGAGATGGGGTGGGGCGGGGCGGTGTTTTGGCTTCATGGCTACTCGGTGCAGGGCAGCCCCTTGCCCGGCTGGCTTCTGCCTCTCTGAGACCGGTCCGAAGAGCACAAGCCTAATGGGCGGTGAAGGCTTTCCTGGACAGATCAGCTTACAGCCTAGGTGCGCAGCGATTCTAAATTCGCGTCTTCCACGCCCCACCCAACGCTGTTTCTTATAGAACACTTTATTTGGATTCAGAACTAGCGCCTTTGGGTTTCCTGATTTTATACGCAAAAACTCCCAGAAAGAAAAGTTCACGAGGTGACGTTCATGCAGGGGGAAAGGGGAATTAAATTTCTTACAGTGGAATTTGGATCTAAATTATATTGATATATATCTGCATATCGGCTGCCATTTCCTGTGCGTTTCCCCATTACTTCAAATGGTGTCTTGAACATCTTTTAATTATTAAAGAAAATTAGATTAGCATATTTAATTAATATACCTGGCATGTGAAGAGCAAGCCAAAAATGGTATACTGAAATGATTGGGTATTGGTGGTTTGTGTACCCCGATTTATTTGTATAATTTCCTTTGTGTGGACAAGTTTAATGGAAGCAAGTCCCTCATCATGAATCCTTCATTTTGGGCCACAAAGAGGGAGGGACAAATACATTTTGGCTCAGAAGACCGAAACATTTTGTTCATCCAAGCCTCTCTAAGGGCATTGCTAGCATTAAAGAATGAAATATTCCAGGTCTGTCACAATCCTTTTCTGTATTGCCAAAATTATAATATTAGTAAGATGAGAGCACTTTTTTTGAGATCCTGGTTATGGACTCTAACAGAAGTTTATTTCTCATACCCCAGGAGAAAAATGATTACTTCTTAAATCTGAAAGTTTCTTCTCTAGGTGATGGTAGGTTTTTTTTTTTTGTAAGCCAGGCTGAACTGTGCAAATTCCACAGGGATAAAGAACAGATTGGCATTTCACTTTCCTTTCTGGAAATGCAGAAATCTGTCCAATGATTGTTCAAGGGTGTAACTGGTTATTGCTTTCTTACTCCCAAAAGACAAAGTAGTTAAGCAAGGGGAGAATATTTGAGTGGCTTTTTAAGTTTTAACTTTTGGGGATATTTTTTCACAGAGAAAAGTAGGGAGCTGATGGAACGTGGAATCTTTCTCCCTTCTTCCTCTCATCCAGGTGATTTATTTTTGCTTTGCCTTTTCTGGTTTCTAGTGAGCTTTGAATTTTATATGTGCATGACTGAGATACTCAGGGGTCTACACTGGTTAGAGCAATTAGCAAATTTAGAAATTAAGGTCTGTTTACACTTCTCCGGGCATGGATAATCATTAGTTAATTTAAGTGAGGCCCTTGTTCTAAGTGTCAGGGTGGAAAATGAGACTCAGTAGGGAGGACCGGAGGTGAAATGGAAAGAGGTGGGGAATTGCAACTGGTGACAACAAATCAACATTTATTCCCTGCCATTAATGGCTTCACTTTGAGGCAGGGCAGGACATTTTTACTGACTACAAACTGATGATGAGTTTTTGATGCCAGAAGTGAAAATAGGCCCTGAAATCACTACTTTTTATTCTGTAAAATTTGCATGTGTTTATATACAAATTTATGCATTAACATCAAGTTCTGAATAGGTCATAGATAAAATTTCAGAGAAAAGAAACTGCTTTTTTTTTCCTGTTTGGAGCCAGTTTAACAAACTGGGAATATCTAAAATCTGGGGGGCCAGAGATTTTGTCATATCTAGATATCCTTTGACAATTCAAGAGTATCCTGGACCTGAAACTTACAGTTACTGGAATTTTTATTTAACTTTCAAATTAATTGATTTTGACTAAAGGCTAAAAGAAAACACCAGAAAATGAGACTGTGCAGGTGTAATTGAAAAGAACAAGGAGAGTGGAAATTTTTCTAATGTCTAAATTTTTCTTTATTTTGTGAATAATGCCATCTTCCTTTTGGATGGACAGAGGCTGCCTTGTATTCCGAAGAGTAATTTCATCTTCTCCCAAGAGGAGACTTAAGGGAACCACTAAGAGAAGTCTGGATAATAATGATGGTTAATAGAAATCATGAGAGAAACACTGTGATTTGAGGGAAATAATTTAAGAATATAGGAAATGTATTTAAATCTTGTCTTTATATTGTCTGCAGTATATTTGCTGAGCTATTTCCCAGTTGTCACACACTTTAGAGGATTGCAAGAACAAAACATCAACCCCCTAATTGTGGATTGCAGGAGTAATCTCCTAATACAGCCTTCTTTTAAAAACCAAAACGCTACAGATAACAGTAGAGTTCCTCTTACAAGATCTTCATTATACACCTAGCTGGATCATTAGAGTTCAGTGCCTAGTTCTCCACCAGGTGAACCAAAATTCTGACCCCGAACACCCCCTGACTTTCTTTTGCTATCCCACAGCCCAGAGCGTAATGTCAAAATCTCCAGACCGGGATTTGGAAAGCAGTTAGGTCCCCTTAACTTTCCCCTTTCCCGTCATCTCCCCGCACCCCGACATCCTTTTCCCTTACTCCAACCTCCTACACACACCTCGGTCGCTCATTTTTACCCCCTTAAAAAAAAAAAATTCAGATGACGTTTCACTGAGGAAGGCATTGGGATTGCATCTCTTAATATGAAACCATCCCTGGGAAACCAGGGCCCCTCGGGTGACTGTCACGAGTCGGCGAATTGGGCCGCTGTCGCGGCTGCCGGCCCTCCGCCCCTCGTTACTTGCCCGGGTGTCGGCCGTCTCGGCGAGGGAGCGGCGGCCGAGCCTCGCGGCGCGCGGCCCGGGGTTCCCTGCTCCGGCTCTCGAGGCTGGGCCTGGCCGATCCGTGGGCCCGCAGTTGCCGCGGGGCCTTTGAAACCAGGGCCGGCATACTGAGGGATGGTGGGTGCATTTCTCAGCTCTACTTACATCCTGGAGAAATGCAGGGACAGTGGGGGTAATCAGGAGGGCTTTGATGGAAGATTCCCGTCCCCCCTCCCAAAGAAAATTCGGAGGCGGTGGTGGCGGGGAACCCCAACCCAACTTTAAATCAAACTGGATCCAAGGATCTTACACCTCGCGCCCTGGGGGAGTTTGAGCTTTTGCTTTCATCAGGCTAAACACATTTTCGGGGAATCAAACGCACTTCAAACATCAGCAATTAGAAACCAAGAAGCCCTCGGCTCGTAGAGTTTTAAAATCCCTAACCATTTCCAAATGGGTGATTTCTAGGGTCAGTCACTATCATAGCCAGCCCGTTAAAAAGGAAAGTCATTTTGTCGGTTCGAAACGCAGATGATTCCCGGATGCGTGGGACTCATAACCCAGAGATACTTCTTTTCAGGAAGCCCGCGTTGCCCACCGAGACAAAGGGACAGCAGGCAATTGTTCTTCATGCTGTTCTTGGAGATTTGAAACAATGAAGTAATGCGTTTCTCAGAAAAGCAAAGAAATCACTCAGCTTTAGTAAGTAGATTGAGAAATGACTATATTCTGCAAGAAGCCAGCCAGATGGCCTCCCTTCAAGAGCTGAGCGTTCGCTGCGAGGGAAGTCCCGCCTCGAGGCATCCTGGTTCCCAAGCGTCAATCACACCAGGTCCCAGGGCCCAGAATTGTAGCCTAGTGGATAGGTGACTTGGCTGTTTCAGGCCTCCCATTCTTGCTACTGAAAAATACTCGCTTTTCACAGTGGGGAGGGGCACGCATTTGGGCCGTAAGTGGTTGTGAATGCAGCAGTGCTGTCCCTGGATATGACAAATCTTTCTTAATTCAGTTGCCTAATACTTTGATTTCTTTGCAGCAAAACTGGAGAAGGGCTCCGTGTATATATATCTATGCACTGTATATGAAAAGAAAGGGCTTAGTTAGAAAATTAATTGTATACGCAAGCTTGCAGAGGAATACTGAATTGTGAAACATTTCAGAAACTTTAATTGCTTACATGGTTATCTTTGAGTCTTCACTACACCACATTGGACACAAGCCCTTGTATTCTAGATTATATCCATGTATTAAGATAGGAAGTGGGCTACACTAACTTAAATTAGACTAGATTCTAGTGCAAGCTTTGTTATTAATGTTGGAACCGAGGATATTGGTTTTAAAGGCAGACATATAAATGGTGAAAAAAAAAGTTTTAAAGTTGGTTCGTAGCCACTGAGGAGGCCTTGGTTCCTGGTTCATGAAATACGAGAGAGGCTTAAATAACCTGAGGCCCCTTTAGCTATAAGATTCTGTAATCCTGTTAACTTAAAAAATAATTTTTATTTTTTCCTCCTAATACAACTTAGCTATCATTTGACTCATCCGGGAGTTGGTGATGGACAGGGAGGCCTGGCGAGCTGCAATTCATGGGGTCGCAGAGTCGGACACGACTGAGCGACTGAACTGAACTGAACTGACATCCTTTACTTTGTTGGAATGAGGGAAGTTTTATTGCAGTTGTAGAAAGTAACAGTAATAGCAACATAAGACCAAAAAAAAAATTTTTTTTTATTGCTAGAATTAAGAGCTTCCATAAAGCTCTTGAAAAGTTTTTAGATTAATATCACATGTTCAGATGTCCCGGATCAGTGATTTCTAGTCTTTGTGTTTGATATAACCTATTGTTGCTTGTGTGAACGCCCAGGGCTCTCCTGCCAAAAGAGTTCTATGGCATTACTGAATTTAAAAGAAATACAAGTTATTTTTGCTTCTAACATTTTTTCTGCCATTCTCAGAAATAGCTGGAAAAATTCTATGGATTTGAAAAAAATGAAGACTGAGGAAAGCAACTTAAGCACTGGTAAACTGAGTTGGTGGACCACCCTCCCACCTGGCTCCACCCCCCAGAATCAGTTGCCCCTCATTTCTATCTGAGCCTGATAGAAAGCACTAGGAACTATTTTCCATGTCCAGTCTGCTAAGCCGAGATCTTGATCTGGCAGAGATGTGAGAATGCTAAAAGGATGACTTAGTAACAGGCAAAACGCTTGTCAACAAGATACATCAGAAGACAGCTTAGCATTCAAGACCTCTATTCATAGCTTCTGAACTTGAGGGCAGGGTCAGACGAAAAGACTGGGCCCAGGACACACTGAGGAGGGTATCTCATGTTTCTATCTTGTGGGACTTTATTTCCTTATAGACTTCTACAGTTGGAACCCCAGTGACAGCTCCCCGCCTCAGTTGCTGCCCTGTTCTCTGCTGCTCTAGCCCCTGTGCAGAATTTCTTTTGTTATGGAATTTTAGATTTACTGGTCATCCTCTCTCACTGTTGCCCTATAAACTGCTGTGGGGCTGTCTTCATTGCTTTGTATGTCTAGAGCCTGGTGCAGGTGGCTGGCACAGAGCAAACACTTAGTAAATAATAAAAATATACTGATAATGCAATAAGAGCAATGATAACCAATTTATTGAACACTATGTGCCAGCCACTGTGCTGTTATATAATTATATACTATCAGTATAATGTAATATGTGTAAATATATATTGTTATATATTATAGTAATAATGTAATGTGATATATAACAATATATATTCCAAATAATTATATAAAACAATTATATATGTATGTAGATTTTCCAAAACACTCTAATGAGATAGTTATTTGTATTATTGTTTCAATTTGTTACAATGGGTGGATTGTAGAATGGTTAAAAGCTCAGGTTTCTGGGGTTAAACAGCTTGTGTCTGAGCCCTAGTTCCAACACTTGGGCAAATTACTTAATCTCTATCAACCCCAGTTTCTGCATCAGTAGTAAGAAATGTATTCATCAGAAGGTGGTTGTGAGGACTAAATGAGATAGTGCACATTTAAAGAAAAAAGAATTTAGCGTGGTGCCTATTATTCCTATCAATTGAACTGATAGTGATTACTCACCTTAGTGACTAGTTTACATAAGAAACTGTTGCAGATTGTAAATTACTATAGCCAGTATCCCTCTCCCCCAGTCTTTTGGTTTAAATGGGATGTTTGGGACTTGAAGTGGGATCCCCACTTGGTGTACATAGCCTATGGTTGGAGACAGAGGACAGGATTTTAAGTGTGCATGCCTTAACTCAAACTGAACTTTGAGAGCCATTGCTATTCAGGGTTCCACTGAGGCAGGAAGCCAGCACCTGAGTGAGCACCGGAGGGAGGGAGAGAGGGCTTTCAAGGGTGGGGATCAGCCAGCTGACAAACATTAGGAAGAGGGTCTGGGCAGGGGCTATGGCTGGGGAGCCTCAGCTTTACCAGCTCTTCAGGAACTCCATTCTGGCAGCAGACAGAGGGGCCTTTCTGGATGCAGGGAAGTGGAATAACTCCTGTGTGTTTCTCTTTGGTTAGTTTTTGGAGCCCAGAAATCCCCCAAAGGTCAGGTTTTATTGTATAGGAAATAATGTTCATCTTCATATGGCTTTGTTTGTAAAGCCTGTCTTCTGATGGACCCCAGGATTCTGGGCAGAATGGCCAGTTTAACCAGTGAGCTGAGGCTGCTGTGAAGGATTTTTAGGTGCTGCTTGGTTGAATTAAAAAGAGAGAGGGAGAGTAAAGGGACTAAATGAAAGGGAATCCTATAACTAAGCTGACTGTTGGGAAAGAAGACACTGGGAAGTCTTTTTCCAGTGAAGCAGAAGAAAATGCAGCCATTCTGTGAGAACTCATATCTGGCTGCACACTTTTGCACAGTTTTCTTCCTTCTGGAAAACAGAAGTCTGGATTTGATCATTTACTATTAAAAAAATATAGCTACACCTCAGACTTTGTTTATATTGATTCTCCACCACAGTGGGAGAAGGTGCATTCCTGGGGAAAGAGGAATAGAGAAAGGATCCCTCCCAAGGCCTCCCTCCTTCAAGGAGCTAGGGCCCTTCACCAGCAGCACTCAGGTCCTTTCTGGCCATTCAGAGGAGGGACCTGCTTTGCCCTGACTGGAGGCAGGTCTCGGTCTTCAAAATAGACTCTCTGCTCCACATTTGATCAGATGTTTCCATACTTCCAATCTTACAAGCATCATCTTATCTCAGCATGCCCACAGTGCTAGCTATTAAGAGCTTTCATGGCTAGAGAGTGGAACCTGTACCAGTCACCATGCTGATGGTTTTACTCACCTTTTCACTGTATACACTCTATACACTGTATAGTCCTCCAAGGGAATTAATTGTTTCCCTGTTTACAGAAGAGGATGCGTGCATGCTGCTAAGTCAATTCAGTCGTGTCCGACTCTGTGTGACCCTATGGACTGTGGGCCACCAGGCTCCTCTGTCTATGGGATTCTCCATGCAGGAATACTGGAGTGGGTTGCCATGCCCTCCTCCAGGAGATCTTCCTGACCCAGGGATTGAACCCGTGTCTCTTATGTCTCCTGCATTGGCAGGTGGGTTCTTTACCTCTAGCTCCACCTGAGAAGCCCGCAGATGAGGAAAATAACTTGCCCACAGGCACATAGCTCTAGGTTACTTTAGCTGGCCGGGCCAGAGTTTAAACACAGCTCCACATGGCTCCAGAATCAGTCTTAACCATTAGACTGTATTGCTCCCCACTGTGGATGACTCTTCAGTGCTTTAGAGAGAACTTTGTACTTTTGTAGATGGAAACTTATGCTTGCTGTCTGTGCTGTTCCCCTAAAGTGATTGTTAAATCGTAAATAAGAGAGATCTCATTTACAGTTTCTGGTTCTCTATCTTCCTTTCCTGTTTTAAGTCCCTCTAGCCCGAAGGTGGGCTTCCCTGGTAACTCAGTGGTAAAGAATCCACCTGTGATGCAGGAGACTTGGGTTTGATCCATGGGTCAGGAAGATTCCTGGAGGAAGAAACAGCAACCCTCTCCAGTATTCTTCCCTGGAAAATTCTATGTACAGAGGAGCCTGGTGGGCTACAGTCCATGGAGTCGCAAAGAGTTGGACATGACTTAGTGACTGAACAACCAACAACAAACCCTAAGATGCCTTCTTCATACCTGCTGTAGAGGCCTCTGTGACAGCAATTCAGGGTTGAGTTTATAAGCCATAAACTCAACTCATATAAGCCATTTTTGGAATGGGACAAATACAGCCTTTTCAGCATGACTTGCTTTGACTTTAATGCACAGAAATCTCAATGTTTGAAATACAGTGGCTATATATTGAATTTTATCTAAAACCTCCTCATCCTAAATCCCCTCCTGCAGTGAAATTCAGGGGAAACTTTAACTGCTCTGTTTTACCCATTCCTTTCTCCATTCACAATGGGATGGATGGAATCTTATTGGTAATTGATTCAAAATGGAACAGCTTAGAAATGTATCAGTTGCAGTGACGAGCAATTCGTGCATTTCTAAGTGCTGTTGATTTTTTTTTCAAACTCAGCAATCACAGCTGAAATCCCTTTGCCATGGATTGAATTTACAAAGGAGGAGATTCTGATTTCCACAGTGGCTTCTTTCTAATGCCCAAAGATTAGGAAACTGCCTTGAGGACCCACAGCAAGTACACTCGCTCTCAGAGTCACGGCTTTAACTTTAACCTCTGAGTGACTGCTCTGATTCATTTATTTTGTAACAGCTCTATTTAGAGCAGTCTAGTTCCGTATGGGATCAGTTATTTGCAGAAGTCTCTCATCCTGAATAAACGTTTACAACCCAGAACTCCTTTACTCTTCTGACGCACTATAAGTGGGTATGATCCAAGCAGTGAGTTTCAGGAAACTTAGCAGTGGGTTTCAAGGGTTTTTGGTTGACCTGTTCACTGTCTTTCCATCATTTCTCACCCCCTCCTTCACTCAGAGTAACCGTTCTCTCTTAGGAAGTCTGATGCCTCCAACAGGGATTTGGAGGAAAAAGAATCCCCCACCCCTACCCCCAGTTTCAGTGTGTAGACTTAAGTATTAATGTGTTTCTTGGCCCTTTAATGGTAAGGTCTATCATATTCCTGTCTATTGTGCACAGTGAAAGAAAAATGGCTTTTAGAAGCTAAAAAGAGAAAGATGTCAAGTCAGTCTCTGTTTTCAAGCTTTACTTTCTCCTTTTGCCCACCTTGCTCTGGGCCGGCAGTGATTGATGAGATTTGATATGCTCTCACAGCAACAGAAGCATATGGATCTCTGGGCCCATTTCCTTTCCCAAGGAACCCATGTGGAGCCAAACTCTTGAAATATAGAGTGTGGCAGAGGATGAGATGAATGCTGCAGTCTTGGGTGATTTGCTGGATTTCATCCATGAGATGCGTCCATTTAGAAATGTAGATGCTTCAGGGATCTGAAATCAGCCAAGCCTTGGCCAGTTCAGTGTTCCTTCAGTTCCTTCAGTGTTCGGAACACTGGTTGCATGACCAACATTAATCCTGGGAATGTTAGATCCCATATGCTGCAACCGTGCATTACCCAGATTAGACTGTGACATTACAGAGATTTAAGGCATCTCTGTGATATTCTGACTGGGTGGTAGGTACGACAGAAGGCACTTCCTATGGACACAGGACAGTTTGACTGCCGTGGGAGCGAGCAAATAGTAAACCATGGCCTAGAGAGTGACTCTGTGTGTGTGTGTGTGTATAGGGAGGGCTGGGGGGTGTTATGGAGAGCTGGGTGTAACGGTTCCCCAGCCTGCGTGGGCGAATTGGTTCCGGATGTTAACATTTTTTCCTTGGGGCTTGACTACATTCTTCTTTTTCTTTGCCTGTCTGTTTTCCTGCCCAAATTGTTAGGCCTGTACAGCTGTGTGGCTCATTGCTGGTGAGTGTTGAGAATGACAGATCTGGCTTTAAGGCAGGGGCAATTTGGGGGCATGTGTGTAGGTAGACTTTTGAGATGTTTTCATCCAGCATCTTTCCTAAACTTTGAGGATTTTTTTTTCAATCCATCATCTTGCCAGCTGAGTACCAACCCTATCCTGTATTGGATGGCCTCTGTTGGGGAATGAGTATGAAATTCTGTAGAAAGCAGACGGTCCTTCATATCCTAGAAGCAGAAGAAACCAGCCAGTGTGGGAAACTAAGATAACAGATGGAAGCCAAAGAGGCAGCCTTGTACAGTGGAGAAGAGCATGGGGTGCCGGTTAGGGAGGCTGGACCAGTGGACGTGGTTCTGACTGTGTAGCCTGAAGTTAGTGACTTACTTCTGTGCCTCCAGTGCATCCGTGTACAATGAGGGCAGTGACACATGCTGCAGAGCTGCTGTGAGAGTTAAGTGAGATAACAAATGCAAAGTGCTTGGCACAGTGCCAGGCCTATGGAAAGTGCTCAGTGTTTCCATGCTCATGGTTATACTGTTGGTAAGCTGAGAACTCAGAAACTCTCCAGTGTTCTTATGAGAAACCTTTTGGTGAGTGTCGGACAGCATTGTCCCGAACTACCCTTCTTAGCTTATCTCCACTGCTTGCCCTATTCCCTTTACACAGGCTGACTTTTTAAAAAATGACATACACATTGTATAAGTTTAAGTTATACAGTGTGTTGATCTGATACATCTATATACTGAAACATGATGACCGCCTTTTGTGGTGAGAGCATTTAAGATCTGGTCTCAGCAGCTTTAAGGTACATAGTGGAGTGTTGTTGAATATAATCGCAATGCTGTGTGTTAGGTCTCCAGGACTCATTTACCTTCTCTCTACAAGTTTGCACCCTTTGACTAACATCTAAATTCCCCCACCCCACCCCTGCTACTCACCATTCTACTCTGTTTCTATGAATTCAGCTTTTTAAAAATGCAACGTATGGGTGAGATCATATAGTATTTGTCTTTGTCTGACTTATTTCACCTAGCGTAATGCCCTCAAGGTCCATTCACATTGTGACAAATGGTAGGATTTCCTTCTTTCTCCTGGCTGAATAATATTCATACACACATATGAGTATATATGTATATGCCCATTTCTTTATCCATCCATTGATGGACACTTTATTTTATTTTTTACTTTTATTATTATTATTTTAGCCTTTTTTGGCCATGGCACACGCCTTGTGGGATCTCAGTTCCCTGACTAGGGATTGAACCCCGGCCACAGCTGTGAAAGCGCCAAATCCTAACCACTAGACCACCAGGGAAGTCTCTTTTATTTTAAAATTTATTAAAGTATGGTTGATTTACAAAGTTGTGTGACTATCTGCTGTACAGCAAAGTTATACATGTATATACATTTTTTGTATTTTTACATTTTGGCTTATCGAAGTATATTGAATATGGTTTCCTGTGCACTTAGTGTTTTTATGTCTTAATTATTGTGAATAATCCTGCAACAAACATGGGCGTGGAGCTCTCTTTTTCAGTTCAGTTCAGTCGCTCAGTCGTGTTCGATTCTTTGCGACCCTATGAATCGCAGCACGCCAGGCCTCCCTGTCCATCACCAACTCCTGGAGTTCACTCAAACTCATGTCCATCGAGTTGGT
Source organism: Bos indicus x Bos taurus (assembly GCF_003369695.1). Taxonomy (NCBI): domain Eukaryota; kingdom Metazoa; phylum Chordata; class Mammalia; order Artiodactyla; family Bovidae; genus Bos; species Bos indicus x Bos taurus. The sequence goes on from NC_040078.1 coordinate 24,304,822, forward strand.
GATGCCATCCAGCCATCTCATCCTCTGTCGTCCCCTTCTCCTCCTGCCCCCAATCCTTCCCAGCATCAGGGTCTTTTCCAATAAGTCAACTCTTCGCATGAGGTGGCCAAAGTATTGGAGTTTCAGCTTTAGCATCAGTCCTTCCAATGAACACCCAGGACTGATCTCCTTTAGAATGGACTGGTTGGACCTCCTTGCAGTCCAAGGGACTCTCAAGAGTCTTCTCCAACACCACAGTTCAAAAGCATCAATTCTTCGGTGTTCAGCTTTCTTCACAGTCCAACTCTCACATCCATACATGACCACTGGAAAAACCATAGTCTTGACTAGACGGATCTTTGTTGGCAAAGTAATGTCTCTGCTTTTTAATATGCTATCTAGGTTGGTTATAACTTTCCTTCCAAGGAGTAAGATCTCTTTTTGGAATATTGCAATTCCTCTGGACAGAGGCCTAACTTTTTATCATTCTCCATGCAGTTGTTTCTGCTCCTCCTTCTGTTTTGAGTACTTTTTGCCTCTCCTTCCCTGAAATTTCCTCTGAAAAAAGTTAATACTGCTTCTGAGACCTATCCTAAGCATCCAATGTAACAGGAATATTCCAAGATGAAAAAGAATAATTTGATATAAATGTTAATTGGCATGATGTACAGAATCAAACATAGGGTGACTTCAGAAGAAAATTACGTGTATCCATGCAGAGCTCATGTACAATTTGGGTATTGCCATAGGGAATGAATTTCTCAGATGTCACCAATTTTATCTTCATTTGGAGTCCACTGTAGGGAACTCCTCTTTTAGGGGCCTGTCTGTAATTTCCTCTCAAAATTGTGCCTGTGATTTTATAGTCATAAGGCAGTCTCATTTAGACAGCCTACAACTATCAAGTGTGTAGCCAACATGGTAAAAATACAGAGGTCCCCCACTGGCCTTCATTATCACAAAGCTCCTCTTGAGGGGAGGTCTTCACCAAGTAACCTGATTTAGACTGTTTATGAGGAAGACTCCCATTCTGCCTCTGGTTTCACAGAATTCCTGCAAGCTTCACATTGCCAGCAGGGAAGTAATTAGTTTGTTTGTTTGTTTGTTTTATTGGGGTATAGTTGCTTTACAATGTTGTGCTGGTTTCTGCTATGCAATGAAGTGAATCAGCCATATGTATACATATGTCCTCTCCCTTTGGATCTCCCTCCCACCCACCTCCATCTCACCCATCTAGGTCGTCACAGAGCTCCGAGCTGAGCGCCCTGGGCTATGCTGCAGGTTCCCTCTAACTATCTATTTTACACAGAGTAGTAGTGTATATATGTCAATTCCAACCTCCCGGTTCATCCGTCAAGCCCCACCTCTCCACTATGTCTGCATGTCCATTCTGTATGTCTGTGTCTCTATTCCTGAGCTGGGCAGTAATTTGAATTTAGCTCTTTCTTGCCTTAACATCATTTATACCTATTATCCTCTTGTTATCCTAATAGATTGGCATTAATCTTTACACTCGGGCAGTTGATGCCTTCAGCCAAGAAGACAGTGACTTTGTCTGTCTCTCTTGTGTGGCCCTCTCTGTGCACATGCACACGCTTGTACACTCTCACAGTACTTTTGATTGGTCTTTTCTACATTTTAAAATTGGTTACAGAAGAAGAGGTAAAGTCAAAGCCTGTAAAAATCAATACTTTGTACCTTTCTTATGACACTTAACACATTTTGCCTTGAGTGATAACTTTTTGGACAGCATATTTGTTTTGTAAGCCAACTAGACTGGAAAACCCTGGAGAGCTCTATGTCTCTCTCATCTTTGAATCCCTATTAGGTCTCCATGAACATTTGCTAAACTGAATCAGTAGTTGTCAAACTTTAGTGAGGGGTATGGTAAGCACAACAGCCACTTTAGAGATGATTTGGCTTCTAGATGCTCCTGGAGAACAACCTGAGGTGTTTGCCAGTTGCCTCTAGGTGTAGTCTTGGACATGTGAGTTGATATCTTTATACTCTTAAGTCTCTGTCTCTAATGGAGATAAGATCATCAGATTTTAGTGAGAAGGAAAGAATTTCTAGTTGTCCCATTAACAAGACATTTTTGTAGCTAGGATTTACCCAGTGCTGTCTGCTTGGAGTCTATTTCAGAGCTCTCTCTCTGACCAGGCTTTAGCATTTGGAAGCACAATTAGTTTGTAGGAGTAACTGCCTCATCTTACTGTATATGTCTCAGGTCTTATGTCCATGGCAGCCTCTGCTTTCTGCCCAGCAAGGGAGAAAAAGAAATAGAATAAAAGGCAATCTGAAAACCCCCAGTGTTAACAGGACAAAAATATCTCTAAATGAAAGACAGATTGCACAAGTTTGCCTGAGAAAGTAGCATTGGGTTCAGCTGAAGCAGAGTGTTAGAAATTCTCCTGGTCATTCCTTCCATGAGCAGCAGGAATACATGAACCAACTGGCAGGAGGTCCCAGCTCAGGGCCCGGTCCCATGCTGGGAATGAAGGTGAACTGTCAGGAGGAAAAAGGAGGAAGCCCTCTGAGACACAAGGGAAACTTTGAGGAAGATGGAGAGGCACATGTGTGGAAGCTCTGAGAATACTTTTCAGAACAAGCACCATCATAATGAAGAGTCAGGGGCTGAGATACACAAAGTGACAGGTACTTTTTGGTACCTGTCAAATCACATATAAGACCGTTAATACTGTCTGGGAACTGACTCAGGCCGTCAAGGAGAAAAACAGCCTCACTTCACTCTTTCTTTTCATTCCTCATGTCCTGTCTCACTGCCGTGTGTGGCTGGAACTCACTTTAGAGGATATGGCTCTCCAAACTTGTCTTTGTTTGGGCTCTTGGTTTAGTGTGCTCACGGTGGCAGCTGACTGTTGGGACTGACCCAGTATCATCGTGGGTTCTGCAGGGCTCAGGACTTTCAAACCATCATTAAATTTAAAACACAGCAGAGGGAAAACAAACTCACATGAAAGCTGACAGACCTGAGGTGAGTTGATGCCTTGAGCTCCAAGCTGTGGGAAAAAAGTCCTTCTCCGCAGTTCATTTATTTATTTTTTATTGGAGCACAGTTGCTTTACCATGTTGTGTCAGTTTCTGCTTAACAGCAAAGTGAATCAGCCATATGTGTACACACACGTCCCCCCTCTGCTTTGGATTTCCTTCCCGTTTAGGTCACCACAGAACTTTGAGTAGAGTTCCTTGTGCTCTACAGTAGGTTCTCACTGCTTATGTCTATTATATGTCAGTCCCTATCTCCCAATCCATCCCATCCTCCCTTCCCCTCTTTGTATCTGTATCTTTGTTCTCTGTGTCTGTGTCTCTGTTTCTCCTTTGCAGATCAGTTTATCTATATCATTTTTCTAGATTCCACATATATGCATTAATATACAATATTTATTTTTCTCTTTCTGACTTACTTCATTCTGTATGACAGTCTCTAGGTCCATCTGCATCTCTGCAAATGGCATCATTTCATTCTTGTTTATGGCTGAGTAATATTCCGCTGTATATATAGACCACATCTTCTTTATCCATTCATCTATTGATGGACATCAAGGTTGTTTCCATGTCCTGGCTATTGTAAATAGTGCTGCAGTAAACATTGACGTGCATGAATCTTTTTGAATTATGGTTTATATGTAAACAGCAGGATGATTTTGAATCTGTCTTCCTCTAGTTGACTATTTTTGCTCCTGAATCATGAAGATGCTTCTTCAAAATGAGTTTGTGGGTCCCTAAATGTTAGTAGCCCACAGATTTTAGGAAATGTTGGTATCTTTTGGGATTCCAACATTCCGACCTAAGGCTTATTCTGAATCCTCTTTAGAAAGGGAATGTGACCCAGGAACTCAGACTTAGGAGGGGTACCCAGGAGAACTCACCAAGATCTAGTTGTCAGTCTTGAGGTATCATATTTGCATATCTCTGAAGGACAGCTGGGCTCTTCAGACACTGAAGTGCATCTTGATGGGTATGTGCTGCCCATACGAGGTTTAAAAGTTCATTACTCATTTATAGACATCCCGATCCTTATCTGAATGTTAAGCTTCCCTCTAGATCTCTCACAGTCCAGAAGGTCAGGATCAATAATTAGAGATAGTAAGCCCAGAAGGTCACTGCTGCATAGTCCCTTAATACTCACACAGATGGAGTTCTTTCCGGTTTCACTGGAAAGACTTTGTCCCCATCAAGTGAAGGAGAAGGTGGGATGATCTTGAGTTTCAGGATTCTGGGAGAGGCCTCTCCTTTGAGCTGCAGTAGGTACAGAGGGTGAGTAGAGTTGTCCAGGATGCTCAGGGACTTGGTGCACATACTCTGGGAAAAGAGGTGTTTTGATTGCTGTGTCATTTGCCTTTCATGACTCACCAGACAGCTTAACCCAGATCTTGTTAACCATCCCTGTTAGGTGATAATAGTGATTATGACATTTGGGCTATTTTGTCTCAGGGCAATCCAAAAACTGACTTTTAATCCCACACACATTTATTCTTTCCAAAAAAAGCTTGAAACACCCAGTAACTCAAGATTGAATTTGAAGCTTGTTTTTGTTATCTGGCAGTGAATCTGGGCAAACAGGGAAGCTCCCTGTACTTGGCTCAGGGACCATGTTCTTTACAGACTGTAATCCAACATCCACATCACATGCTTCTCTACAGATGGGAAGCGTGGCACCAACACCCTTTTTTCAGAAGGTCAAGCCAGAACCAGCAACCCCTCAAATTGTTCAGTAGTTTCTATGCTTTTAGAGCTTCTAGGTCTTTCCTTCTTAATCTGGCAGCAACAACAAAACAGCCTGTTTACTTAGCATAAAGTCTTATCAGCACCAACTCCTCTGATATCTGAGTAGTCTCTGTAAATAAATTTATACTTAATTTTAACCACTGGGACTTACAGCTAGGTGCTGTATATTTTTTGAGGTACATGAATTTTCACCAAATGCGTACGTGGACTCTTTGAATGATAGACTTACTTTTCAATGTTCAAAGGATGTTTGTTGTTTATAGGTATTATAGAATGAAATGCTATGAGGGCAAAAAAAAAATCCATAGATAAAATGACAAATTCCTATCATATTGGTAATGCTAGATTTTCATATACCAAATTTGCTAAAAGTCATATCTTCCTATAACCAATTCTGTATTCTTTGTTGAGACTTGAAAATGGACCCATTTTGTATACTTGATGACTTAGATTTTACCTCCCTACATTACCATGCTCAGAGATTCAGTGTATTTCTAACTGAAAATAGCAGCATCTATTTTCAGATAATTTCTTAAAGAAAAATTCAAAATATTTCAGAAAGGTCAGCCTCTAAACATTGCTTAAATTATGATTAGGGAAAAGCCCTAATTCCATGTGTATAGTTAGGATATTGAATGGAAAGGCTCCTCTAAAGGAAAAACGGCACCTACTATTGGTAACAGGCAACTGGCAATGGAGGGAAGTCATTTATCCTTTCTGCACTCTTATTCCTCCATGGAGAATGGGAGAGAATGCAGCATGCCAATCAGCTGTCTTTCAGAGGTTGTGGAAAATAGACTTTTATGGTAGAGATGGGCTCTGGTTATTATTATTGTTCTGTTTCAGATAATTAAAAACATGTTATTATGAAAATTTCTCAACCTTAAAATTCCGTGAACTTTCGTGAACCCATCATCCATCTTCAGTGCCACCAATATTTTTGCTTGTCCCCATCTTTATTTCTACTTTTTGGCTGGAGTATTCTAAATCAAACCTCAGACTTTATGTCATTTTACAACAAAGTTCTTTGGTGCTTGAGTAGACCTCAAAAGAAGGGTCATTTTCTGACCTAAATAAAATGCCATCATCACATATAACATGATTGATACTAATTTCTTGATATAATCTTAGTTAGTCCATATTCAACTTGCTTTGATTTGTCCAGAAACTATTCAGCCCTCATTATTATCAACTTTTCTTCTCTGATTTGCCTAGTTGGTTCTTTTAATGACACCACACACCCAACAGAATTCTACACTGGGGCTGATGCCCAGTGTACCTGAAGGGTATGTTACCAGGCTAGATTCTGGGGTTCCAATCCAAATATTCCTTTCAGAATATCTGGATGAGGACAAGGGGGTGAAACTTGTATTTTAGAAAAGTCCTCAGATGATTTTGACAGGCAACAGGTATGGAAACTACTGTTCTCTACCACTGTCTTTTCATTAGGAATGCCTAGGGGACAAGGGACTGGTTAGTACAAGTTTAGCTTCTTAAATGAGTGCTCTGGACCCTGTATTTTTAAAGCAATTGTAATAGTTCTGCCAGCACCCAAATAAATGTCATAACTGAGAACATTCGTTATTGTAGCAAGGACAGAAAATTACTTTCTGTTTTAATAGGAATGACTTGTGGCTATTGAAATAACGTGGGGCAGTAAAGTAAGATCTGATTACAGGCTCCCTAGGCAAATGAGGCTCAGGATGTTTTTCTGGTTGTGGCAAATACAACTTGTTATTTTATAGAGGTCATGGAAAATGAAACTCCTTCAGGGTTTTAACATTGGCAACAGAATACCATTCTGGAAGTGAATTAAATTAGAATTAAATTTAATTTTATGCAGGTTAACTCAGGGAGCTCTGCCCAACATTTGCAACTCTTAGAAAGATGTTTAGAGCTGAATGAAGCACCAAGCTGAATGCAACACAGGTTTGAAAATGAAACATTTGGTTAACCTTTTCTTTTGTCTCCATGGCTTTAAACAACTGATTTGTCTATTTTATCTTCCCTTTGTCCCTTTTCTGCCTTTAACTGATGGTTAGGATCCACTGAATTGTTGGATGAGTTGCTGTTTTGGTGGAATACAGCACTGTCTGTTAGGCATATGGGGAACATAAGCCCTGGGCTTGATGGTGGTAAACATATTATTTGAAGTTATCTTGATTGAAATATTGCCTAACAGTGCTACTACTGACAGGTCATTTCTTTAATTTTTACTCGGTGTTCCTACCACTGTGAAATGTGAAATGACTACTAATTGTGGGGTCATTTTGGGTCCTTTAGTTTTGTAATTATTCAATGAGAGACTTGACTAAATCCGAACAATATTAAACAAATATGTTGATTAACTTTTCTGCTACAAAAATCACTGTTAATTGCTTGCAGATTCTTTAACAAATAAATATGTGGTTTAGTGAGCAGTTGTCACTCGTCTGTATCCCTAGGTAGTTGGTGAGTCTGTATTTGGAGGTTGATCCTCTAAGCATCACAGGGTCAATCCTTTTGTTTTTCTCCCATGGCATCTCTCCAGTACCTCTAATAGAATATGGTCATGGTGATATTGGATACAGTTGTTCACATGTCCTCTTGACCAGACCTGGCATTTCCTATAGGTCAGGAATCTGTCTTTAGGCTGTTATCTGCAGTCCTCACACCACCCTCACCTTGCAATCCTATATAGTTATATATAATAATAATAATAAAATATGTGCATGGCAGTTAATGGAATAATCATAACTTTGGGTTTTGTTTGCCTGATTGACTATTTTGACTAAACCATCAGCATTCAGAAAACTTAGATCATGGCATCTGGTCCTATCACTTCATGGGAAATAGATGGGGAAATAGGGGAAACAGTGTCAGACTTTATTTTTCTGGGCTCCAAAATCACTGCAGATGGTGACTGCAACCATGAGATTAAAAGATGCTTACTCCTTGGAAGGAAAGTTATGCCCAACCTAGATAGCATATTCAAAAGCAGAGACATTACTTTGCCAACAAAGGTCCGTCTAGTCAAGGCTATGGTTTTTCCAGTGGTCATGTATGGATGTGAGAGTTGGACTGTGAAGAAAGCTGAGCACTGGAGAATTGATGCTTTTGAACTGTGGTGTTGGAGAAGACTCTTGAGAGTCCCTTGGACTGCAAGGAGATCCAACCGGTCCATCCTAAAGAAATCAGTACTGAATATTCATTGAAAGGACTGATGCTAAAGCTGAAACTCCAATACTTTGGCCACCTCATGAGAAGAATTGACTCATTGGAAAAGACCCTGATGCTGGGAGGGATTGAGGGCAGGAGGAGAAAGGGACGACAGAGGTTGAGATGGCTGGATGGCATCACCGACTTGATGGACAGGAGTTTGGGTGAACTCTGGGAGTTGGTGATGGACAGGGAGGCCTGGCGTGCTGCAATTCATGGGGTCACAAAGAGTCGGACACGACAGAGTGACTGAACTGAACTGAACTGAAATGACTTTATAATTCAGTCAAGTTGCTGGCTTTTCACCAAAAAAGATCACCAGTGTCATATTGCTAATATTTTATATTTGTGTGACAGTTTGTTTTCTCAGAGCATTGTCTGTCGTAGGATGGAAAATCACAATAATCTCATTTGATTCTCTCAAAACCATACAAAATGGAGCCAGTAGTCACCGTATTTTGGAGATGGGGAGACGAATGGCCCATGATCACAGCCAGGTGTGAGCAGAGCCCTGGGAGAAAGCCATTGATTTTCCATGAGCATCCTCCCCCCAGACTCAGTACCCTCTCTTCCCTTACCCTGGGTTGGAAGACGAGCTGGAGGCAGGTAGGATGCGGCTTTACACTCTGAGGGCCTTTGAATGTACACTGAGGCTCCTCTGGTTCTACAGGGCTGAGCTGGCCTGTAAGTACATGGTAGTGATGTGGAGAGTTTCCTTCATTCTTTTTGAGGAGTCACTGTTTCTGGGCCCAGAATATCTGCCTGTCTGTTTCCTTAGCTGCTGCCCAGTAGGCTCAGGAGCACCTGCTCTGTACTATTTGTTAAATTCCTGCTGAATGACAGTGATCAGTAGGTACCTCCTTCTGGGGATGGGCTTCTGTTACCTGTACACCTGTTAAATCACTGACTTCTTGGCAAATGTGTTTGTAGGTTTTCCCAGACAGGCTGAGTCAAAGCCTAAGAATCACAAGGTAGGTTCTGTATTTTTCCTCTTAAAAGTACCAGGCTCACCTCTGCATCTTAGAGGTCATAGTTGTCCTGCAAGATTCCATTCCTTAATAGAATGTAACAGTTGTTACTTATTTTTCTTTTTTTCTTACAAATTAAAAATACTCAAATAACTTGTACACATATTAAAAAATTCAAATAGCATAAGAAGTAGTCACTGAAATGCACTAAGTGAAAATTAATCTCCCATCGCTAGTGTCCTGGTTTATCACTGTAGGGTCAGTCACTGTTACCACTTTGTTTTGTATCATTCCAGGTAGAGGTATAATGTATATGAGTTGTTATATGAATGATTATATGATTATAATCATATGATTATTCATTATATGAATCATTATATACACTTACATACATATGTTTATATACAAACCTTTAAAATCAAAACACAGATTTTGGCATAATACACCCAGTACTTTGGACTTTATGAAGTTAGTTTCAAACTGTTATACTGGAGATTGTTAAATAGACATACTTACAGGTTTTCCCCTTCCTGCTGTTTTAAAAGTCCCATAGTATTCCAGTGTGTGGATTTATCATCATTTTTACCCAAACTACTTTAATGGACCTTTACATTGTTTTCAGTCATTTTCTTCTGTAAATAAAGCTCCTAGACTATGTGAGGGGGGCATTTTGATAGCATTTATGGAATAAATTCTAGAAGTAGAGTTGTGTGGTTGAAGTTACATCATTTAAAATTCTGATGGATGTTCCAAAATTGCCCTCCATAAAAGGTTGTGCAATTTACACTTCCACCCACAGGACATGACAGCCTAGTTTCCCACCCACTTGCCAACAGTATATTAGAAAATGTTTCCATCTTTGCTAACTAATATCCTTGTCTTTGAAAACTGTTTGCAAATTGATCTTGTCATAAATTCTTTTCAGCTCTCCCCACAACTTCCCTATTTTTTCAAGGTACAGAACTTAAGTTTATAGGGCTTTAGGGCAATTCCTTCTTCCCTTAAAATAGGCAGAGGGTTTCATTTAATCTCTCAGGCTTCCCTGTTCCTGCATTTATTACCAATCATTACTTTAACTTATTCTTTTAGGATCCTGGGGTGCAAGTCATCGTTGCCGGAGGCTTTCAAGGTGTTGAGTCAATAAGAAATGGCAGCAAACATTTCTTGTTAGTGAGGGAGAGAATAAAAGGCATGTCACTCAGGCTTTCTGGGTGCCACTTTGGTTCAATTATCTTCAGATGTTTAAAATCAAGGCTGTTTCCAGACCATTTCAAAGAACAGCAGGGCAACCTGCTGAGAACTGTGTGAAATGAACACCCTGTTACAACTAATTAGTGTTACTGTTTTCCTTGCAGTTGGGGGTGAGAGGAAATATATGAAGGGTGTTTATCCCTTCCTGTAGTAGAAAGAGGTGGAGCCACTAGAAAAGCCTGGAGGGGGACTCAGAGTATGATTCCTACATGACTGTTACCACTTTCCTCCAAAGAATGGCTGTGAGTAGTTATGATCCAGGCTACTCGTTCCATCCCAGAGCTGCTGCCTTCCTTGATCCATGCACAAGCTCTTCGGGTTGTTTGTACAAGAGGCCAAAGACAAATGGTGCATTCAGTTAAATTCAACAACTATTTATTCAACACTTATGGTGTGTAGATGAGTGAGGAATAGTCCCACCCTAAGGACTTTACATTTAGTCTTGAAGTATGAAATGAAGCAGGGCAAAGGCTAACAGAGTTTTGCCAAAAGAATGAACTGGTCATAGAAAACTCCTTCTTCCAACAACACAAGAGAAGGCTGTACACATGGACATCACCAGATGGTCAATATCAAAATCAGATTGATTATATTCTTTGCCAAAGATGGAGAAGCTCTATACAGTCAGCAAAAATAAGACCTGGAGCTGACTGTGGCTCAGATCATGAACTCCTTATTGCCAAATTCAGACTTAAGTTGAAGAAAGTAGGGAAAACCACTAGACCATTCAGGTATCAGTTCCCTTCAGTTCAGTTTAGTCACTCTGTCGTGTCCAACTCTTTGCAACCCCATGAATCGCAGCACGCCAGGCCTCCCTGTCCATCACCAACTCCCAGAATTCACCCAAACGCATGTCCATTGAGTCGGTGATGCCATCCAGCCATCTCATCCTCTGTCATCCCCTTCTTCTCCTGCCCCCAATCCCTCTCAGCATCAGGGTCTTTTCCAATGAGTCAACTCTTCGCATGAGGTGGCCAAAGTATTGGAGTTTCAGCTTCAGCATCAGTCCTTCCAATAAACACCCAGAACTGATCTCCTTTAGGATGGACTGGTTGGATTTCCTTGTAGTCCAAGCGACTCTCAAGAGTCTTCTCCAACACCATAGTTCAAGAGCATCAATTCTTTTGCACATTCAGGTATGACCTAAATCAAATCTCTTATGATTATACAGTGAAAGTGACAAATAGATTCCAGGGATTAGATCTGATAGACAGACTGCCTGATGAACTATGGATAGAGGTTTGTGACAAGGTACAGGAGGCAGTGATCAAGACTATCCCCATGAAAAAGAAATGCAAAAAGGCAAAATGGCTGCCTGAGGAGGCCTTGCAAATAGCTGAGGAAAGAAGAGAAGCTAAAGGCAAAGGAGAAAAGGAAAGACATACCCATTTGAATGCAGAGTTCCAAAGAATAGCAAGGAGAGATAAGAAAGCCTTCTTCAGTGATCAATGCAAAGAAATAGAGGAAAAAAATAGAGTGGGAAAAACTAGAGATATCTTCAAGAAAATTATAGATACCAAGGGAACGTTTCATGCAAAGATGGGCACAGTAAAGGACAGAAATTGTATGGACCTAACAGAAGCAGAAGATATTAAGAAGTGGCAAGAATACACAGAAGAACTATACAAAAAGGATCTTCAAAGATCACAGATAACCATGATGGTATGATCACTCACCTTGAGACATACATCCTGGAATACAAAGTCAAGTGGGCCTTAGGAAGCATCACTACGAACAAAGCTCATGGAGGTGATGGAATTCCAGTTGTGCTATTTTAAATCCTAAAAGATGATGCTGCACTCAATATGCCAGCAAATTTGGAAAACTCAGCAGTGGCCACAGGACTGGAAAAGGTCAGTTTTCATTCCAATCCCAAAGAAAGGCAATGCTGAAGAATGTTCAAACTATTGCACAATTGCACTCATCTCACATGCTAGCAAAGTAATGCTCAGAATTCTCTAAGCCAGCCTTCAACATTATGTGAACCGTGATTTTTCAGATGTTCAAGCTGGATTTAGAAAGGCAGAGGAACCAGAGGTCAAATTGCCAACATACTTTGGATCATCAAAAAAACAAGAGAGTTCCAGAAAAACATCTATTTCTGCTTTATTGACTATGCCAAAACCTTTGACTGTGTGCTGCTGCTGCTGCTAAGTCGCTTCAGTTGTGTCCAACTCTGTACAACCCTATAGACGGCAGCCACCAGGCTCCCCGTCCCTGGGATTCTCCAGGCAAGAACACTGGAGTGGGTTGCCATTTCCTTCACCAATGCGTGAAAGTGAAAAGTGAAAGCGATATCACTCAGTTATGCCCGACTCTTAGCGACCCCATGGATTGCAGCCTACCAGGCTCCTCCATCCATGGGATTTTCCAGGCAAGAGTACTGGAGTGGGTTGCCATTGCCTTCTCTGACTGTGTGGACCACGATAAACTGTGAAAAGTCCTTAAAGAGATGGAAATACCAGACCACCTGACCTGCCTCCTGAGAAATCTGTATGCAGGTCAAGAAGCAAGAGTTAGATCTGAACATGGAGCCTCAGACTGCTTCCAAATCAGGAAAGGAGTACGTCAAGGCTGTATATTGTCACCCTGCTTATTTAACTTATATGCAGAATATATCATGTGAAATGCTGGGCTGGATGAAGCACAACAAGCTTGAATCAAGATTGTCAGGAGAAATATCAATAATCAGATTGCATATCATTAATCACATATGCAGATGACACCACCCTTATGGCAGAAAGTGAAGAAAAACTAAACAACCTCTTGATGAAAGTGAAAGAGGAGAGTGAAAAGTTGGCTTAAAACTCAACATTCAGAAGACTGAGATCATGGCATCTGGTCCCATCACTTTATGACAAATTGATGGGGAAACAATGGAAACAGTGAGAGACTATTCTTTTGGGCTCCAAAATCACTGCAGATGATGACTGCAGCCATGAAATTAAAAGATGCTTGCTCCTTGGAAGAAAAGCTATGACCAATCTAGACAGTGTATTAAAAAGCAGAGACGTTACTTTGCTAACAAAGATGCATCTAGTCAAAGCTGTGTTTCTTCCAGTAGGCAGTATGGATGTGAGAGTTGGAATATAGAGAAAACTGAGTGCTGAAGAATTGATGCTTTTGAACTGTAGTGTTGAAGAAGACTCTTGAGAGGTCCTTGGACTGCAAGGAGATCAAACCAGTCAATCCTGAAGGAAATCAGTCCTGAATATTCATTGGAAGGACTGATGCTGATGCAGAAACTCCAATAGTTTGGCTACCTGATGTGAAGAACTGACTGATTGGAAAAGACCCTGATGCTGGGAAAGATTGAAGGCAGGAGGAGAAGGAGTTGACAGAGGATGAGATGGTTGGATGGCATCACCGACTCAATGGACTTGAATTTGAGCAAGCTTCAGGACCTGGTGATGGACAGGGAAGCCTGGCGTGCTGCAGTCTATGGGATTGCAAAGAGTTGGACACAACTGTGTGACTGAACTGAACTGAAATACTTTAAAATATAGAGAAAAAGGATAAAAGAGTAAATATTTGTAGCCTCTGAAAGATTTTGAGGATAGTGGTTATAAGGTTCAGCTGGGTTTGAGTTGTGATTTTTTTTTTGTCCCTTACTGGCTCCAAAAACTTACTTAGCTCCTCTTGACTTCAATTTCCTTGTTTACTTAGGTCTGTTATAAAAATTACATAAAGGAATCCATAGTTAGTGATCAATTAATATTAACATATTTTGTCACCAGGACTGTGCCTTAGGAAGAGCTGTATGATAGCAGTATTCAATAAATAAAATGATAAAGTGTGTAATGGGGAAAGATGAGAATGGGGAGATCAGGGTTTAGTTAGGGTAGGTGAGGTCACGTGGCAGCGATGAGTAAACCCTAACTGATGCTCTTTTGCCTGAGCAAAGATGGCTGCCTTATCCCAGCTGGTGCCTTGGATGCAGAGAGACTTCAGTACAACCCAGCAGCACCCGCTCAGGTTTCAGCAGAAGGAATGAGTCAGACTTGAGTCATAGTAGTAGTTCATTCACTCATTCAACAAGCATTAACCTAGGCAGATAGGCCACTAGGTGCTGGGAGGAAGAAAGATGAAAACATACAGTCCCTGCTCTCAAGACGACAGACAGACCAACACAGAAATGTAATACAAGGTGATGAGTGCTCCAACAGAGCATGTGCAGGAACCCCTGACCCAGTCTGGGTTGCGAAGAAGCCAAGAAGTTATTTTTAAGAGAAATTTATTGGAGTGTAGTTGCTTTACAATGTGTTATTTTCTGCTGTACAGTAAAGTGAACCATCCACAGTATACATATATACCTCTCTTTTGGATTTCCCTCCCATTTAGGTCATCACAGAGCATTGAGTAGAGTTCCCTGCATACAGTAGGTTCTTATTATTTATCTGTTTTATACATAGTAGTATATATATGTCAGTCCCAATCTCCCACTTCATCTCTCCATGCTTTCCCCTCTTGGTGTCCATATGTTTGTTATCTACGTCTGTGTCTGTCTTTCTGCTTTGCAAACAGGTTCATCTGTACCATTTTTCTAGATTCCACATATATGCATTAATATGCTATATTTGTTTTTTCCCTTTCTGACTTATTTCACTCTATATGATAGTCTCTTGGTCCACCATGTCTCTGTAAGTGGCACTGTTTCATTCCTATATATGGCCGAGTAATATTCCATTGTGGGGGCCTCCCTCATGGCTCAGTGGTAAAGAATCTGCCTGCCAATGCAGGTGATGCAGAAGACTTGGGTTTGATCCCTGGTTTGGGGAGATCTCCTGGAGGAGGAAATGGCAACCCACTCCAGGATTCTTGCCTGGAAAATGCCATGCACAGAGGAGCCTGGTGGGCAAGAGTCGAACATGACTTAGCAACTAAACCACCACGACCCGTATTTTATCGTGTAAATGTATCATATCAGGAAGTCAGTTTTAGTTTCCTGATTGCCACCACATTTCCCAGAAGCAGGGTCTAGATGAAGGAAGACCTAGCGTGAATTGCAGTCCCTGCGCGGCTACCCCTCTCCCGCTGCCCCCACAGCTCAGTACCATGGCCACTCCCGTTCTGTCCCTAACCTCTCTTGCTACTGCTTCCTGTGGGGCTCTGGCTCTGCCTGCCAGTGTCCATGACAGCAGGAGTAGCAAATTATTTCCCCCTCACACCGAGAGGGTGGGTTGGGCCAAGCCCAGGATAATTAAATTGCACTTCAGCCACTCCTGTGTTGACCAGATCTTGGTTTCTGCCCTCCCTCCTCCCTTCCAAGAAATGAATAGCAAAAGTTTGCTATGATTGAGTCAGAGTGGCCACTTGTCCGTATTTGCTCACACACGCTTAGCTTGGAACATGAAAGCCTGATCATGAGGGGAACTCTTGACGGCTCACACACTAGCCTGCTTGGGAGGCTGTGTCATGTCCTATAAATGACAACCCTGTGCCTCTTGCCCTGGCATGCATTCCTGCAGCCTTTCCTTTCAACCTCCAATTTGGCCTCCTGGTCACCCTACCTTGTTATGTAAACTTTGGTGCTTTGGGGGACCAGCTCCTTTTTCTGTGGTCCTGGGAAGCTGGCATCTGTGGACATCAAAGCCTGGAGAAGCTTGGGCATGGAGTCTGGCCACTGAGTCAGTGACCTTGAAGATGGGGGAGCTGGTGGCAAAGATGAAGGTACAAGTGTAGTGAAGAACTTCAGGTGTTCTCTGGGTCTGATTTGCATCACTGTTTCCATCCAGTTGCAAAAATGCATCAGGCTCTTGAAACTAGAGCTTGCTGGTGTGAATCAGATGAAACCTGAACTGTGTGGAAGGTGGCAGGTTTTCCAGTGCAAGCCTAGTGAGTGTACTTGGGTGGAAAGTCACGTCAGGCCCATAAACACAGAGAGATGGAGACACCGCCAAAAGCAGAGGCAGAAATAGCTCAGGGGTCCCCATCTTGCTTCACTCAAACCCACCAGCTCCTGCCAAACATTCCTCTCTCTTGCTCTGCCTTCCGCTTTCTCCTCTTGGTTTTTCTTTCTCTCTTCAAGTTGTATTTTGCTTTAGGGACTCTTCAGTTATATAGGACTACGGTTGTCTTGCTGGTCTCGAAGTGGCTAGGTCTTTTCCTGGACTGCAAGAGACGTGCAGAGAAGCTGGTCTCCTCCAATGGCTTCTTTCTAGGAAGCCATAGGAAACATGCCTCTCTGCTCAGCCCAAACACAGTATATCCCAGGTGTCTGACCAAGGAGGAGAAATTGGCTCCCAGCTTAGGTTTTCGTAAGAGTGTTTTTGGATGTGTTGAATTTATGGCAGATGCTTGTGCTTATTCTGGTTTGGAAGTCAGATTTCATCTCTTTCTCATTTGGTCTGTGGATAGCGCTATATTTGGTAGTAATGAATTAGGAGACTGATGTAGGACTGCCACCAACAGTGAAGAACAAATCTCTATACTTCTCTAGTGCTCAGAATGTTAAGGTGATTTGGGGAGCTGGGTAAAATACAAGAGTAATGAAACAGGTGCTGTAGCAGCAGTAACTCCAGGGAGGGCTCAGCTCAGCTTGGCAGGAATGGTGTGTTTTTTTTCCAGCTATAGAGACTGGAGCCTCTGCAGTGCTGACAGAGGTCAGGTATTGGGAATGTCCAGGACCTTCATCTCTCAGGCACCAGCCTGAGACACCTTGTACATTTCATATTCAGATGCAAAAGCCTTGCACACCTGGCAGACCACAGCTTTTTGCTTTCTAACACAGAGAGATGATGGTCTTTTTCACAGATGTCTGTAGATACATACTCTCACATACTTGAAAGCTTTCTCGTATAGGGGCAGCGTGTATCCCCCATAGCCCAGCATTCAAAGTTGGGAGGATTCAGTGAGGCATTGTGGGAAGCATTTAGCACAGACCTTGGTGCAGATCAGACAGTTGATGTTTTTAAAATTTTATTGAAATATACTTGATTTACAATGCTGTATTCATTTCTGCTGTATAGCAAAGTAATGGAGAAGGCAATGGCAACCCACTCCAGTACTCTTGCCTGGAAAATCCCATGGATGGAGGAGCCTGGAAGGCTGAAGTCCATGGGGTCGCTGAGGGTCGGACACGATGGAGCGGCTTCACTTTCACTTTTCACTTTCATGCATCGGAGAAGGAAATGGCAACCCACTCCAGTGTTCTTGCCTGGAGAATCCCAGGGATGGGGGAGCCTGGTGGACGTCTCTCTCTGGGGTCGCACAGAGTCGGACACGACTGAAGTGATTTAGTAGTAGTAGTAGTAGCAAAGTAATACAGTTATATTTATATTCTCTTTCATATTCTTTTCCTTTATGGTTTATCGCAAGATATTGAATATAGTTCCCTGTGCCATACAGTAGGACCTTGTTTATCCATCCTATATAGAATAGTTTGCATCTGCTAATCTCAAACTTCCAATACTTTACTCTGCACCCTCCTTGGCAACCACAAGTCTGTTCTCTTTGTCTATGAGCTTGTTTCTGTTTCTTCGATAAGTTTATTTGTGTTATATTTTAGATTCCATATATAAGTGATATTATATGGTATTTGTCTTTCTCTAGGCACTTAATTGTTGACCTTCCTTCCTCTACTCCACCTCCCTTTTCTGCCTTATCCCTACCTTCTCTCTCAAGGAAAGTTACTAGGACTTGCAATTAATTTCCCATTACATATATATATATATATATATATACACATATACATATAATGGAAGATGTTATGCTCTTTGATGATGGTATGACTTCTTTTCTCTGAGTTTGACTCTCCATTAAATAGTATTTATAATACTGAAACACTAAGCGTGGTCTTGTTCTGATCTTTTAATGAATTTGCCCATCTCACTTAGAACCCTAATCTCTATCTTTGCCTTTCCTAGGGTGAGACATGTGTTTGAAAACAGTCACGGGAAAGCAGAAGAATCAGGGCTGGCTGAGGGGAGTTGGTAGGGAGTTGGTAAGCACCTCACAGTCACCTGACAAGGCAAGATATTGTAAAATGTGGGCTGGAACCATGGGGATTTGGTTACTTTGTGGGGAGACTGGGCTGGTGGTGATATGTGAGAAATATTGTGGGGGCAGAGTGAAGCCCTAGACTGTGCTCCCTATGGTGGGGCTGGGACTAGGGTGAGAAAAGGTATACTACACTAATCAAGATAGACAATATTACTTTAGTGAAGTATTGACAATATCAAAGTTAAGGTGAAAAAACCCATAGTGAACTAAATATCAAAATATTGGAGTGATATTTGAGCCTGAAGCAAAACGAAAAGTTAGGAGTACTGAACTTGTCTGTATTAGTCCACTAAGGCTGCCATAACAGAATACCATGGACTGGGTGGCTGAAACAACAGATATTTATGTCTCACAGTTCTGGAAGCTGAGAAATACCAGATCAAGGTCCAGCAGGATTGGTTTCTAGCAAGAGCTCTTTTCCTGGCTTACAGATGGATGCCTTCTCACTGTGTTTTCACATGGTGGTGGGTAGGGGGAAGAGAGAGAGCTCTAGTGTCTCTTTTTATAAGGGCACTAATCCTATTATGAGAACCCCATCCTCATGACCTCCTCTAGCCCTAATTACATCCCAAAGACCTCATTTCCAAATATTATCACACTGGGGTTAGAACATTAACATATGAATTTTGGCAGGAATATAAACATGCATTTTATATTAGATTATATATAGACTTATATAGAATTATACAATTATATAGTTTATATATTTATATAATATATGTTTTAAATATGTATAATATAATTACATAATAAGAGCTTTAACATGAATTTTGGCAGGAATATAAACATGCAGTTTATATTAGATTATAATATATATATAATTATATATTATTATATATATAATTATTATATATAGTTTATATATTTATATGCTGCTGCTACTGCTGCTAAGTTGCTTCAGTCGTGTCTGACTCTGCACGACCCCATAAACGGCAGCCCATGAGGCTCTCCTGTCCCTGGGATTCTCCAGGCAAGAACACTGGAGTGGGTTGCCATTTCCTTCTCCAATGCATGAAAGTGAAAAGTGAAAGTGAAGTCGCTCAGTCGTGTCCGACTCTTCACGACCGCATGGACTGTAGCCTACCAGGCTCTTCCATCCATGGGATTTTCCAGGCAAGAGTACTGGAGTGGGGTGCTATCGCCTTCTCTGATATATAATATATTATAAATATAATAATATAATATATAGTAATATATAATATAAATTATATTATAAATATAGTTATATAATTATAATATATAAAATATAATACATATAATTAATTATATTAAAGATAGGGGTATGAATCATTATCTTTAATATTTTGATTTTTTTCATCACTAATTGTTGTATTAATTTAAAAAATATTGCATTGAAATATCATTTATCTGGATTACTGAATTTTTTGGTGCTTCCTTAAAATTGTCATTCCTGGCCCTGCCTTAAGGAAACCACTACTCCTGGATCTGGGGTGGGGCATTGGGTTAAGGCATCACCCTGAGCTAAAGGATCAAGGTCTGACCACTCATTGGATTGTCCAATGCTGACCAAATTCTTCATTTCCTTCTTCTTCCTTGTTTATTATCAAGTGTATAGTTGCATTTTCAACACTTGATTATTTTTATTGTTTCACAAAAAGTGGAAAGTGAAGTTGTTCAGTTGTGTCAAACTCTTTGCGACCTCATGGACTGTAGCCTACCAGGCTTCTCTGTCCATGGGGTTTCCCAGGCAAGAGTACTGGAGTGGGTTGCTGTTTCCTTCTCCAGGACATCTTCCTCATCCAGGGATCGAACCCAGGCCTTCCACATTGCAGGCACACTCCGAGCCACCAGGGAAGCCCCTTATTGTTTGCATTTCATCCAACACTGTGAAAATTAAATATAATATTCCATAATCAAGTCTAATTTCCTGAATTTCTCCTATGAATGAAGGTAGTTAGGAACCAGAGAACCCATTCTGAATCTTCAGTTTTGTTATCAGACTGGTGGTGACTTCTGTAATTTCAGTGTGTCAGCAGATTTAGCCTAATTTTAAAGATTACAAATGTCTCTTCAGCTCTCTGATATTATGGTGACTTTTTGAAATTTTAAAAATATTTTCTTAAATATTTTAAAACTTCTGATTTTGATATAATACTAAACTTACAGAAAATTTATAGGAACTTCTGTCTATACATATTACTCAGTTTCACCAATTGATTATATTTTGTTTCATTTGCTTTTTTGTGTGTATACATGCACATACATATACACACATATATAATTGTTTTCTGAACCATTTATGAGTAAATTAGAGACCTCGTTCATTGATGACATGTGCTATATAACCAAGTCTATATTTAATTTTCATTATTTGTCCTAATCTTCATCACAGATATTCTTTTTTGCTGATTCAAGATCTAATCCAAGATCATGCATTGCATTTGATTGTTCAATTCCTTTCATCTCCTTTAATCTGCAGTATAGTTCCTTAGCCTTTCTTTATCTTTTCTGAAATGCACAAGCCAGTTATTTTGTAGATCAGTTATTTTGTGTTATCTGATGTTTCCTCAGGTTTAGATTCAGGTTAGACACTTTTGGGGGAGAAACACCCCAGAACTGCTTTGTCCTTAGTACACCGTATCAAAGTGCATGATGTTGATTTCTCCCAATTTTGGTGATATTACCTTTTTTGTTGTTGTTGTTGTTAAGAAGACACCCCCTAGCTGCTTTCCTCTCCAGTTTTTGTGTCCAGTATTATAAGATATAATTGATACGTGACATTGTGTGAGTTTAAGATACACAATCTGTTGATTTTGATACGTGTATTTATGTGAAAGAGTAACCACAATAAGGTAATTAACACATCTGTCTTGGTGGTGTTTACATTGATCACTTGGTTAGGGTGGTATCAACCAATTCTTTCCACCGTAAAGTTAATTTGTTTTACTTAGAATTCAATAAATTATTTATGGAGAGATATTTTGAGACTATCCAAAATCACTGCAGATGGTAATTGCAGCCATGAAATTAAAAGACGCTTACTCCTTGGAAAGTTATGACCAACCTAGATAGCAGATTAAAAAGCAGAGATACTTACTTTGCCAACAAAGGTGCGTCTAGTCAAGGCTATGGTTTTTCCAGTGGTCATGTATGGATGTGAGAGTTGGACTGTGAAGAAAGCTGAGCACCGAAGAATGGATGCTTTTGAACTGTGGTGTTGGAGGAGACTCTTGAGAGTCCCTTGGACTGCAAGGGGATCCAACCAGTCCATTCTGAAGGAGATCAGTCCTGAGTGTTCATTGGAAGGACTGATGCTAAAGCTGAAACTCCAATACTTTGGCCACCTCATGCGAAGAGTTGACTCATTGGAAAAGACTCTGATGCTGGGAGGGATTGGGGGCAGGAGGAGAAGGGGACAACAGAGGATGAGATGGCTGGATGGCGTCACTGACTCGATGGACATGAGTTTGAGTGAACTCTGGGAGTTGGTGATGGACAGGGAGGCCTGGTGTGCTGTGATTCATGGGGTCGCAAAGAATCGGACACGACTGAGCGACTGAAATGAACTGAACTGATCTTATTCCTAATCTAACTTTGACCCACTTCTTTTAGCATCCATTGATGGTTTTGTTCCATTTTTATTTCATTCAAAATATTAAAAATTTGTATTGATATTTCTTCCTTTACCTGTGTGTTATTTATTAGTGTGTTGCTTAATTTCCAAGTATTTGGGGATTTTCTAGCTATCATTCTGTTATTAATTTCTAATTTAATTATATTGTGGCATGAAAGCAGACATTGTATTTTTTTTTTTTCTTTTAAACTCATAAGCTTTGTTTTATGGCCCAGAATATGGTCTGTCTTGGCATATGTTCCATGTAAATGAGAAAAATGAGTATTCTTCTACTGTTAGATGAAGTAGTCTATAGATGTCAATTATATCCAGTTGATTGATGGATATAATACAGTGTTGGATTCAACTGTGTCCTTACTGATTTTTCAACCTCTGAATCTGTTTCTGATGGAGTGATATTGAAGTCTCCAACCGTAATAGTAGATTCATCGGTTTCTCCTTGTAGTTCTGTCAATTTTTGCCTCAGGTGGTTTGATGCTCCGTTGTTAGGCACATATACATGAAAGATTGTTATGTCTTCTTGGAATATTGACCTATGCTATGTAATCACCTTCATTATTCCTGATAATTTTCCTTGCCCTGAAATCTGCTATGTTTGAAATTAATATAGCTACTTCTGCTTTCTTTTGATTGGTATTAGCATGGTATGTTTTTCTCTACCTACTTGCTTTTAATCTATGTGTGTCTTTATCTTTTAAGTGGGTTTCTTATAGACAATATAGAGTTGGTTCTTGTTTTTTGATTCCCTCTAACAATCTGGAAAAGGAGTACGTCAAGGCTGTATATTGTCACCCTGCTTATTTAACTTATATGCAGAGTACATCATGAGAAATGCTGGACTGGAAGAAGCACAAGCTGGAATCAAGATTGCCAGGAGAAATATCAGTAACCTCAGATATGCAGATGACACCACCCTTATGGCAGAAAGTGAAGAGGAACTCAAAAGCCTCTTGATGAAAGTGAAAATGGAGAGTGAAAAAGTTGGCTTAAAGCTCAACATTCAGAAAACGAAGATCCTGGCATCCGGTCCTACCACTTCATGGGAAATAGATGGGGAAACAGTGGAAACAGTGTCAGACTTTATTTTTCTGGGCTCCAAAATCACTGCAGATGGTAATTGCAGCCATGAAATTAAAAGACACTTACTCCTTGGAAGGAAAGTTATGACCAACCTAGATAGCATATTCAAAAGCAGAGACATTACTTTGCCAACAAAGGTCCGTCTAGTCAAGGCTATGGTTTTTCCAGCTGGTCATGTTTGGATGTGAGAGTTGGACTGTGAAGAAGGCTGAGCGCCGAAGAATTGATGCTTTTGAACTGTAGTGTTGGAGAAGACTCTTGAGAATCCCTTGGACTGCAAGGAGATCCAACCAGTCCATTCTGAAGGAGATCAGTCCTGGGATTTCTTTGGCAGGAATGATGCTGAAGCTGAAACTCCAGTACTTTGGCCACCTCATGCGAAGAGTTGACTCATTGGAAAAGACTCTGATGCTGGGAGGGATTGGGGGCAGGAGGAGAAGGGGACGACAGAGGATGAGATGTCTGGATGGCATCACTGACTCGATGGACATGAGTCTGAACTCTGGGAGTTGGTGAGGGACAGGGAGGCTTGGCGTGCTGTGATTCATGGGGTCGCAAAGAGTCGGACACAACTGAGCGACTGAACTGAACTGAACAATCTTTATTGTGACAATCTTTAACTGATATATTTAGACCATTGATGTTTAAGTGATTTTTGATATAGTTGGATTAATATATACCAATTTGTTGCTTTTCTATTTGTTACCTTGCACTTTGATCTTGTTTTTGTCTCGTACACTTTTTCTGCCTTTTGTGGTTGTTAAGTATGATTCCATTTCTCTCTTTTCTTAGAATATCAACTATACATCTTTTTAAATTTTTGCTTTTATTAGTGGTTGCCTAAGAGTTTGTAATATAGATTTACAACTAATCCAAGTGTACTTTCAAATAATATTATACTACTTCCTAGGTAGTGTGAGTGATACTTTCTTTTTCTCTTTTTCTTTGGCTGTACTGTGAGGCATGTGGGATCTTAGTTCCCAACCAGGGATTAAACCTGGGTCCCTGCAGTGAAAACACTGAGTCCTAACCCCTGAACTACCAGGGAATTTCCTGATAATTCTTATAACAACCAAATATTCCTAATTATTTCTTTCCATTCTTTTTTAAAATTGAAGTGTAGTTGACTTACAATGTTGTGTTGATTTCAGATGTACAGCACAGTGATTCAGATGTTATTGTTGTTTAGTTGCTAAGTTGTGTCTGACTTTTTGTGACCCATGGACTGTAGCCCACCAGGATCCTCTGTCCATGGTATTTCCCAGGCAAGAATACTGGAGTAGATTGCTATTTCCTTCTCCAGGGGATCTTCCCGACCCAGGAATCAAACCCATGTCTCCTACATTGGCAGGCAGATTCTTACCACTGAGCCACCTGGGAAGCCCTGTATATATGTGTGAGTATATGTATATGTATGGGCTTCCCTGGTAGCTCAGATGGTAAAGACTGCAATGTGGGAGACTTGGATTCAATCCCTGGATTAGGAAGACCCCCTGGAGAAGGGAATGGCAACCCTCTCCAGTATTAAAGCCTGGAGAATTCCATGGACAGAGGAGCCTGGTGAGCTACAGTCTATGGGGTTACAAAGAGCTGAACATGACTGAATGACTAACATACACACACACACGTGTGTGTGTCTGTATGCATGTGTGTATTTGTGTGTATTTGAATATGGGCCTTCCCTGGTGGCTCAACAGTGAAGAATCCACCTGCCCATGCAGGAGATGCAGGTTCAATTCCTGGATCAGAAAGATCCCTTGGAAGAGGAAATGGCAACCCACTCCCTGGAAAATCCCATGGACAGAGGAACCTGGTCCATGGAATTGCAAAGAGTCAGATACAACTTAGCAATTGAGCATGCATGCATACATATATATGCATATATTCTTTTTCAGAATTCTTTTCCAGGTTATTCCCTCCCATTGTTGAAACATTTCTGTCATTCATTTCACTTATACATATGCATATGTTTGTATGTCTGCATATATATAAATGCTTTTGCATGTATGTATATGCACATAAGCATATGAAAATAAGCATATACATATAAGCATAAAGAAATACATAAACATGCATAATCAAATACATTGTTGTTATTATTACCTGTTGGGAAAGTCAAAGTTGCTCAGTTATGTCCAACTCTTTGCGACCCCATGGACTGTACAGTCTGTGGAATTCTCCAGGCCAGAATACTGTAGTGGGTAGCTGTTCCCTTCTCCAGTGGATCTTCCCAACCCAGGGATCTAACCTAGCTCTCCTGCACTGCAGGTGGATTCTTTACCTTCTGAGCCACCAGGGAAGCCCAAGAAAACTGGAGTGGGTAGCCTATCCCTTCTCCAGCGGATCTTCCTAACCCAGGAATTGAGCCAGGGTCTCCTGCATTGTGGATGAATCTTTTTTTTACCAGCTCTACTACCAGGGAAGACCCAATAAAAAAGGTGCATGGGATCTTAGTTTCCTGACCAGGTATTGAACCTACATTCTCTGCATTGGAAGCAGGAGTCTTAACCACTATACCATTAGGGAAATCCCAATTACATGTTAGATCAATTAATAAGAAAGATAGAATATTTTGTTTTACCTTCACTTATTTATTCTTTTCTTTACATAGATCCAAGTTTCTGACCTGTTTCATTTTTCTGCTCTATGAAGAATAGTTTTCAACATTTCTTACAAGGCAGGTCTCTGGCAGCAAGTTCCCTCAATTTTTATCTGAGAAAATTTTAATCTTTCCTTCACTTTTGAAGGATAATTTAGGTTGGTTGGTTGTTTCTCTCAACTCTTTAATTATTTCACTCCACTCTCCTCTTGCTTGTATGGTTTCTGGGAAAGGTCAGCAGTAATTCTTATTTTTATTTTTCTATAGGTAATGTGTTTTTCCCCCTCTGGCTTCTTTCAAGATGTTTTTCTCTTTATCTTTGATTTTTTAAGTTGGAATATTTGTGTTCAGGTACAGTTTTTTTTGTTTGTTTGTTTTTTAATTTATCTTATTTGGTGTTATCTTAGCTTCCTGGATCTATAATTTGGTGTCTGACATTAATTTGGGGGAAATTCTCAGTTACTATTGCCTCAAATATTGCTTCCATTCCTATTACTCTTATTTTTTTGGTATTCTCATTATGTTTATGTTATACCTTTTATAGTTGTCCTACAGTTCTTGGATATTCTGTTCTTTTTTTTTTCAGTCTTTATCTCTTTAAGTTTTCATTTTGGAATTTGCTCTTATTATATCCTCAAGCTCAGAGATTCTTTCCTCAGCCTTTTCCAGTCTACTGGTGAGCCCATTGGAGAAGGCAATGGCACCCCACTCCAGTACTCTTGCCTGGAAAATCCCATGGATGGAGAAGCCTGGTAGGCTGCAGTTTGTGGGGTTGCTAAGAGTTAGACACGGCTAAGTGACTTCACTTTCACTATTCACTTTCACACATTGGAGAAGGAAATGGCAACCCACTCCAGTGTTCTTGCCTTGAGAATCCCAGGGACGGGGGAGCCTGGTGGGATTCCGTCTGTGGGGTTGCACAGAGTCAGACACGACTGAAGCAACTTAGCAGCAGCAGCAATGAGCCCATTACAACCATTTTCCAAAGCGTATTAAAAAGCAGAGATGTTATTTTGCCAACAAAGGTCTGTCTAGTCAAGGCTATGGTTTTTCCAGTAGTCATGTATGGATGTGAGAGTTGGACTGTAGAGAAAGTTGAGTGCCGAAGTATTGATGCTTTTGAACTGTGGTGTTGGAGAAGACTCTTGAGAGTCCCTTGTACTGCAAGGAGATCAAACCAATCAACCCTAAAAGAAATCAGTCCTGAATATTCATTGGAAGGATTGATGCTGATGCTGAAACTCTAATAGTTTGGCCACCTGATGTGAAGAACTGACTGATTGGAAAAGACCCTGATGCTGGGAAAGATTGAAGGCAGGAGGAGAAGGAGTTGACAGAGGATGAGATGGTTGGATGGCATCACCAACTCAATGGACTTGAGTTTGAGCAAGCTTCAGGAGCTGGTGATGGACAGGGAAGCCTAGGGTGCTGCAGTCCATGGGATCACAAAGAGCTGGACACGGCTGAGCAACTATACTGAACTGAATAACTATTTTCCATTTTGTTACAGTATTTTTAATCTGTAGCATTTCTTTTGACTCTATCTTAGACTTTTCATCTCTCTGCTTACATTATTCATTTATTATTGCATTGTCTCCTTTTTCCATTAGAGCCCTTAGCACAATAATCACAGTTGTTTTAAATTCCTAGCCTGATAATTCCAACATCCCTGAATCCAGCATCTGACTCTCATTGTGCTGCTGTTCAGTCTCTTCAGACTGTAGTTTTTTGCCTTTTAGTTTGCCATAGGTGCTTCCATGGTGACTTTGGTAAAGAATCCACCTGCAGTGCAGGAGACACAGGAGATTCGAGTTCAATCCCTTCATCAGAAAGATCCTCTAGAGGAGGGTCTGGCAGCCCACTCCAGTCTTCTCTCCTGGAGAATCCCATGGATTGACTGCTACTGCTAAGTCGAGTCAGTCATGTCCGACTCTGTTCGACCCCAGAGACAGCAGCCCACCAGGCTTCCCCCGTCCCTGGGATTCTCCAGGCAAGAACACTGGAGTGGGTTGCCATTTCCTTCTCCAATGCATGAAAGTGAAAAGTGAAAGTGAAGTCACTCAGTCGTGTCTGACCCTTCTCGACCCCATGGACTGCAGCCCACCAGGCTCCTCCGTCCATGGGATTTTCCAGGCAAGAGTGCTGGAGGGGGTGCCGTTGCCTTCTTCATGGACTGAGGAGCCTGGCAAATACTGTCTAGTCCATCAGGTCACAAAGAGTCAGACACAACTGAAGCAACTGAGTATAGCACCTGCCTTGTAATTTTTGGTTGGAATCTGGACATGTTGTACTATGTGAAAGGAACTGTAGTAAATAGGCTTTTAGTGGTGTGGTGGTAGGTGTGGAAGGGAGAGAAAGAATTAGTTCTCTAATTGGGGCACAGATGAGCCTGTGTCCTGGACTGTAAACTTCACCAGTGATTCTCAGTTTTCTCCTCCTTTTCCCTTGAGTGGGACAGGATGGATAGAGGGGTGCTGAATTTGGGTAATTTCCTTCATCCAGATAACTATTTGCTCTGGCAAATAGTTACTTCTTAGGGAAGGCCTTGTTGGGAAGAGAATGCTCTGGTGTATTTCAGAATGGTTCCCTTTCCATGCTGGAAGTATGAGGGAATTTTTCTATGATAGTCACTAAAAAAGAGCTCCTGGAGGTAAAACTCACAAAAGTGTGGGATACCACCTATAACTGGCTCTCCAGAGTTGTCTCCAGCAGTTGGTCAGTTAACAGGTTAGGTTTTCCTACCCTGGCACCAGTTCCTGTAGAGGTTTGTACTCATGGGTTTCTGCTGTACTTAAGTTGTGATTCTCAGTATCGCCACCACCCCCTCTTTGATTGGGAGAGTGATTTTCCTTGTGGCCTCATTTCTCTGACATATCTAAGCAAATCTGTTGATTTTTCAGTTTTTTTTCAGGTTTTCACTTGTTGTTAAAGTGGAATGATGACTTCAAGGTCTATTGGTAAGGATATTTTTATCTCCATCATTTCTTTTCTGTTTATTAGTTGACCTTTTACTCTAAGGTCTTTAGTTAATTTTCTTTGAATTTTCTTTGGTTCAACATTTCAAGCCTAGGTGTGACTTACACAGGTGCATGGCTGTATAATTATTATTAATTAATTTATTTTTGGCGGCACTCAGTCTTCATTACTGCACTTGGGCTTTCTCTAGTTGCTGCGAGTTGGGACTACTCTCTAGGTGTGGTGCATGGGTTTCTCACTGCACTGATTTCTCTTGTTATGGAACACAGTCTGGGCATGTGGGCTTCAGTAGCTGTGGCCATGGGCTTACTTGTCCAACAGAATGTGGGGTCTTCCTAGACCAGGGATTGAACTCATTTCCCCTGCATTGGCAGGTGGATCCTTAACCACTAGACCACCAGGGAAGCCCAATGTATAATTTTGATTTAGGTAATTGATTTATTTGAATGTTTGTTGAGAACTGCAATAAATCCACCGATTAACTTAATATGCTTTTGTCTAGTGATGGTTGATTGTTTGGTTAGTCCTCATAGAGTCTGTAGAGCATAAACATGGTTCCTGATCTTAAGAAGTTTATATATTTATAGGGAAGAGAAGATGAGCATATACTAAGCCATGGCCAATGTCATATTAAAGTATATAAATCATCACTGTGTTATATAGGTACCAAGAGTAAGTCTGTACCAATTCTGAGAAGGAAGTTATGGATGAGAATGAGAAGGCAGGCAAGATCTTATAGCTCATAGCCATCAGGAGAGGAGGTCTTTGCAGACCTGGGATAAACTCTGCACATTTACCTTGCCTGGAAAGATGAACTGCTTTATAGGTGAATTTTTACATGGGGCTTATAAATCTCGATGGGACACACATAGGGAAGAGTGGGCTGCTGTCACTAAGCCTTGGGTCTCACTAAATCTCCATACCCAAGCATTCCTTGGAGCCTAGAACAAGGTCATAGAGTTGAAGCAAGAGACCATGACCCAAGTAATTCTCTGCTTTTTTTTTTTTTTCCCATTCCCTGCTTATCTTAGAGGTGGAAGCGCTTTCTTTTTGTGAAATTGTTCTGTGAGCTGTGTTTCCAGACCCTTGCAGAAAGAATATTACCTATTGATAGCAGAAAAGCATGACAGAATTTTTTTTTTTCTGACTGAACAATTTTGTGTTTCCAGACTGCCTACCCTCTGGTTGTGAATGCTTCAGGGGCAGGGCCCTGCATTATATTTTATGGCACTCCCCATTCCCTATGCCCCCGCATGAATTATCCATCTACTGACTGGTTTTCTGAAAAACACTGACTGCTTTGGGATGTGTGTGATAGGAGACAGAATGATGAAATTTGTTGACTCTTGTAAATTTAAAGCTTTTGCTGTGTTAGCTTAACATTGTGACCCTGGAGTGGCTCTACATTCTCCATCGCAGAATAAAAATCACTATAGTAGTTCCAGACCTCACTTTTCAATATATATTTACACATACATACACATATATCTCTGGAGAAGGCAATGGCCACCCACTCCAGTATTCTTGCCTGGAAAATCCCATGGACAGAGGAGCCTGGTGGGCTGCAGTCCATGGGGTCGCAAAGAGTCGGACACGACTGAGTGACTTCACTTTCACTTTTCTCTTTCATGCATTGGAGAAGGAAATGGCAACCCACTCCAGTGTTCTTGCCTGGAGAATCCCAGGGAGGGGAGAGCCTGGTGGGCTGCCATCTATGGGGTCACACAGAGTCGGACACGACTCAAGTGACTTAGCAGCAGCACACATTTATCTCTATTATATATATATATATATGTACACGTATATATTTTTCATGGAGAAGAAAATGGCAATCCACTCCAGTATTCTTGCCTGGGAAATCCCATAGACAGAGGAGCCTGGTGGGTTACAGCCCATGTGGTTGCAAAAGAGACAGATACGACTGATTGACTAAACAACAACAAAAACAGTATATATTTTAACATATTCTTATGTATTTATCTACATATATATATTAATGTAGTCTTCCCTATTTAAAATGCTGGTGACCTTTTAAAAGAAAAAGGCCCTTATATATTGAAAAGTTTCTTTGAAATAAAAATAAAACCATGACCTAGATGACCTCCAGTGGTGGGCTGTAGGCTAACTTAGAGTTAGGGAGGCATTCCTGACAACCCTAAAATGACACTATGTAGGTGATTCTATGTTGTCCATGAAGGTGGCTTCCGGAAAGATGGCTCAGATTCTCCATACTCCCTTCAGCCTCTCTTGAGCCTGATGAACCCTGAAGCTTGGTATCTTATAATTCTTCCAACCAAGGTGGTACTTAGAATTCTGCCTTCTTAATGGTATGGTTAGATCTTGTGGAACTTTAAGTCTATGCTGAATAAGAACCTGTTAAGTCACGCAGTGCTCCCAGCTAGGATGCCTGCATATATCAATCGTGGAAACCAATAGTTGGATCAAGGAAATCCCCCAACTTGAAATGAATATTGACTTGAGTTATTAAGCCCAGAAATATTTCCTGTCTTTGAGATTTGCTGGTAGGCCATGCTTGCCTTAAGTTAAAGGGTCAGATTTTCCCGTAAGCACTTGAGCTCTCTTGCTATTTCGGGTAACCACCTCTCCACACACGCATGCTTCATCAGGAGTCGGAGCAGGGTGAGTCTTGTCAGCTATGTCCTGTGCCGCATTGGGATCTCTTCCTTGGCCAAGTTCAAGTGAATGCACTTGATGAGTTTGCCTCCTTCTGTGATCATGTTGTAGGGCTTTTGATTACACGTTATTGTAGGTAATCCATCCCCATGTTAACAGGCATTCCTCCAAGTGAGGACAAGACCTGGCCCGTGGTAGATGACGACTCTCCCTTGGGATCTCCTGGGGACAGGCTGGTGCTTTTAGAACTGCAGTGTGCCTTGATCTTAATTTATCTGTTGTATTCAATATCATCGGAAGCCAGGGAAAGGCCAAATACCTGACCTCCATTCCAGGGTTGTGATATTGCACCCATTCCAAGCTTCCTTTGATCCTTGCTGCCACAAGTCAAGTAGGAGAACGCCTTAGCTTTCCTTGGTACCCCCAAATTCATCTGACTTTGAGAATTTGAGCCATTTAGTTTTCAAAATACAGATTGTTTTGGTTGCTGGTTGGAGAAAAAAGAAAAAGCTTTGACAGTCTCCTAGAAAGTAGCTGATGAGACTGATGCTTTTCCAAGCATCCATGTGAAGATTAATATTCCTCCCAGCCATCACCTGGATGTCATGAGATAAGATGATTCTTGAGGAGTAGTACATTGGGCTTTGTTTGATCTTCCTGAGAACTTAGAAAGGCAGGCAAGGGCCACTAATTTCAGTTTACAGTATTCATGTTAAGTCCACTCCTGCTTCAAATGAAGACAACTGCTTGGCCTGGTTAATTTTAGAGTGTTTATTTAGAAATTCAGGTCTGCTGAAATAATATCTACCTTTGTAGGGGGCAAGAAAATCTTCACCAAAATTCATGAAAATTTTTCATTTAGGGAAGAGAATTGTTGACTTTCTTGAGTGTAAAGGTCGATAAACTGAAGGAGAAAGAAAGAAAGGGAAAGAAAGGAAGAAAGAAAGAAAAGTGAAACAACCTGTGTGTAAAACATTAGTGCTGGGTTAAGAAGACATTGATTTCAGATAATTCCCATATGTGTAACATCATACATATTATAAGCACATGGCCTTTCTCATGTATCATCCATTCCCATCTGAAATCTTCTGGTGTGAACTGTGAAATAATGAAACTGAATTTTAAAATCTGTTTTATAATTAGAATCAGTAGCTTTGTTACAAAATCCAGTTTTAAAGAGTATAATCTCAGCTGTCCACAGGCCAGAAACCAATTCCTTGTAATATGGAAAAAATGCCAGTACTGGGTCTAAATATTTTTTAAAAAATGAAATGTCCCCATTTTCTCCAGCCTTCTTTTGTGGCTACTTTCTCTGTCTCATACTGCTCAGAGGGCTGAGCTGAGGATAGATCTAAATATGGGATGTACTGTTGCTTCAGGTGCTAAGAGCCTTTTCCTGATGGTTTCCTGCTCTTGGTTTTCTGAGACAGCAGAATTTCAAGAAAAAGAAGCACTCGATGTCTGTCTTTTGTGGGCTTCGGTGCAGGTTCTTAGCCAAAGAAAAAGTCCTTGGCAGCTTTCTGGGAGCCCAAGAGTAGCTGTGTTTCTATTTGCTGAGCCTCCGAAAGGTAGTTCACTTGGGAAATTCAGCCATACTCTTGTGGGTGCCCAGTCTGGGCATTTGTGGGTGTTGGAGAAGGCAATGGCACCCCACTCCAGTACTCTTGCCTGGAAAATCCCATGGACGGAGGAGCCTGGTAGGCTACAGTCCATGGGGTCGCTAGGAGTCAGACACGACTGAGCGACTTCACTTTTTCACTTTCCTGCATTGGAGAAGGAAATGGCAACCCACTCCAGTGTTCTTGCCTGGAGAATCCCAGGGACGGAGGAGCCTGGTGGGTTGCCATCTCTGGGGTTGCACAGAGTCGGACACGTCTGAAGCGACTCAGCAGCAGCAGCAGCAGCAGCAAGCCTATGTTAGGGCAGACTTCCCAGGAGACAGAGTAATTAAACACCTTGAACTGATGGTTGGCTCCAGGGTTGTAAAAAGTCTTATAAAAAGAGTGGACCTAAGGCTGTTGCCTCTAAAGGCCCTGGGTGAGAGGGGAACTTGCACTTAAAATAATTGAGAGTCTTGGTTTCAATCTGTGAAGGCGTGTTTGGTTTTTGGTTTTGTTTGTTTGTTGTTGTTGTTGTTTTTAACTTTTATTTGGAGGCCCACTGAAGTTCTTTTCTTTATTTTTGGCTGCACTGGGTCTTCATTGCTGCGCATGAGCTTTCTCTAGTTGCGGCAAGTGGTAGCTACTGTTCATTGCAGTGTGCAGGTTTTTCGTTGCAGTGGCTTCTCTTGTTGCGGAGCACGGGTTCCAGGGCTAGCGAGCTTCAGTAGTTGTAGGACACAGGTTCAGCAGTTGCAGCTCATCGACTCTAGAGTAGGGGCTCAGTAGTTGTGATGCACAGGCTTAGTTGCCCCGTGGCATGTGGGATCCTCCCAGGCCAGGGATCAAACCAATGTCCCTTACATTGTAAGGCAAATTCTTAACCACTGGACTACCAGGGAATCCCTGTTGTTGTTTTGTTTTGAATGCATGGATAGTTTTAAGCACAGAAAATTCTTTAAAAAATTACATTCCTTGTTTAGACCTGTATTATCTTCCCAGCAACTGATGGCACTGCTGGAGAGTCACATTCAGATTTCTAACACTGGTGGGGACCAGCCCCTTTCACACTTGCAGCAGGAGGGGCGGCACAGGGAAGAGAGAAAACTTTATAGGGGCTGTAGGTCTGGGGAAGCAAGGCCCATGTCGAGACAGGGGGCTCTGACATCAGGCCATGACCTTTGGAGTATGTGATACAGACTGGCAGGGGTGGGAGCAGGAAGCAATCTTGGCTGAGGTCAGTGGTGACCTTCAGGTTTCAGCACACGGATCGGGGACAGTGGGGTGTTGCAACCGAGGCCATGAGGTTGAGCAGAAAATGGCACCTGTGGTTGCAGCAGGTGAACTGTAACGACTGCCAAGGAGAGCTCAAAAGCCATTTGGAGACCCTGCCAGCCAGAAGGCGAGGCCTGAGGCCTGGGATGCCACAGATCTCCTGCTCCAGGCTCAGGGCCAAGGACTGTTGTTATTGTTACCCCAAAACTCCTCCAGTCGCCCTTCTCCAGCCGGGAGAAGTAGTAGGCAGAACAGGCTACTCCTATTCTTTAACTGAGAGACGTGCTGCTTCTTATTCTGGGGAATTTCATGTCAGCAGTTGCCTGCATGTGAAACTCCACAGAACTCAGTGTGGAACTCTGCTAAGAACTTAGGATACCAAGCCAACTGGGGATGGTGTCTCCTACACTGTTGGGAGATGAACTTCTTCCTAATTATTTGATAATCTTCTGACAGCTGCAGTTCGAACATTTCTAGTCTCCAAGAGCTTCCCATGTGGTGCAGTGGTAAAGAACCCGCCTGCCAGTGCAGGAGATGCAAGAGACTGGGGTTTGATTCTTGGGTTGGGAAGATCCTCTGTAGTAGGAAATGGCAACCCACTCCAGTATTCTTGCCTGGAAAATTCCATGGGAAAAGGAGCCTGGCAGGCTACAGTCCATGGGTCACAAAGAGTTGGACACAACTGAGCATGCATGCATGAGTCTCTGGGAAAGGAGAATCTTTGCTGCCAAGTAAATTTATTCCGAACTAGGTGTTTTATGACATTACTGATAAAGTTTATGTCTAGTTGTTGTTTTCCTGAAATATTCTGCTCTTACTGAATATAGCTGGAGGGCATCCGAATGAATGAGTCTGGCTGTTCTTAAAAGTTTACACTTGTTGCGGTATGAAAATTGCTCCTGTGTGCTTTTTGGTGGCATAAATGGCAGTAGCTATTCAGAGTGCCACAGTGACATGCCCAGCTCCCCTGTCTTCACTACCTCATTTGGCAAAGAACCAGATTAGAGTGACTGAGGCTGTCTCTTTCTTATTTGTTTTTTAGTAATGGTATTTGAATTCTACCTGGTGTTTTGATTAAATCTTACCTTCTGTAGAATGGTGAGGGGTAGCCCTGTAATTATCAAGGCATAAATATCAGATATTCATTAGAAAAAAAGTAACAGAACAGTAACAGCAAAGCCACATCAGCGGTCATGCAGCTTAGACCAGTGCCCCTTAAAGAGGGTTTTTCTGGAGGGCCTCAGCTCTGCCCTGTATTTATAATTTGTTCTGAGAGGAAGGTAGTCATGTGTTTTCTACTGCTATTGGCAGATACCTCAGTGGTCCAGTGTGGTACTCATTTAAACTATCTTTGTGGCCAAAAATGAGACCACACTGTGAGGGCTTCTGCCCTAAGCCTCCATGAAGAGAGAGGTTCTCTTTTTCTAACTTTTTATTTTATATTGGCTTATAGCTGATTTACAATGTGATAGTTTCAGGTGGACAGCAAAGGGACTCAGCCATACCTATACATGTGTGCTGCTGCTGCTGCTGCTGCTAAGTAGCTTCAGTCGTGTCCGACTCTGTGCGACCCCATAGACAGCAGCCCACCAGGCTCCCCCGTCCCTGGGATTCTCCAGGCAAGAACACTGGAGTGGGTTGCCATTTCCTTCTCCAATATACACGTATGCATTCTCCCCCAAACTCCCCTCCCATCCAGGCTGTCACATAACATTTAACAGAGTTCCCTGTGCTGTACAATAGGTCCTTGTTGATTATCTATTTTAAATATAGCAGTCCTCTTTATGCCCCTGGCTCTTGGCTCTGCATTAGCCGGCTTCATTTTGGGTCCTTCGTCCCCTCTGTTCCCTCCCAGTGGAGAAACACAGTCCTGCCCCCTGTGAAGCCTCAGGCCTCACATTAGCAGGGGAATCTCTCCTCCACAGCCACACATGCCCAGTCCCCAGGACTGTGTCACAACCTGTGGAGGGGTATTTTCTGCTTCTGTTCCATAAAAGCAGCTGTTTACAAATCTTTTGGAATCATGACACGTCTTTGTTCTCCCTCCCTATTCATTCCTCCCAGCTGTGCCTTGTAGCCAGAATGCACTAAATCAAAAGTAAAGTATTTGTTGTGTACTTATGCTAAGGGATGGTTCTTCAAGCTAGATATTAGGATATTATCTCCTATCTTTACATTTTAAATGTAGATGTATTTCAAGGGCCACAGAATGGACTACTTGATATTAGGACTGTTTTAGAGAAATCTGGGTTGGATGATGGCTACAACTATGGGACATAGAAAATAAATGAGAATCAAGAATCACGCATTCTTTATTAGGCATTTCCTTGAGAAGGTTAAAGGAAGCTGTAGACATTACTGAGTCCTGCCACAGCAAAGAAAGGAGACAGGCTTTCATGCAAGAGCTATTCTGAGGCTCAGAGAGAAAAGAGACAGGAATGCCTTGAGGTTGCTTAGAGATTTTGTGAACCTCATTGAGAGGTCTGGAGACAGCTTGAGTCTTGGATCACAATTTCAAAGCATTTGTGTTTTCTTTCCATCTGCTCACAGTTCTCTGGGTTCTGGTGATCTGGACCACCTCAAGACACTGTGCTGACTGAGAGGCAGAAAAACTAGCAGCTGCTTCTGTTACCCTCAGACTGGAAGGCCTGGGCTAAGGGCCTTGCTGTCAGATCCCTGCCAAGGCCTTTGGCTTTCTTGAATGACTTGATCACACACTGATGTTTCAAGGCTGGGTGCTCCCCAGCTGGAGCCCTGAAAATGCTTGCGTGGCATCCCCAGAGAAGGAAACTAACTTGAAAGAAACTCCCACAAAGTAAATCACCAGGACCGGATGGTTTCCATCCAAGAGTTGGGGAAGGAAATGAAGTGTGAAATAGCACAGATACTGATGAAGACATTAGTTCTCCATTAAAACCACAACTGTGTCAGAGCAGAGGAAGTTTGCTAACATGATGACCTTATTGCAGGAGGAGAGAGATTAGTGGCCTATCTGCTGCCTCTGGAAAACCTGGTCCACGTGGAAAGAATGACACAAAATATGCACAAGGACACAATAGCCTTTATTCCCTTAAAGTAGGGAAGAGGAACAGCATTGTAATTCATGCATGGCAGCATTTCAGTGGAGGCCTTGGAAAGAGTATGATAGCGAATATGTAATAACCTGTGGGCTGCTAATCTCCTGTTCCCATGCTGATGGCAGACTTCACTAATTGATCTGGCACTCATCTCTCTAAGCTTGAATCAGGTTTTATACTCCTCAATTTTGTGATCTTCATTGCCACCATCAAATGACCAGAGTTGACATATATGTTGAAATGCATTTATCCTCTTTATCTAAGAGGATGTATTTTTATCATGGACCACATGAACTCGTCATTAAATTGCAAATAATGACAGAAGAAAGTCTTTCACAGGTAGTTCAGGAGCAGACAAGAGACATGTTACATTATTTCTTCCAAAGACTAAGTTAGCAGAACAT
Organism: Bos indicus x Bos taurus; assembly: GCF_003369695.1. Classification (NCBI taxonomy): domain Eukaryota; kingdom Metazoa; phylum Chordata; class Mammalia; order Artiodactyla; family Bovidae; genus Bos; species Bos indicus x Bos taurus. Next base: position 24,342,206 of record NC_040078.1, read on the forward strand.
CTAACTCCAGGGATAAACAGCTTTATCCTGGATTCAGGAACTGAATCCTAATGTGTTATCCCAATCCAAACCATGGAAGGGTCTTTCTGATGGGGAGGAAAGTCAGCTCCTCTGAACAGTCAGCAGCATGTCCAGAAGGTCCTTTTAAGAAATGAGAATCAAGTCAGCCTCCATCATTAGGCATTTCCTTTGGAGGTTAAAGTTGTAGACGTTGTTGAGTTCTGCCACAACAGTAACTCTGTGGGCAAAAAAAAAGTGAGACAGACTTCAGGGAGGAGCTACTCTGAGGCTTGGAGAGAACAGAGATAGGAATGTTGGACCCTGGAGAAACAGTAACTTTTTGAAAAACCTCAGGTTTCATTGGGACGGGCCTTCATTTCATAGAATGGGAGCAGCCTGACTCTGCTGCAGGTATGGGAATTCCATGGGCCTAATTGGAGAAGGAAATGGCAAACCCACTCCAGTGTTCTTGCCTGGAGAATCCCAGGGATGGGGGAGCCTGGTGGGCTGCCGTCTATGGGGTCGCACAGAGTTGGACACGACTGAAGCGACTTAGCAGCAGCAGCAGCAATGCACAAAATGTTTTGCCTTTGGACAAAACTTCTGTCACGGGTAATGATTAAAGTTGTTTGGTTATAATAGCTTTCCTACAGCCTCATGGCCTCCATATAAAGGGATATGTGATAGAGCAGACCTCCTGGAATGGACTGTAAATGATCATCTAGAGAAGGAATCTGCCTGCCTCACTAGATGGTGGGCTGTTTTTCTTGATCAATGAAAAGGTGCTATACACTTTATTTAACAGAGAATCTGTAGTAAAATGTGCTTATCATGGGAGACACCCTAACTGTACTGTGATTTCTTGCTGATAAATCAGGATCTTGTCATATCACAGGGCTATCACTTGGGAGATGAGCAGGTGCTGGGGTTCAAGAGGACAGGGCAGCAAGGATATGATGGGGTCCCTGGTCATCAGATCTGGGTGCCATTAATAAGTTGCCACTCCATCCCTAGATACTCTGTGACTTTGCTCACCTCTAGAGGAATCATGGGTCATGGAATGAGATGCTGGGGAGGTCATTGTGTCTAGATCTTTGCCTTACAGGAGCTAGGGATAATCATCTTACTGTACAGCACAGAGAACTCTAGTCAGTGATCTGTGGTGACCTAAGTGTTAGTCACTCAACTGTGTCCAATTTTTCGACCCCATGGATTGTAGCTGCCCAGGCTCCTCTGTCCATGGGATTCTCCAGGCAAGAATACTGGAGTGGATTGCCATTCCCTTCTCCAGGTGACCTAAATGGAAAGGAAACCCAAAAAGGGGACATATGTGTATGTATATATAGCTGATTCTCTTTGCTATACAGTAGAAACTAACACAACACTGTAAAGCAAGTATATGCCAATAAATTTTTTTTTAATATTTAAATTAAAAAATAAAATAAAGATCATAGTTGATTAGAGTACCTTAAGGGTGCAGTGTAGGGGAGGTGCAGATGAATGAGAGGAGGGAATCCAGGTCTTCTCATGTCACCACTCTGCTTCTGAGCCTCAGTTTCCTATCTTTAACAGGCTATATAAAAGAAATGTGGATTTAGCATGCTGTTTAGAGCACAGGGAGAAATCTCTGTGAATTAAATGATTAAATGCCATGCCGATTACTTACATTTCCAAGTCATTTGTAGTTTACAAAGTGCTTTCATCTGCATTATTTTACCCTGCTGATGACTCCCTGAATTGGGTAAGCAGTGAGATTCCTAATCCACTTTCCACAGCTATTTCAACTGAGACTCAGCAGGGTTAAATGGCTTCCTCAAGGTCACACCAAGGTCAAAACCAGGGGTCAAGCTCCTGATTTCTGATTCTGAATCCAGGGTTCCTTTCCCCGTACAGTGATAGCTCATGGAGAGTTGGTTCTATATATCATTCACTTTAATGACAGCAGAGTGTTCAGCGTCACGGCATGGTAAAAATAGACTGTGAGGACAAGGAGGTTCTCGGTAGCAAACAAACTGAGCTCACCAAAATGTTCTCGCGGGCAGACTCGGTTGCTGTGGCCTTTAGGAAAGCCTTGGCAGTCCTGCCGAGGGCAGCGTCACCTACTCGCCACGTCCAGCTTTCTCTGAGAAGCTGCCTCTTGGCTCCAAGGCCAGACACAGGCACTGCCCTAGAGGACACAGGCAGGGCTGGGGGGTGGGGAGGGGGCAGGATTTCTTCTGAGGTGTGGAGTTCGTGGGCTGAGAGCACATCTCTGATGTTGGGACTGGACCATGTGTCCACAACAGCGAGCGGGCTGGGTTTTGGCACACAGAAGGAGAAATAGCCTGGGGAGCCTGGGGAGCCTGGGGTTTCTGTGCCCCCGAGGGTTTTCTGAGGGGCAGCGGGGAGGACACAGAGAGTATGAAAGAGTAAGAGTAGCCAGGCCAAAGGAAAAGCCCCATTTTCATTCACGTAAAGATAATTCATAATCACCCTACTTTTCAACGTGATGTGATATGGATTATAGTAAAAAAAAAAATCACACATGTATGCCATTGTTTCGGAGAAGGCAACGGCACCCCACTCCAGTACTCTTGCTTGGAAAATCCCATGGACGGAGGAGCCTGTTAGGCTGCAGTCCATGGGGTCGCAAGAGTCAGACACGACTGAGCGACTTCACTTTCACTTTTCACTTTCATGCATTGGAGAAGGAAATGGCAACCCACTCCAGTGTTCTTGCCTGGAGAATCCCAGGGATGGGGGAGCCTGGTGGGCTGCCATCTATGGGGTCGCACAGAGTCGGACACGACTGAAGTGACTTAGCATAGCATGCCATTGTTTAGTTGCTAAGTCGTGTTCAACTCTTTTATGAGCCCATGGACTTTCTGTAGCCCTCCAGGCTCCTCTGTCCATGGAGTTTTCCAGGCAAGAATACTGAAGTGTATTGCCATTTCTTCCTTCAGGGGATCTTCCTGACCCAGAGATGGAACCCAGCTCTCCTGCATTGCAAGCAGGTTCTTTACTACTGAGCCATCAGGGAAGCCGTCACTTGCATGTATATGTGGCTAAAATAAAGATAAATGGGAACTAAGGGATCATACAGAGAAAGTTGAGGTGGTCTCATATGACCATTTAACACTCCTAGACAACACAACCACTTTGTAAGGGAGACAAAGAAAAAATATATGTGTGTGTGTGTGTGTGTGTTTCTATTAGGATGCAGCACTAGTATTCCGTGTAACAGTCTTTTAAATATTTCTTCCTTTGGAAATGTCCAGCTAAAGGGAAATGCTTTACATTACAGCAGAAGAGAGCTTGGAAAATAGACAGTTATCCACTTAAAGAAATCCTATTAAATCAGTGGTCCTTGTCCTTTTAAAGTCAGTAGATTCCTTTGATAATTCCATGAATACCATTTATCCTCTTCCCAGAAAAATGCAAGCTCCTACAAATTTAACTTATAATTTTATGTCATCTATAAAACTCCAAAGCCCATTCATTGATTTTAGGTAAATGACCTCTCAATTTAAAAAATTAGAAATTTATCCCTAATTTCAGAAATGTTGTCATAATGGTTTTTTACACTTTTTACTCTTCCTATTGATGCTATTTTGTTAAATAAGAAACAGTGCTGAAAGATTTTGTGGGAGTTTTTATACAGTTAAAAACATCTGAGGTTTCTATTTTTGTTTTAACATTTTCATAATGTTTTTTTAATAATTGAAGCCATATAAGAAAGTATGGGAGGTGGAAATTGTGTCTTGTTTAAACAATTTTGCTACTTTTTAGGCTAGAGTTTACCCTATATTTAATTAAAACCAATATTTCTCTTAAAAATAAAATAAAAATTTAGAAATTAACATTTTATGGGATAATTTTTTCTTTACAAAAAGATTCAGTACATACAGTTTAGATGATTAAAATTAAAATGTAGATATATAGCCAAGTCACATAAAATATTCTGATTTCTCTGAAATTCCCTGTCCTATGTCATTGTATTTTACATATGTAGTCATTGCACATTCACATATAATTTTATTTCTGTCTTTTATTGGTTTCTCTTAAAGACGTGACATAGTGTGTATTCCATTGTAATTTATATCTGATAATGTGCAATATTTGGTATAATAAGGAAAATCTGCCTTCACTGTAAATCAATTTTGATTACATGTAGAATATGGCATATAAAACAATACTTTAATACCTACAACAGCCCACACGCCATCAATAAGATCTCATCCTTCAGACTTGTGAATTCTTAGAAAAAATTACTTCCACATGTTCCTAAAACTCCTTAAGGTTTTTGACTGGTTGGTGGTCTATTGATTCTAAATATCTGACCTGTCAAAACGCCATCTTTAAACTTCAGTGATGCATAGAGGCTTGGAATTAGCCAGGGCTGAATTTATTACAGAACAAAGGGAGGTGATGATTAACACACCATCTGAGCAGTAGGGGGGAAAAATAATCCTTGAATGGATTAGATGCCATGATCCTAAAACCACATTCTCTGAGTGTTGGGCCCTTGCCCAGAAATGGGAAGAGGCCAAACTTTGATGCCTTTTAAATGACAGGGTATCTCCAAGGGACTCTGCTCAGGGACACTGGGGCAGAGAGTTGAGGGTCAGTTGGGAAAAAAGGCCTTTCTCTCTCCTGTGGTCTAGCAGAGTTGAGCACCTAGACCCACTGTCGGTGCAGTGACTCTCAAAACTGACAGCCCACCTTATTAGTGTTATATAATTATCAGTCTGCCTGCCTGGTGGCGATTACATTAAAGTGTAAATAAATTAAAATTTATTTTGTTAACCACTAACCAGGAATCCCTTATAAATTTTTTTGGACTCCAGTAGGCTACTTTCAAGACTGGCACAGAGCCTGCTGAGAAGATGAGGTGAATTATTATGCAGTGTCCCTAGAAGCTGAGTCATAGGCTGGGTCTCTCCATTCACTGGCAATATCTGGTAGATTCTGAGCGTTCCCAGGGTGTAATCCCAGGGAAATGTACCTTTGTAAGCATAGTCCATAAACAGAGCACCAAACCCACTTTCTAACTGGTTTTCTCTTTTTCCTCTGCCACATCTTATAAAGTTTATGAAAGAATTACCGATTTTTAAAATAGCATTGTATAAAAATGTTGATGGAGATTGACTCCTTAAGAGAATCCTCCAACAAATGGGTACCCTCCTGAGAAGGAAATGGACCATTAGGAAAGTGCTTTTGACTCTCATTCTCTGGGAGGAGGAGCCCTTGAATCACAGGCCCAGGTGCTCAGGAAATCTCCTGTCACTCTGAGATGGGCTAGGACATGGTACCAAGTCCAAAGCTTCTAAATACAGTTCAGGCTGGGTCATCATGACAGTTGCTGAACTGGCACCACTATGGGGATTGAAGTGGGAACTTTGACAGTGCTTAAATGCCACAGCCCCTGGGCTCGAAGTCTTTCTGGGCTGGAATAGGGTGAGGCTGTGCAGAGCCTCACAGGGAGGAGGGTAGGAACAACCTTGGCAAGGAAATCCTGCTGCCTCGGCGACATCACCACTCCTTCAGAAGGCAACAGACACCCAACAACACACCAGCTATTTTAGAAGCTGTCAGTTTCTGAATTGCTGACACACTTGGAGGACACTGTTTCTTCAAAGGTCATTCTGACCATTCAAGGTAGGTAGGCCTGGGGAAAAACAGAGGCATGCTGCATAGCCAAGGTGTTGGCTGAGGAATGAACGGAATTAAGTGACCTGGTCAAGATGACGCAGAGTCAGAAGTGGGGGTAGGAATATTGACCGTGGATTCCCAAAGCAACCTTTACCTAGAAGACAGTGGTAGGCTTGCTTTCTTTCCTTTTTTAACCCTGCTCCACCCTTTTATTGGCTATCACCAAAAAAATCCACCAGGTTAGCTTCCTTTGACTCACTCTCTCTGGGGAGGGCTTTGAAGGAAAGAAAGAAGACAGGAGAGACTTAGGAGGTGGGTTTACAGAGGAATTTTGTTGGGGACTTGGGACATGAGGGTGGGATTCTAAGATTGGCAAGCATCTCAAGGAGGGGGTTGGTAAATTGTAAACATAAAGATACTGCTACGAATACAATTAATCCAGAGTGTTTGTCTCACTCTTAATGCTTGCCCTGTGTCCCCAAAGTGGGTTCATTTCTACTATTAAAGAATTCAGTTTTAGAATTTTTGGAGTGGATGGATGAAGTGGAGTAAAGTGGATGGGGGATGAATTCCAGCTTTGGGGTAAGAGAGGCCGGAGTCCTTTTCTTGTCTCTGATGCTCCTGTGTAAGTGGCCCTGGGCATCTAGATTAGGTCTCAGTAATCTCACTTGCCAAAGGGGTTATAATGCACAAACTTAGGTCTCACCTGCGTGCTCTCTGGGAGACTCCCTTAGGCACCAGATCTTTGCTGCCTCCTCAGGGTGTGTTTTCCTCAGCCTGAGCCATAGCGTAAGTACTTTTGACAAGGTTGTCAATCTGGGGCCAGGGGACCCTGCCGGCTCCCAGCTCTTCCCTGTCGTTCCCACCTCTTGTGGAGCAGTGCCCTTGGGCTGCTTCTTCAGCCAAGGATGATCGCTCTGCTTTTCTCTTCAGGGCTAGAATTTGCTTCCCTGGCCCTATTTCCTTACTGAAGATCCAACATACATCTCTTCTCAGTGGTCCACCCTGTTTTCTGTTCTTTCAGGTTCTAGTCATTTTCCTTCTCAACTAGTGTGGCAGCCATCACAAACCAGGATTCAGTTCAGTTCAGTCGCTCAGTCATGTCCAACTCTTTGAGACCCAATGGACTGCAGCATGCCAGGCCTCCCTGTCCATCACCAACTCCCAGAGTTCACCCAAACTCGTGTCCATTAAGTTGGTGATGCCATCCAGCCATCTCATCCTCTGTCGTCCCCTTCTCCTCCTGCCCTCAATCTTTCCCAGCATCAGGGTCTTTTCCAGTGAATCAGCTCTTTACATCAGGTGGCCAAAGTATTGGAGTTTCAGCTTCAACATCAGTCCTTCCAATGAACACCAAGGACTGATCTCCTTTAGGATGGACTGGTTGGATCTCCTTGCAGTCCAAGGGATTAGACCCACATGAAAACTGGCCTTCTTAGCTGGCATTTCCACTGTTCCTTTGCTTTCCCTCCTTCTACCTTTCCACAATCTCTCCTTCTAACACATTCAATTCTGATAGCTTTTGTTCTAGGCCCTGAACTGTTGTCTTCATTATGTGATATTTTTCAGTTCTACATCCTAAGTTCTCTTTGCTAGAATTTGCTTTTCTCTTTTTGAAAGAACCTTCCTTCTCCCTCTCAAATATGTATTGGGAAGTGATTGGGGAAAGATCTAATCCTGTGGCCACCTCCTTTTCCAAATTATGGACAGAACTAACATTTAATATACTCCCACAGTGTGCTAGAGGCTTTGCTGGGAGCCATGGACATATCTGCTTTACTGAGGAAATTGACTCAGGCAGGTTAAATCACTAGGCCAAAGTCATAAAGCTGGGTCTTCGTGATTCTGAAGAGGGACTGTGCTCCTTCCCTTTCTTGGCAGCGTCTCTGGAAAGCCCACTTCATCACAGATAGCAGGGACACTTGCTGTGAGGGTCTGGAGGGTGCAGCAGCTCTGTGTGCAGGAGCCATCCTTTTCCTGAAGGAGAAGTCATCTCTGCACCCCTGCAATCCTGCCAGAGAGTGTGTATGCGCATGCATGCACACACACACACACACACAAACACGCATTACTAGTTCCAGCACTTGTAGAAGGGCTTGCTCCTTTCCTCATTTTACTCTCATTATCACAGGCACCTTTTCTCCTTAAGTTCATGTGGAGGAGAGTTAGTGTCAGGAATTTTTAAGATGACTGACTGATTGCTATTCATAGAGGTGACCAAATTCCCTGATGCCCCAAAAGATTTCAGGTTAGACGTTGCCAATTAGTTTTAATGAAACTCATAGTCCTGGAAGGACTAGCTAATGGGATTCGAAAAACTTAAAAGTATGCCTGGAGGTGACCCTGTTGGGTTTTCATTGGGAACATGGCATTTAATTAAGACATCTCATTAGTGGGGATATTTTGGTCTCCTGAAGAAGATCAGAAGAAGAATAGCATTCAAGATTCTTGATATGGCTCCAGCCTTCTCTGGCCTCACCTCTTCTCTTGCTTTGCTAAACATATAGCACTTCCTTCATTCATTCATGAATTCAACAAAAACAACATTTTATTGAGTGCATAATAGATGCCAGACACTGTCCCGGGTGCTGAGGATTCAAGAGAAATCACACAAATGTGGTCTCAATTACTAGCTGTTCTCTAAACCTGTCTGGTAGACTTTACTGCCATGCCTCTTCCATAAAATTCCCTTTCCCTGGAATATCTTTCTTCTTCTTTCCCTCTCTCTTCCTTTTCATCTTGAAGATATCTGTTCATTAGGCGCAGAAAAGACCCCTGCACTGGAAGAGGTTCTTGTCACCTCACAATTCCTACAACATTTTGTTGATACTCCTTTTAGATAATAATGAAAATCAGCATTTATGTATCCCTTTTACTGGGCTTCCCTGGTGGCTCAGAGGTAAAGAATCTACCTGCCAATGCAGGAGACATGGGTTCAATCCCTGGGTCAGGAAGATCTCCTGGAGTAGGAAATGGCAACCCACTCCAGAATTCTTGCCTAGAGAATCACATGGACAGGAGCCTGGCGGGCTGCAGTCCATGGGGTCTCAAAGAGTTGGACACGACTTAGTGACTGAATAACAACAACACAGCAATCTCTTTCAGTACTGATAAAGTATTTACATAAACCCCCAGACACACACTTTGTTAGTGATTCATAGAAATTTCACAAAGTAGGTACTAATGATATCCTCAATTTGTAAATGATGAAACTAAGGCTTATAGAGGTTAAATGACTTGTTCAAGATTAGACAGTTGGGAAAAAAGAGATGAACTTCAGAACTTGGTTTTTTGAATTGCAGTCGCTCAGCATGCTGTATGCTATGCTGGATTGTAACTGTTCAGTTAATATTAGATTCCTAATTAACCTGACCTATCTCCTAAGTGATTTTGTAAATTCCTGAGGACATAAGAACTTGGCTTGTTTCATTTTGTGCCTTCACAGTATCTAACACACTTGTGGGCCCAGGCTAGATAGTCAATAAGTATTTGTTGAATAAATGAGTGATTGATTGAATGGATAAATTTAGAAAATTACTGGAGAGGTTGTTACATTTTCTAGCCACATGGCTCTTCTGTTAATTAAACAAGATGGTCCATTATATTTGTCTTGATAGGTTGGGTGGATTTGAAACTAAGTGTAGCTGGTGGTGTCCTAAGTATAATCTAAGGATATGGCATGTTCCTGGCTATCTTTGAATGTCTGTGTTGCTTACATGTTTGAAATTGCCACTTCCAAGTGCAGTCACTCCAGGAGTCATAGTTAAATTATAATTGTTGACTGCAAGTCAGCTGCTTAATTCTTCCCCTTTAGCATGTTAGCATGGATTTGTTTTTTTACTGGTGCTCAGTGAGAATAGCCTAACAAGGTAGAGCAAGTTCTTCTAGAGCCTTTAGGGGAAGGCCTCCTTTTCACATCATGGAAATTTGGCAGATATTTGATGGTGTTTTGGTGGTGGCTGCCGTGGAGGTGGGGGTGGTGGTGGGAGGTTGGGAGTAGTTGTGGTTGCAAAGAGCAAACAAGCACTGGTTTAGGGATGAGCTAATGTGTCAATTCACCCAGAAAAAATGCCATGAGCCTCGGGGAGGGGCATGTGTTGACAGCTGCTGGCCTAAAATTGACTAGTCAATCTTGAAGACCACCCATTCAACCAGGATCAAATTTTGGAAGACCTCTGGGGCAAGAGGTTTTTAGATTTCAGTATTACCATGTAACTTATGATCAATTTTTGGTTATTCCATTTATGCATTTTATGTACTTTGATCAAGAATATTTTTTGAACCAAGAGTTGGTCTCAAAACTTGTAATTTTATAGGGGTGGGGGGAAGAAATAAAATATTTGAACTTAGGATTGTTCTAGAAAAATCCAGGACCCATAGTTGTCCTTATTTATTCTTAGCCTTCCCAACTAACTTGATCATTGCCTTGTAATCTTATATATTAATTTGATGCTTTACTGTTTATAAAGTGCTCTCACATGTTATTATCAGATGATTTCTCCTTAAGTATGCTGCTGCTACTAAGTCGCTTCAGTCGTGTCTGACTCTGTGTGACCCCATAGACGGAAGCCCACCAGGCTCCCCCGTCCCTGGGATTCTCCAGGCAAGAACACTGGAGTGGGTTACCATTTCCTTCTCCAATGCATGAAAGTGAAAAGTGAAAGTGAAGTCGCTCAGTCGTGTCCAACTCTTAGCGACCCCATGGACTGAAGCCCACCAGTCTCCTCCATCCGTGGGATTTTCCAGGCAAGAGTACTGGAGTGGGGTGCCATTGCCTTCTCCACTCCTTAAATATAGGTATACATTTAAGACTATCAAAAGCTTTGGTGCCCTGAACTCTGACCTCAGCTTAAATAAACCAAATTATGCACAAATAGGAACTACTTCAGCTGTGTTTTCTTGTCTTTCCATGCTGTCATTTCACATTTCACAAAGTCCAAACATTTTCCAATCCAAGTATCTTCTAATGTTATTTTACTTAATTTCTCAGCTAAGGCATAAGAGTGATCTTTAGTGATCTGTCACATTTGGATCTTTTACCCAGGGAGGGCTGGAAACAGGAGGTGAAATACAACAAAAAGGGCCTTTTACATTTGTATTTATGTGTTAAATAATGTTAAGTTGGTGAAGAGACCTAAAATATTCCTGAAGATAACTGCCCTCTGACTGAGAAAGGAAAATTCCCATCTGACCTTGGTTTGAATTTTCTCTTTTCTAAGGATGTTTTAGCTTCCGCAGAGCTATCTTCTCACCCAGCAGCCTGGACATTAGCTCGGTGTTTCCCACTTCAGAGTGGGAAGCTCACAACTTTGCAGGACTAGCTCTAAAAACTGGGCAACGATCGATAGTGGAAAGAGCATTACCTGTAGTGTCAGACTAACATTGCCTGCAGTGTCAAATCCCACTCTGACCCCTGCTAGTCATATAACATGAGAAAAGCTTCTTCATCCTGCCAAACCTCAGTTTCCTCACTTATAACATGGCAGCAGTAATGCTTATTCCGTAGGATTTTCTGTGAAAATTGCATGAGGCTTACATATAAATGTATACCAGCTATTTAGTGTAGTGCCTGCTATTTCTCTTCTTTTGTTTGCTTCCACCTTTAAAGCATGCTGGAGCACTAGAGGCTGAACCTTTGGTGACATTGAGCCTTTGTCTGATCAACAAGAAACAGATATAAAAATGACTGCTGCCACTTCTTTGCAAAGCCTCTTTAAAAGGCTTAGATCGCAGGGATGACATTGGGTCCTTGCCTGTGGTCTGCTTGTCAGTGAGAGAGGTGCTGGTTGTCAGGTGCAGAGTGCTTTAGGCAGCTGAAGGATATGTGCTCTCAGTCTCCTTAATTGGATTATTGGCATGGGAATTGCAGGCTTCAGGTTACCGCCGCCCCCCCCCCCCCTTTCCCAAATAAAACTTGGATGGCATGGAGGGCTCAGAGACTTCATTCCATTACTAAAGTCATCTAACAGGCTCATTTGAGTGTTTGCTATCATCATAATTTTAGTTTAATCCAACCTGGGTTATAGTTCATTCCCTTGAAGCTCTGGAAAGGGTATCAAATTTGGGCTCAGTCCGCACTCGGGTCTGTGCCAAATGTTCTGCCTCTGCCATATTTAGAATTACTCTATAAAAAGTTTCATCACCAGATTTTGCTAAGCTACCTGATAAAATCTGATGTCCCAGGACCAATTTCCACTGTAGAGGTCCTCTGGAAATAGGAACTACTTGAGCCAGGTACAGGGAGTGCTGCCTGGGTTATAAGCTTCTGATGTCTGCAGTGGTATGAATGGGGACACCTGAGATGACTGTGGGGGTATTGGTTTCAGAGATTTGGGGACTTAAGATGTAGATCAAGGAGTGGTTGCTCTAGCAGTAACTGATAGAGGGTACTGCTCAATATAGTCATGTCCCGGTTATTGGCAGAAACAAACCAAGAACGATTGTTTTATTATCATCTGGGTTGGGTCTTTCTCTTTTGTCTCAAACTACTTTTTCCCTTGGCTTAAAATATGACACCTGAAGTCCAGTCTCATGGAAGTGACTGTCCATCTAATCTCAGAAAATTCAGCATCTCCTATCTGCCTCTAGAGTAGTCTTCTACCACCAGTCTTCCACACTGAAACCAGGCTATCATGTATCATTCATTCAGGAGATGTAGCAAAGTGTGAAGCTCAGTTTATGGAATTCATAGTCTAGAAGGGAACACCAAGCTATTTTCACTTTCATTTAAAAGAAAACTTTGGTGTAAACAAAATAAAGTCTAAACTCCATATTATGACACGCACACATTCCTCCTAAAATATAAACTCCATGAGGCCAGGGTTTTTTGTTTTTTCTCAGATGATGTCTCAAGAATTTATTGATAGAAGAGTAATTAGTACATCTATTATGTACCAGTAAGTCATTGTCTAGTTGAGTTGAACCTGATTTTTCCAATTTATCTCACTTTCCCTCTTCCCTTATGTATTTTAAGCTCTTGCCGTATCAGTGTGCTTGTAATTTTCTAAAAATGACAAGTTCCTAATGCTGTTCTCACTATGTGAGATTCCGTCCCGATAATGTCTTTGCTTGCTCATATTGAACGCATATAAAGCTCATAGAGATTTCAAGCCCACTCTTAAATTTCACCTCATGAAATTTTCGATCCTCTCATCCATTGGCTTGTTTGCTCTTCAGAGTTTCCATTAGTGCTTTGCTCCTACATTTGTCAGAGCACCTATCAAAGACCACTGTCTTTAACAGGTTCTGTGTCCTTCCTATCATTGTGAGCTCCCTCAGAGCAAGAACTGATTTATCTGTCTTGGAACATTCATATACAACCTGATCTATATAAAGCAGAAATGTTTGGTTGAATAAAACTGACAGTAAATATAGTTTAATATGCCTGCAATCCTTAGGAGGTAGAACTGATGTAATCTGAATTAGGCTGTCAATATTACTTGAAATGGAGAGAATACTAGTAACTCTTAGAGTTGTTTTGTTAACTGATGGTATGTGTGTAAAGTCTTAGCAAAATGCCAGTAAGTGCTCAATATATGTTGACTACTAACTCTTTGGGCTTCCCTGGTGGCACTAGTGGTAAAGAATCTTCTGCCAGTGCAGGAGATGTAAGAGATGTAGGTTCAGTCCTTCAGTTGGGAAGATCCTCTGGAGGAGGGCATGGCACCCCACTCAAGTATTCTTGCCTGGAGAATCCGATGGACAGAGGAGCCTGACGAGCAACAGTCCATAGAGTTGCAAAGAGTCAGACACGACTGAAGTGACTTAGTATGCACGCATTAATTATTTGGTTGGGACAGTTCTTATGAGCTTATCTCACTGTCCATAGTTATTCTTCTGATAATATTAGATTCTGTTTTTATCATAAAGATATAAATGTAGTTTTTGAAAAGGAAGATATCTTCCCCTTGACTCTAATAGTAAAATAAGGAGATAGCAAAGATAAGGAAACTAAGGTACTGCAAAATGAGGTAGCTTTCTAAGACCCTACTCTTGGTTTTTCAAGCCCCAAAAGTAAATATGCCTTGTTAACTGTAGTAATAAATGATTACTTAAAATTATTAGTGAAGTGGAGATGAAATTCACCTGGCAGACTCTGATATATGTTTGGTAGTCAGTGTGTGCATGCTAAGTCGCTTCAGTCATGTCTGACTCTTTGCCACTCTATGGACTGTAGCCCACCAGGCTTCTCTGTCCATGGAATTCTCAAGGCAAGAATACTGGAGTGGGTTGCCATGCCCTCCTCCAGAGGATCTTCCCAACCCAGGGATTGAACTCACGCCTTCTGACTTGCAAGCGGGTTCTTTATTGCTGAGCCACCAGGGAAGCCCATGAAATATGTTTTCATAATATCTAATTTTGAAATTAAGTCAAAGAACACATAATACAGGCTTTTCCTATACATGTTAACTGAATCAGTTTATCATGGTTGGGTTGCTGCTGTTAGACTTGGTGTTCTTTAAGCTGTACTACAAATCCTTTATTAAACATTAAACTTAAAGGGGACTTTATAGTATCCCTAATTATATGCTCATGTGCTGTGCTATAAAGATTAAGGAAAATAGGGACCAGAATAGTCATGTGACTTGTTGTTGTTGTTCAGTTGCTAAGTTATGTCTAACTCTTTTGCCTTCCCATGGACTGTAGCCCTCCAGGCTCCTCTATCCATGGGATTTTCCAGGCAAGAATACTGCAGTGGGTTGCCATTTCCTTCTCCAAGGGATCTTCCTGACCCAGGGATCGAACTTGTGTCTCCTGCATCAGCAGGCAGATTCTTTACCACTGAGCCACCAGGGAAGCCCAGTTATGTGATTTGGCCGAGATCAAACATTTAAGCCATTTCAGTTGTAAGGATGGCCAGCCAAAACAGTTGAAGGGTGTTACAGAATTGCTGACTGCTTTGGCCAAGGATGAATGTAGTATGATCTTGGGGAGACCTGATCATTGATTCAGGAAGCAGAAGACCAACTTCATAGGCCATGTTGTTTTTAGTTTTTCTTAGTCTTAATTTCCTCATCCACAAAATTGACATAAACATAATATGCCATATATTATGTAGTATATTAATACTATCTATTAGAAACTATTAGAAAGAAACTATTTTATTATTGCTATTGTTTTGCATGAATTGAGAACTGGAATCTCTCTAAGCTAAATTGAGCTTTCTCTGAGAACTTAGTGTTACAGTATCCAGCTTGTCTATATGAAACAGGTCAGAGAGAGAAAATGAGTGACCCTGTGAACTGATGGTTAGATTCTCTTTTGGAAAGCAATAGATATGTTGGTTCGACTCGGAGTCACATGCGGTTCTCCAGTGACTTGTAACTGGCTTAGTGCAGGTTCCCAAAGTTTTCTCTTTTAACTTCCTTAGTTATGCGTAACTTTTCATTTATGTTCCTGACTTCCTAAAACTTCCCTCATTACAATATTGTTCACAAGAGACATCTGATAGCCAAAACATCTATCCAGGTCATTCAAATGAGTTCCTAATGGTTATTTTTTGAAGGCAGGAAGTCACAAATTGCCAAGAATGAAAGAACTTTGAAAACACAGAAGTATTTTCTGATCTTCAAAAGACATTATATTTCTGAATGGAGGACCTGACTTAATTGAAATAACGTACTCACTATGCACTTAGGTAACTTGAGTGTACATTCTGATTAACAGATGAAATAATTTATCTGGCTAGCCTAAATATTTTATGTAACTATGATTTGGAAATGTACTTTACAAAGGAATAAATTTTATTTTTACCTCGACTGTTGATCTGGACTCTGAGATGACTATTTTAAGGGTACTGTAGAGTAGTTAATGTCACAGGTAGCCCTCACTGCTCTAGAAGTTAAAAACCAACTATATAGAATCAGTGATATATATATATATACACATACAATTGAATATTATTCAGACATAAAAAGGAAAGCTCTGTTGATATTTTTAATAACTGAAAATGTAATTTTTAATAACTGTTATTATGTTACAGCACCACAGATGGATCTTGAGGGCATTGTGTTAAGTGAGATAAATCAAATAGAGAAAGATAGATATTGCATGATCTCATTTATGTGTGGAGTCTAAAAAACAAAAAGCACAAAACAAACAAACAAAAAACCCTAAACTCTTAGTTGCTGCTGCTGCTAAGTCGCTTCAGGCGTGTCCAACTCTGTGCGACCCCATAGACGGCAGCCCACCAGGCTCCCCCGTCCCTGGGATTCTCCAGGCAAGAACACTGGAGTGGGTTGCCGTTTCCTTCTCCAATGCATGTAAGTGAAAAGTGAAAGTGCAGCCGCTCAGTCGTGTCCGACTCTTCGCGACCCCGTGGACTGTAGCCTTCCAGGCTCCTCCATCCATGGGATTCTCCAGGCAAGAGTACTGGAGTGGGTGGGTTGCCATTTCCTTCTCCAAAACTCTTAGCTATAAAGAACAGATTGGTTGGTTCCCAGAGTCAGGAGCTGGAGGGGAGGTGAAATGGGTAAAATGGTCAGAAGGTGCAAATTTGTAGTTATTAAAATAGATACGTCCTGAGGATATAGTGTACAGCATGGTGACTGTAATTAATAATACTGTACTGTATATTTGAACCTGCTAGGAAGAGAGATTTTTAAAACGCTGACTGCACACACAAAAATAACTAGGTGTGGTGAAGGATGTTAACTAGATTTATTGTGATGATTATTTCACAGTATATACATACATCGAATCTTTATGTTGTACATGTGAAACTAACATTAGGTTATGTGTCAGTTAATATCTATAAATGTAAATTAATCTTTTAGAAAGATGAAGTTGGTAAATAAAAGTTGCAGAAAATACCCGAGAATGCTACACTCACAAAAGTGTTTGTTTCTACATGATGAGATTAAAAGTGATTTGTTTTTTTGTCTTTTTGATCATCTATAGTTTCTATAATAAAACATACATGTTCCTTTATGAAAAAACAAACTATATAAGCTATAATATTAGTTTTGTTTCCAACCTGTGACAGTTAAACAACCAAGGATAGAAAATTACATGCTGCGTTCGTGTGATTGAAAATACGAGCTGGTACCTGCATTCTGTATGTAGAAGTCGTTTGGGCTTTATTTTGTGAGGGAGTGAGACTTCAGGAGCACAGAGTATTTCTAGGCAAACAACTGTTTCTGAAAATCCTCTTCATGGAAAACAGTGCCTCTGTCTCCACATCTTGTCCATTCCTTTCTTAGTAACCATGGAATGTTCCAGCCTTCTTAGATCTCTTTCTTCCCTGAATTCCTATGTGACATACAGAAAAATATGTAATGGTATGGAGAACTGCATGGTAGTATTTGTCTCGGTCTCCGATTATTTATGAACATTTCCAGTTTCTACTTGTTCTGTAAAGAGATCCATTGTGTACTTCAGTATTTTCCAGAATCTAGCACAGTGCCGGGCACATAATAAGCACTCAATAAACACGTAATTAATCAACACTAACTGGGAAATTTCTCAAGGTCTGGATTCTGTTTCAAATTATCTACATGGTACCTTGTATAGGGCCACATGCTGATAGGTGCTTATTGATGGATTTGATTGAAACTATAAACAGAATACTCAATTCTTCAACTCCTATGATAATGTGAATTTGGATCCTCAGTCTTTTCCTCTTTTCATTATCTTGCCCAGACAGTTTATAATTTGATACTTCTGCAATTTTTTTCAAGTCCAACATCAAATTTTTCTTTCATGAATCATGGTTTTAGTGTTTTATCTAAAAAAACAAACAAACATTGAACAGCTAACAATCTATTGGAAATAGTTGGCCACTGAGTACTTAGAACTGAAGTCCCAATTAAGCAATTTGTATAATGATCTTTAAAAAAGCTTATCTCTTTTGACTTATTTACACATGTTTTGGACTTTTCCCTAAAGTTTTGAAGTAGAATTAAAAAAAAATGATGCTTCTAATTGAGGTAGCTTGGGTTAATCCTGAAAGTTGCATTAAGAAGGATTCTTACATTCTTCAAACCACTAGAGGTAGAAGAGATTATGAAAGTTTTCAGTTCAGTCCTTCTAACTGTACTATGAAGAAACAGGTCCAATGTGGCTAAATGATTTGCCCAAGATTATTCATTAGTCCATTTAATGTTACATTCTGAACACCTATTTTATTCCAGATGATGAAGGGAGTTAAGAGCAGAGACATTTACTTCCTTACTCTGCAGCCACCATTCCCATTCTAATCCCTACCTCAATTTGGCTACCTTTAGAAATTGATCACTTAGTGCAGCAGTATCTTTCCTTTGTTTCCTCCTTCCTAAACACATGCTAGAGAAATCATGTGTCAAAAATGTTTGCCGGGCTCTACTTAGGTGGTTTATTTCCATTTGTTTCACAATCATAGCATGCTAGGATAGGGAGATTTCATAGTACTTTGCTCCCAAAAGTACGACAAGACTGTTTTTTAAAAATCTTGCTTTGAGAAGATCTTGAAAAAGTCACAGTTTTAGTGATAAGCAAGGAGCTCTTGGCGTATCACAGAAACAAAATGGGATTTGGGAATCCAGACCTCAGGGGGTTGGATTACTATTGTTTGGAGAGTGTGTGATGATGTCATGGCTCTGCTGAAAGGCAGACTGAATCAGGCTGGGATAGAGATTTGTCGCTCAACTACAGCTCTCACCTTAGATGAGTAGCTCCACTTTTCTATACTTGGAAGAGATCAACATTAGCTTCTGTTTAGTCCAAGGTATAAAATGATATGCTTAGACATGGAAAATCTGGCTATACAACTTTTTAATGTTTTTGATGAAGATGATGACTGGATCAGTGATTGTGGATAAACTAAAGATTATGGGCAGAGGCTTCCCTGTTGTTTGGGAGCTTGGTTCAGTTCTGCGGTGTGTTGAATGTCTTCAGCAGTGAGGGTGAGGAATTGGGGAGGATGGAGAAAAATGACACTTGGCTTCCCATGGGCTTGCAAAGCTGTGATAGATTCTTGCTAGAAATGCTGCCTGGGCTTGAGAGAGGAACACTTTAGGACTGGAAGGAAAGAAAATTAAAGGTGTCGTGAGAGGCGTTGTTCACAGGCCTGGAAACCTGCTCCAGTTAGTGAGGATGGCCGCGAGATGGTCTGGCATTGTGTCCCAGCCTTCTTCCGTCATGTTAATGTCAAGGACTGGTGCCCAAGAGGTCCTGACCTTTGACAGCATTGAAAAGCCAGTTGTCAGAGTAAGACGTTGTTTTTAACCTTTCTTTATGTATGTATTTAATTAGGGGGTAGAAATCAAAATCCTAGATGTTAAGGGTGAGTGGAAGAAATACATTTTTAGGCTTGGTTCGCAGTATCATTTGACATAAGGAAACTACTAGCTACTCCAAGTTTGGAAAATATTAGGAGATACAATTCTTCTAAAAGTAAATTCTGAAAAATTACAGATCTGCCTCTAGCATTCTCTTTGGTCTGCATCCTCCCTACTCCCCCACCCCCAACCCTGCCCCTTCTTTGAGAATAGAAGACGCAGGAGGAAAGGACCATCTGGCCCAGCATGCCAGCTTTTTATTTGGTTGCTCTCAATCCTACCTTCCTGTTTGCATCAGCCCTCCCCTCTACCCATACTTTAGAAACCAATCAAGGTGTCTCCTAAACTCATTTATTCCCTTTGTTTTAACCGCCTTCTTGGGGTAACCTTTTCCATATGCTTACATCCTTGCCTCACAACAGACTGGTTTTTTTTTTTTTTTTAATCCAAAATGGCCTGATTGGGCTTTAGGGAAAGCCATTTACTCAAATATACAACAAGGTGTTTCTGAAGATCCCTAACAGCTTTTCATTACTTGTGATGACCAGGATATATAAATGGAGGAAAAGTTGCTGTGTTTAAAAGTAACTGACTGATGGACAGTGATGCTGTGTGGTATGGAATTAGAGAATACATTGCTGTTAGCATGGAATCTTTTCCCCCAAGTTGAAAAGTCTAATCTGGGTTTGCAGCTGGAGTCTGTGATGATGATTCTTTCTTAAAATTTGGCCTTTGTTTGTTTTGTTGCCCCAGTTTGGTTTTATTCCCTTCAACACGGTGACATTCACACTCTTTCTATTGCCTTTTGTGGGCCAGTTTTCTTCAGCTGTTGCTAGAACTTACTAAAATGCCAGATTTCATGTTGGAAACATGAAACCTGAAAGAAGATCGTAAATCACAAAAACAAACCACACACACACACAAATACCCTGAGTACTGTGCACTGGAGCTTCCCAGCTTTAAGCCTCCTTTTGTTACCCCTCTCCCCACCCCATCGTGCCCCCCACCCTGCCTCCATCTTTTTGAGGCCAGGGGCATGGGGGGAGTCAGCAGTTTCTCACCTAAGGCTCAATTATTTATTTTGCAGATTCCGAGCAGAGCACAGGTTCTGACTCCGAGGTGCTCACTGAGCGGACTTCCTGCTCCTTTGACACTCACGCTGACCTGGGCCCTGGTGCTGCAGGCCCTGTGCCTGCCGCCATGTCTTCCATGGAAGAGATTCAGGTGGAGCTACAATGTGCTGACCTCTGGAAGAGGTTCCATGACATTGGAACCGAGATGATTATCACCAAAGCAGGCAGGTGAGGACAATTCCTTTAATAGCCAGATTCGAAGACCAGGAGAACAAACTTAGGAGCTGTTACGTTTTTCTTTCTATTTATTTGTGGTAGGTGGCCTTGGTGAAGCCAAAGCCACTCCCATTCACTTTTCAGCATCTGGATATCTTGATAAAATGCTTTTTTTGTGTTTATTGGGTTTTGCTGTTTTCCTCCAAGGATCACTCAAACCTAAATCACCTCTACCCTCACAAACATTTTCTGCTTGCAAATGTGTTCCAGCCAGTACTAGAGATCCATGGTACCTAACAGTCAAACAATAGATCGCCAAAGCTAGTGTTACTTCACCAACCAGTGTTTTCAAGAGAAAAAGCTTGCATCTTCTAAGGCCTTTAAATCAGCCAGATATTTTTGTAAGAATTTTGTTTTTGGTAAAATTTGGGCTTAGTGCATGCATTTTTGGAACTCTGCTGATTGATTCATTGTGTTTTACTGTTGGCTTTAAATTATCACTTTAATGGGACCTACTGAAAACTCTTTCAAAACGATTTATGTAGGATGATAAAACTTTTAAAAACACAGCATTTCTTGAAATAAACACTGTTAATTAAGCTACTTCTTTATTTGTATCTTTACATATGTTCAGAGTTAGGTATCTGTTTTGTGCTAGATATTCAACATGTATTACATTATTTAAACTTCACAGGAGTCCTTTGAGGGAGGATATGATAATCCCATATATAGATGAGGATGCAAAAGCTGGAAGAGGTTAATTAACTTGACTAAGGCCACACAGGTAGTAAAGGACAGCTCAGAATTCTACACAAATCTGTTTGGCTCCAAAACAATTGTCTTAAGTATTTATGTCTGTTCTGCCCTTTGAATTCAAATGAAAATAAATCTGTACTGAATTTTTTAGTGTATAAGAATAGTTCATTGAAATTAAAGCAGTTACAGTGGTTTCATATTTACAGAGTCAGTCCATGTAGTCTCACATCACAGAGACCAAAAAGACTCACCTCACTGATGGTAAACTATGGACATTCAAAGCAAAAGCATGTTTTGACTGGGTCTAGTTCACTTGAATATGCATTTAGAGAAACCTCTCATTAAGATGTTACAAAAAGATGATCTTAAAATGAACCAGAAGTCTTATTCAGTTTCATCCTCCCCTGTAAACCCCCTTCCCTCTTTAAGTTTTAGTAGAGAATAAAGTCATTAAAAAAAAACTTTATTTGGAGGAGCAATTTGAGTAATTGAAGGAGAATTACTTTCAAAATACCTTTCAGAATTATTTTTTAAAAATTGAAGTATAGTTGATTTACAATGTGTTAATTTCTGCTGTTCAGCAAAGTGATTCAGTATATTCACACACACCCCTGCGCCCCCCCCATATATATATATATATATATATATATACACACACACATTCTTTTAAATATTCTTTTCCATTATGGTTTATCACAGGGTATTGAATATAGTTCCCTGTGCTATCCAGTAAGACTTCGCCGTTTATTCAGAATTACTTTCAAAAGCCATCTTTTTTTGTTGCTTGAGTTTCATTCTACATTTTGAGATGTTATGACTTGGACAGAAACAGTGATTCAAGGAAGATATTTTTATTCTTTTTCTTAGTGTTTGTTAAGGGCATTAGTTTGGTGAGAGGGGAAATACTACTTTTATTGTCTATCAGATTTTCCAGTTTTCTTTGGGGGGCAGTTTACTTACTACTATTAACATTATGTCTGTGTATTTTAATCACATTTGTTCCTGATATCATTCCCTGTTCCCTACACATCAATGAATTCAGTTTATTCGAACACTTCCTTGACAACTCTCCTGTGATGTCATTTCATGATTTATTCTGCATTGTTTTCTTTTCTGTATCTCTACCTTCACAAATCACTTTGGTCTGAATATATGGGCTTTGCAGGTGGCTCAGTGCTAAAGAACCTGCCTAAAGAACCCACCTGCCCTTACAGGAGATGTGGGTTTACTCCCTGGGTCGGGAAGATCCCCTGGAGAGGAAAATGGCAGCCCATTCCAGTATTCTTGCCTGGGAAACCCCGTGGATAGAGGAGCCATGTAGCCATGGTGGGCTACAGTCCATGGGGTCACAAAAGAGTCAGACATGACTCAGTGACTAAACGACAACAACCTGAATAGATCCAGGCATTCTGAGCACAGACGTGCAGTTTGTTCTTTATTCATATCCCTTTGTTTAGATTTAGAAACTGTACTTGTTGCTCCCGTGTTGAAGTGCCTCAGCTATTAATGTTACTGTCAGTAACTCTGCTCAAGTAATTCTGGAACCACTGAGAAACATGCAAAGAAGTGTTTCTCTTCTGTAAATTTTCTTCATTCCCTCCCCATCCCAGAAATTGATTCTTTCCTTTTCTCTTCATTTTTCTTCCTATGTAGTGTCCTTTTCAGTTTTAATTTCAGTTTCCATTGTATTAGTTATGTACGCCTCTCTGTTCTTTTTTCCCCTCTCAGACCTTAGTCACCATCTACTTCTTTTCACATTCCAAACTGTAAACTTGTTGATTCAGAACTACTGTAGTCTACAGAACCCTCAATCTTTGAGTGCACCAACAGAACCTGCATGGTCAGCACCATGGACAGAGGTGTTTGTAGGGATTAATGGGTTTGGAAGTCAAAAAAATTGACCTAAATTTAGGCATAAAATGAAAACTCATCTCATTTTGTGAATATGAAAGATTAATTTTTCCTTGGGTGTTATGACGTTGCTTGATATTCTGTGCTAAAATACTGACAAAAAGAAAAAGCAACTTTGGTAAGATTTTAATGAGAGAATTCAAATATCAGCGTAGAATTGAAAGCAGGAGTCACTGTGAGTATTGTTTAGTTCTTTTCCTTTGTTTTATAGATGGTGAATTAAATGACTTCTCCAGAGCCATATAGCTCATTCATTTTAGAACTTAAGTTCTAAAGAACTGGAAAAAGACAGGTAGCATCTCCACTCAAGGTCATATAAATGTTTTGGACAAAACAGGTATTGAGTTTAAAACCATCTGACCCTTTTTCTTGAAGTCATCAGGAAATAAATTCATCTCTTTTAGTGTAGTGTAGCCCTCTGTTGCTGGCTGACAGAAACCACATTTTCTTATCTCAGGTAGTAAGAGAGAGGATTTTTCCACCCCCAGAAAGATGTTCTCCAAACATTTATATAGACAGGGCAATCATAAGTCACTGTTATTAAGAAGGGAATTAATGATCTATACATACATGTATATACCAAGGTTCCCAAATTTTTGGAAAGAGTTAATGTGAATCAAAGTGCCTCACCTACAGTGAATGATAGATTTAGTCATTGTGAGCAGCCCACAATAAAATTTCATTAGCTCGCCATAATACTAAAATAGAAGACTTTCTAATTATACTTTAAGAATAGAGAAAGAAAATCTAAAACTGAAATACCAATAGAAGCTTCTGAAAGTTATAAAGTGAAAAAGAATTGGTAATACTGACATTATTCTTTGCAAATATTTAAGAAACAGCCACCATCCCTATTGAAGATCTATGGTCACTCTTGTGCTTTAACTTCAAACAAGATTATGATGTCACCAACCTATAACCAGAGGACTTTTGTTTTCTGAGTAATTTTTGATGAGTAGTAGAGTGTGTGACTAGCACAGAAAGCCCCTCATGTAAACAACCAATGCACATTTGTGAGATGACTGTCTGGGGTCAGGGTATGGTCTATGGCTGTGAAATGGAGCAAAGCCAATTAGGCCATATGTGGATCAAGCCTGTGACCTTGACCTCATTAGCACCGTGCTCTGCCCAGTTCAACTAACTGGCCCCAGATGGTTAAACTTAATGCAGCATTTTGTGTACAAGTACCCTAGAGCACATTCAGGGCAATCCACATTTTTTAAAAAACTGAACACTTTTTATGTCTGGCTCCTAAATGAATGACATGCAAAATAGCCTGATGTTTTTCTTCTTTCTTATGGTTAAAGAAGAATGGCAAATTTTATTTTAGTCTCCTTGAAACTCAATACCTCTTTGGGACTGCTCCCTCTCCTCCTCTTCAATTATGAGAGTAGTTGTAAAGTGCCATATCCTGACCTCGCTTGCTTTGGCAAGTTTAACAAGCCATTGTGGTGGAAACAAGGTATTGCCCAGAGGCCACTAGAATTCATTTGGTATTTGCTTCTTATTCCACAGGGTCCTTCCTCTGACACACACGTTGACAGCCTGAGAACTTGCAGAAATTTTTCTACAGTTTTATGTGTTAAAAAAAAAAAAAAAAAAACCGTTGGTGGTCCTTTGTTTGAGAACTGGTAGCACCTTCCTTCTTTTTTTCTTTTCTTAAGATATTATTTTTAGAGTGGTCATTTTCAAGTAGACAATCAAAAAGTACTTCATGATCACTGCAATTAACTGTGATAAGCTACTTAGGGAATAAGAATATAAGTTATTCAAGTGTATTAAGTATAAAAGTGTATTTAAAGATGTTTTAGGGAATTCCATGGCTGTCCAGTGGTTAGGAGATGCTTCCACTGCTGCTGCTGCTGCTAAGTCACTTCAGTCGTGTCCAAATCTGTGCGACCCCATAGATGGCAGCCCACCAGGCTCTCCCGTCCCTGGGATTCTCAAGGCAAGAACACTCAGGCAGCCCAATTCAATCCCTGTTTGAGGAACTAAGATCCTGCAAGCTGCATGGTGCAGCCAAAAAAAAAGAGACGAAGAATGTTACAGTCTAATAGGGAATGTATATACATGCACTTTATCTATCTCTTGTCTCTCCATCTGTCTCACATTAAAGATTAATGTAAAGCATGCTATGGTATAAGATCTTTGAGTGTATGAATAATCAAACAGTTCAATTTAAGTTCAGAAGAGGTGTTATTTCAGCAGTATACATCCTCAGGATATTTGATAGTGATAATTTTCAAATTGAAAAAAAACAGCCAACTTTGAGAATTAAAGGATATGGGATTTTGACGTGCTTCCTATTAAGAAGAGACTCATCAAGTGTTTACTCTTGCTACTTCTTCCCCTCTGATTGCTGAGCTTCCTGCCTTGTTTCCCATTATAGGAGGATGTTTCCTGCCATGAGAGTGAAAATCACTGGCCTGGATCCACACCAGCAGTACTACATAGCAATGGACATTGTACCTGTGGACAATAAAAGATACAGGTAATGATGACTGGCATGTGGAATTGTGGGCATCACCAGCACCCAGGATGTTGTGTAAACTCATTAGATGACACATTTTAACAGTGGACTGCAAAGAGTTGACTCACTGGAAAAGACTCTGATGCTGGGAGGGACTGGGGGCAGGAGGAGAAGGGGACGACAGAGGATGAGATGTCTGGATGGCATCACTGACTCGATGGACGTGAGTCTGAGTGAACTCCGGGAGTTGGTGATGGACAGGGAGGCCTGGCGTGCTGCGATTCATGGGGTCGCAAAGAGTCAGACACGACTGAGCAACTGAACTGAACTGTACAATGTACTGGGTGGGGAACAAGGATAGAGGATATGCCAATGGCCTGTGGCAGAACATCAGACAGGAGAGAGGCAGGGAGTCAGAACCAGTAATGGTTTGGTCTGGATCCTCCTAACATTTCTATAAAGACTGGGATTATATAGGGACTTCCCTGGCAGACCAGTGGTTCAGACTCTAAGCTTCCTCTGCAGGGGGCATATCTGGTCAGGGAACTGAGATTCTGCATGCTGCGTGGCACAGCCAAAAAAACAAAGATAAATACTTTTTTTTAAAAGTGGGATTGCGTAGTGTATGCCAGGGTAGCAAAAATCAAATGGATCTTAAGTCTAAAACTAATTCAGTTAACACTGAAAGTGATTAATGTGTTGAATGATTTGGTTTATGAAATACTAGGTGAGCTGAGATGATTTATTTTGAAAAGTGGTCAGAGAAGTGCATTAATACAGTATATTCAATTATATACGTGGTGGATTATCCTGTTGTTGATGGAGGGGAAGAATGGGAGAATTGGGTAAGGCCTCAGAAGAATATCTATTTAGGGGAATTATTGGTAGTTAATATGGATTATGAACAAGTTTGCTAAATAACCTTCCTTCAGAGCCATTAAAAGGCAACATAGTCTCCACGTGTATCACTCATAGTTCTTGTCGTAAACAGGTTGTGGCTTAATTGATCTCCTGAGTTCTCAATCAAATCAGTGAGTCATGGCTCATTTTTGAGATATTTCAGAACTTGGCCCTAAGCCCATGAATTTGGAGGTTAGAGGTGAATAGAGAAGTTCATTACTTGTATGTTAGAGGGAGTGCTGGTTAAGAAAAAAGTGGTCTTGATGTTGGACTTAGTAGGGGAGATGCTCCTTTCTTTAAAAACTTCCTTCATTTCAGTGAAAATGGAGACCGCTGTCTTAGTGCAGCCATTCCCAGAAACACCAGGACTTCCCAGTTAGTTTTCTTTGATTAACCTAGTCTCATTCCAGTGACTTTGTGGGAAAATAATGTGGATGTTCAAAACTAAGTTTTCATCAAAATGCTTCAAAATGCAGAGTCTTAGCTAAGAAATGGTTAACAAGTGAGAGGCTTGGAAGGTCTGTGCACATGGCTGTGTTTTATAGGACAATATGGAAGATGTTTTTAATAAGGAACCAAACCCTGAGCAAGTGGCCAATGGATTATATGGTTTGCATTTGAAAGGTGAAAGGTTGCAGTAAAATACCTTTTCCATAGCTAAACACGTGGGTTCAGGATGCCTGTGTGCACACAGGGGTGCAAGGCAAGGAGAGGAAGAAGAAAGAAAAGGAACTGTGAGAATGTTTTCCTTGTGAGAGCTGCGGCTTTGATCATTAACCACAACACTTTTCTGCCCTCCCCCACCCATCTTGTTTCCCATTTCCATCTCTATTTCATTTTCCCTGGTTATCCACCCTTCCCTTTTGCTCCTTTGTATTCTCTGTTTAATCCTCCCTCCTCCATTTTTTTTCTCATTTGTGTCTCCTCCCTCCTGTCCCTAATTGTTTCCTGGGTCTCTGCTCCTCCCCTGCATCTGTCTCTGAATTCTCCTCTCTCCCTCTCTGTCTCAGATATGTGTATCACAGCTCCAAGTGGATGGTGGCTGGCAACGCTGATTCCCCCGTGCCCCCAAGAGTTTATATACACCCTGATTCTCTAGCTTCTGGAGATACTTGGATGAGACAGGTGGTCAGTTTTGACAAACTCAAGCTGACCAACAATGAATTGGATGATCAAGGACATGTGAGTCAAATAACCCCATCTCCTCTACCTTCCTCTTTCCCTTTTTTTCCTCTAGAACTGACTAGTCCCAGGAGGTTTCAAATGGGTAAAAAAGAATCTCTATGCTATTTTGAGTCATTTTAAGTAATTAAGCAAGCATGAAAGTTTTTTTTTTTCCTCTTGTGAAATTACATTTATTACACATCTAACATTTAGCAACTGTCTGTTATGTATCAGACTGTGTTTATCAGACAGAGTTCTTGTGCTCCAGGAACTCACTGTCAAGTCAGGAGAATTCAGACAGAAACACAGGACGCATTTCAAAATGCTGAAATAAATCATATCGTTTAGTAGAATAATTCTTATTATTCGTACCATATAATTCATATTATCCTCTGAGGGCAATAAACTCAGAGAAACTCTTGTAGGGGCATTTCTGGCTGATTGGTCAAGAAATTTATGAATTTATAAGAGAAGTCTAGGTCTTAAGGCTGCTGCTGCTGCTGCTAAATCACTTCAGTCGTGTCCGACTCTGTGCGACCCCATAGATGGCAGCCCACCAGGCTCCCCCGTCCGCTGGCCAGGTGTAATTGGTGCCCCTGATTTAATTTTGGCGGTTAACGCACTGAATTTTCACTGAATGCCAGAATCCGCACTGGATGCTATGCATGAAGACTGAAGAAACGAAAATCATGGCTCCTATCTTTAGGGAAATGGTAACTTTCTGAGGAAGAGAGAACACCCATATCCCCTTAGCTCTCCCATAACATGAGAGAATGTCCATAAAATCAATAACAAAGTTCAAATAATGGCTTGTAAAATTTAAAGACAGAGGAGCCCATCCTGAAAATGTGAAGCAGGAAGGAACAGCCATCACACAGCAGGGGTTCTGAGACCTTTTAGTGGAGTGGAGTCTACTGGTATCAGAACCAATTCGCTCAATATTTATCCAAATGAAGAAGACACATTGCACTCACCACCTATGATTGAGATCCTCTGCTACGGGTTCTGTGTGATGTGATGCTCCAGTCACTTAGTCCTTCCAGCCATGGGCAAGTACACTGATTTCCAGTTTCCTGTATGTCTCACCTCCAATCTGTGTTTTCCTATAATGCTTTTATCCTGTAATTTGTTTGCATAAGAACTAGCAAAGATGTAGGGATCTTAGAGGCAACCCTGGAGTAATGTGTCCCCTTCTCATTTCAGATCATTCTTCACTCTATGCACAAATACCAGCCTCGAGTACACGTGATTCGCAAGGATTTCAGCAGTGACCTTTCACCCACCAAACCCGTCCCTGTTGGGGATGGAGTGAAGACATTCAACTTTCCTGAGACAGTGTTCACTACCGTCACAGCCTATCAGAACCAGCAGGTACGAGGCTGCCTTTGAGAGTCGCCTGCTGCAGCTGCCTTTAATGGAGTTTATTCATCCTTTTGTAAGAACTGCTTAGTCCTTCTCCATGGCACTGAAATGCTGGAGTGAGAGCCACCAGGCTGGTGGCGCACAGACAGCACTGGTGATGACAAGGCGATAATGCCTGGTAGCAGCTGTCAGAGTCTAGATTTAGATCAGAGACAAGATCTTTGACCAAGAGGACCAAACCTAAGTCATTTTCAGGTCTCTCTGTACTTGTACCCTTGTTTCATGATCTCTACTACATCCTGGCAAATGTTCCTCATCACTTGAAATTCCTGAGGTTTGATTCATTCTTTCCATTTTATCCTCTCCGGGGAGCCCTCCATCAGGCTACATCAAAGTCATCAAGCCTCTCAGACTCTATGTCAGACTCACCACTTCCATTTATACTTTCAGAGGTAGTTGGCTTGTGCTCACCAGCCACACCCTAAGATCTGTATGATTTGATGTCAGTAATATATTCATTCATTCTGTTAATATTTATTGAGAACTTATAATAGTCTCAGTTTAGCAGATTAAGACTCATTTCTTAATCTCATTTCTCCCTAAGCAAAGAAGAGTTTAAGTTGAGTGAAAGACACATAAATACATAATGATAATACAGTGGAATAACAGAGATGTGGACAGGGTGTTTTTTTTGTATTGGTTTGGTTTGTTTGTTTTTTTTTTTCTTTGGTGTGGGAAATGAGGGAAGTTTTCCTGGAAGAACTGAAGCTTTTTCTGTTGTTGAAACACACATAGAAATTAGCTAGTTGGTGGGGGAGAGGAAGAGAGAGGCCAAGTCTAGGATTACTGTGGGCATTTCTAAAAAACATTCTTTTTTTTTTTTTTTTAAGAGAATGACTTGATGGATTTACAAGTTGTCTCACTTTATGCAGTTCTCTAAAAGTTACATATGAATCTCATTTTGTAAGTTAGATTGTATTTCACATTTTGGTAAATTGTCTAATTAATAGGATCCTGCAGTGAATTCTTTTCCAAAACAAAGATTTTTTTGCTTGTTTATTTTACTTGAAACTCTGCATACTTTTGTTTTGGGCCTGCTTGGAGCAAAATGGACTTATACTGTAGAACTCAATACCTTTTATATTGGACACTGTGCTCTAAGAAAGAAAGAAATAGGAAAGCTTCATTCCCTAAATATTTATTGAGGGCTTACTATGTGCCAGGCAGGTGAAGGTATGTTACACAATCTTCAGTTCATATTGAAACTTTTTCTACCTTTCATAGTACATCCTGGTAAGATTCCTTGGATACTTTTTATCTTAGGGGAATTTGATACACAACAATCCCTTAGTCGGACAAAGGTTAAGTGCTATATGGTTGTTGCACTTTCTCAGCAGCTGTAAAGTGTTCCCAACTTCAGACTTTCCTCTTAGATGCTGTATTTGATCTCAGTTGGAGAAGGCAATGGCACCCCACTCCAGTACTCTTGCCTGGAAAATCCCATGGACGGAGGAGCCTGGTAGGCTGCAGTCCATGAGGTCGCTAAGAGTCGGACACGACTGAGCGACTTCACTTTCACTTTTCACTTTCATGCGTTGGAGAAGGAAATGGCAACCCGCTCCATTGTTCTTGCCTGGAGAATCCCAGGGACGGGGGAGCCTGGTGGGCTGCCGTCTATGGGGTCGCACAGAGTCGGCCACGACTGAAGTGACTTAGCAGCAGCAGCAGCAGCAGCAGCAGCAGAAGGGCTTTACTTTGTGATGAGCGCTATTTAAAATTGTTTAAACTCTCTCAAACCCCTCAGACAGTAAAATTGCAGAGGCCATGGAGGGTTCTTACAAAAAAACTTTAATAATCAAGATTTCTTAAGCTCTGATATAAGATAGAGCAGCAGTATCAACATGACTTTTGGAGCAGTTGGGACTTTGGGATTAATTGTATTACAGAAGAGGGGAAATATAAGTTCTTTGAATAATTGAACTTTTTCCAAGACTACACCAGCCATCATTTTAATTATTACTTTCTCGTGCAGGTGGAGAGATGTGGCAATAAATATGACTCTAGAATGTAGCTTGTAGAGCAAAGTAGAACACTGTTGAATGACCCTTCCACTGCCTCACTGAGATCCATTCTAGATGCTAGGAGAGTCAGTACTGTAACCCAAGCTAAAGCTAAAACTCTACAACTCACCAGACAAAGAAAACCAAGCATGAGCATGAAATCTCTTTCAGTTCCTTTGCATTTCATAGACAATGTTCCAGCATCTGAGTACATTCTACTCATATAAATATTTTGCCTATATCTGGACTTGAAAGAGAAAGTGAACTTTGCTCAGTCGTTTCTGACTCTTTGTGACCCCATGGACTGTAGCCTGCCTTGCTCCTCTGTCCATGGAATTCTCCAGGTCAGAATGCTGGAATGGGTAGCCATTCCCTTCTCCAGGGGATTTCCCCAACCCAGGAATCAAACCTGAGTCTCCTGTATTGCAGGCAGATTCTTTACCAACTGAGGCACCAGGGTAGCCCACATATGGACTTGAATAGGGGCAATGGTAGTTTGGCGGGGGTAGGATGCTATGACTAAGATCATGGGATTTGGTAGTAGACCTATCTGTTTGGTTTCTACCTTTTTATTGGCAAATTGTGTGACCTTGGGCAAGGTCAAACAATTTGTGTTTTCCTCTCATCTTGTGTTTCCTGGCCTGAAAGTGTCCTGACCTTACTAGGACTACATGAGGGGACATGTACTGTCACTGACATAAACCTGGCATCTGATTAATAGTAGTCAGCCTATATTGCTAAATGCCTGGGTCTGCACAGGCATGAAAGATAATGGGGGAATAGAGGCAATTTTAAAGAATAAATTTCTTATTAAGGAGAAAGAGGATTCTTGGGGACTGGAGGAGGTACGTGGGCTCTCGAAGGAATTATATTCAATAGGTAACTACTTTGATCTCTCTGTTCTCATGTCACATTGGTGAATTCATGATGTGCTGACATTCAAAATAGATGAGTCATACTCAATTCCACCCATTTTAAAATCCAGATAACGGCTTTTGCCTGTTTAACAAGCCTCCATTCCCTGGATAAATCAATAAGCATGATTGTTTAACCTTCCCTTTGGCTGTGTAGATATGATTTAATATAACACAGTGCCTTCTAATAAAGCAAACTAACCTTGGCTCTCTCCCCCAGGAATCTAGAGGGCTGCATCCTATAAGGCAGATCTGTTATGTACAATAATTTTCAAACTTGTCGTGAGGATGCCGGGTAGCATAAACTGTTCTCTTTTGTGAGCTGCATTCAGTGATTACTGTGTTTTTATTTCCTCAGCCTTCTAGATTGAGAACAAATAATACCTTAAAGCAAAGTTGTTTACTTCATATTTTTTTTTAAGGAAAGGGTTAGGGAGGGCTATGAGTAAGGAAAGAGCAAAGAGTCAGGGATAGATTCTCATTGTTCTCGGGGACTTGTCCGGAGGAGCACACAGCAGGAAGGACAGTAGAGGGGATGGAATTGAAGTGAACTGTTGTCCAGCCTTCCTAGGGAAAGGCAGTGCATTGTTCCACATACAGCAAAGGGCTAGACATTTGCAGACCTGGATTTTAGTCCTACATTTTCCACTAGCTTCCCTGTGTCACTTTGAGCAAGTTATTTTGTCTTTTGGGGCTTCAATGTGTTATTAAAATGTCATTTATTTTAAGAAATAGTGATGGCAGGAAGAGATAGTGGGGAGCTATTAATTCTCTTTATTTGGTAGAATAAAAAATTGCAATATCAATATTGATCCTTCACATGGTGGAAGGGGAGGATTTGGAATTAGCCTGTGGCATTTTGAAGCCCTGAAACCACTAATTAGGAGGAAGGACCCTTCCATCTCCATGGTGCTGGTGGTTTTGTCACTAAGTCATGTCCAACTCCTGCAACCCCATGGACTGTAGCCTGCCAGACTCCTCTGTCCATGGATTACCCAGGCAAGAATACTGGAGTGGGTTGCCATTTTCTCCTCCAGGGGATCTTCCCAGTCCAGGGATTGAACCCATGTCTCCTGCATTGCAGGCAGATTCTTTACTGACTGTGCCACCGGGGATGCCCTAAAACTGAAACCACTAATTAGAAGGAAAGACTCTTCCATCTCCATAATTCTAAGCTATTTATAGTCCATGCAGGGCTGACTACATGCTTGGAACATGACTGAATATATAATTAGCCAACATACCTCTACTACCAGGTTCCTGAAGTATCTGTGATTCTGCTTCTTTGCATAAAAATAGGAGTGGCATGTGAAGAAAGAGTTTCTTTTTTCATGAAATAATTGATGCTTTTCTTGCCCATACTCTCTACTGACTGACACATAGACTCCCAGGGCTGCTAACATACTGAAGTTATTATTGCTGTTATTTGCTCTTGGAGTGCCAACTTGGCAGGCCCATGGCAGAGAGAAAAGTACACGATGCCCAGACTCTCATCGAGAAGGACAAGAGGGTAGAAGTGGGAATAAAGGTGATTCTACCCTTAATGCTTTTTCTTGGAAGAAGCTAATGCCAATATATGTCCTCATGGAATTAGCAGGAAATTTCCATGGCAGAGTCTTTGTCCTCTCTAAGGGAAAAAGACTGCTAAACCTTGATTTTTTTTTTTCCCTCCAAATAGGAAACTATATTTCAAAATGGCACAGCCCTGTCTTCCTCAGGTCACACAGTCTTATTTCTTGATGAGAATTGGCTACATGAAACCACAGCCAGGCCAGGCTTGTGTAAGCAAATCCAATAGGATTTCTGAGCCACTCATTATACCCCAAACTACTGAGCCAGTTTTGCCTTAACTTTGCAAATTAGTATAGAATTTTTGTTCATATTGGATTAAAATTTTTTTATCCTTATGGAATACTTTTCAAGCAATCTGGTAAAAAAAATAAGAGTATGTTGATGAGGGAAGTCCCTTTGAGCCTTGGTCTGGTGAAATTATACTGAGGATATTCAGATTTTCTTTGTGGGTTGTGTTCTCTATGTCTGCACTGTGCATGGTGAGGTATACCTGATTTATTAACTGCATCTATGTTACTAGGCAAAACAGTGAGGGAAAAAGATTAAAATGAATAGTGGCAAGCCATAACCACCCCCTTACGTGCCATTGTCTTCAATAACTCAGACTACACAAATCAGTATAAGGTTATGGAAAGAAAATCAGTGAAGAAAAATGTTTCCATAACCCCTGTATTTTCCACGTTGCCTCATTATCATTGGACCAAGTTTGAACACAACTGCTGTAGAATAGCTTTAGTTACAACGGAAGTTACTAATAGACCTTGTTCTGATGGGAAAGGCATTTAAGATTTTTGTCTGTAATCCCTATAGTGAAAGCAAAAAGGATTGGTGGAGTTGTTTGGTCTGTATTCTCTAAGGTTTATTATGGCTTTGGGACTGGTGATTTCTGTTTCACCAGTGAATGAAATTCATTCACTCCCTCACTCTATGCATTCATTGAACACAAATAGCATGTCATCCTGGCTGGCTGTGGCTGTATGCATGCTCAATCATGTCTGACTCTTTGTGACCCTGTGGACTGTAGACCACCAGGCTCCTCTGTCCATGGGATTATCCAGGCAAGAATACTGGAGTGGGTTGCCATTTCCTCCTCCAGGGGATCTTCCTAACCAGGGATTGAACCCACATCTATATTTACATATATCTATCTATAATATATAGATATATATTTTCCTCCCAAATCTTTATGGATGCTGTTGTAAATAATAAAATATGTCTTTAATATTGTTGAAAATAAATTTCATTTTATTTAATTGTAACCTGCATATTATAATGTTAGGCTAAGTGCAAATTTTGATTTACTACTACAATCGATGGGAGATAAACTAGCTATGAGAAAAATATAAGATAATATATCAATTCTTCAATATCCCTTTTAAATAATTGATTTATGTGGGAAAAAACCCAAATAAATTATATATAATTTGGAAAAAATAAAGAGAGTGTAGTTAAGAGAGTGGCAGAAGAACCCTATATTGGAGGGGTAATCAAGGAAGACCTCTCTCAGGAGGTTAACATTTGGATTGAGACTTAGGGTGAGGAGGCAGTTATATGAAGAGTAGAGAAGAAAACATTTTAGTCTGGGGGTAGAATGGGTTTCCCTGGTAGCTCAGATGGTAAGGAGTCTGCCCGAAATGAGGTAAACCCGGGTACAATTCCTGGGTTGGGAAGATCCCCTGGAGAAGGGCGTGGCAATGGCAGTCCACGCCAGTATTCTTGCCAGAATCCCATGGACAGAGGAGCCTGGTGGGCTATAGTCCATGGGGTTGCAAAGAGTTGGACACAACTGGAACGACTAAGCACAGCACAGAATGCATGTGAGGGGTCTGAGCAGGGAAAGAGCTTGACACGTTCCAACTCTGAGAGCAGCTCAGTTTGCCTGGAGCCTGTGGACCAGAGTTAGGGGAGGGTGGGGAGGGATGGAGAGGCAGGCAGGAGCCAGGGCATGCTGACCCTGCAAGGCCAGGCAGAGCTTGGATTGAATTCTGAGTCCAGTGGTAAGCACTGAAAGAATGACATGGTCTGACTATGTGTTAACAAAGATCACTTTGGTTGCTGAGGGAAGAGAAGAGATTGGACAGGGACATAAGAGACGTAGGTTCAATCCCTGGGTCAGGAAGATCCCTTGGAGGAGGGCATGGCAACCCACTCCAGTATTTTTGCCTAAGGAATTCCCATGCACAGAGGAGCCTAGTGGGCTACAGTCCATAGGGTTGCAAAGAGTCAGACATGACTGAGGTGACTTAGCACACAAGAGTGGAAGAGGAGAGATTAGTTTGAAGGGAATTTAGAGTAGTTTAGTCAAAAGACAACAGTGACCTGGTCTAACTAAGATGGGAAGGTAGAGGTTGGCAGTCCTATTTGATCATAATAAATAAATAATATTAAGGGTACGGCTGATCATGAAGTATTCAAACGAACCTCCCCTGCTACTCCAGATGTACAGTGCATGGGCAGGGATGGGTGCAGTGGGGTTTATGAGTCCTCTTTGTGGTTGCTTGGGGGCCCCTGTGCTGTCCTCTGGTCCTCACTGGCCTCTGCCGGGGGTGTGGCCTGGGGCCAGGTCTGGGCTGATCCTTGGGTTCCTTGTGTTGATATGCTGTACCAACAGGAGACCGTTCAACTTGTGCTTTTGTGTTCCTGCCTCAGTCAGACCTCCCGGGCTTCCCTGGATAGCTCGGCTCCACCTCAGGTTTCATCTAGGTCCTCTGGCTCTGGTCTGGACTGCAGCACCGCTGTGTCAAGGTCACCCTGCCTTCTCCTCTGAGACCCTGACCCACTGCAGAAGGGCCATGGAAGGCTCGGGAATCCTAACTCAGGCCTCTTCTGTATTTGTGCTGGTGCAGCCACCCCATGTGTGTCTGGAGGTGACCTGCCAGTGTGCCTCTGAGTCTCCCCAGCCCTGCCCCTGGATTTTCGTTTGAGTAGAGAGCAAAAGCACATGTAAACCTAACTACTTGCTTTTCTTTTGTCTGTCACCTCTTTTCTCATGTCCCCCTGGAGTAGAGAGGGAGGATTTTTTTTACTTCTTTTTCTACCTGATGAAAATTCATCTCATGTCACACCTTTCCTTATATAGGACAGCAAGCTGTCATTTGCATCCCTTTCTATACTGTATCTGGAGAAGGAAATGGCAACTTACTCCAGTACTCTTGCCTGGAGAATCCCATGGACAGAGAAGCCTGGTGGGCTATGGTCCATATGGTCTCAGAGAGTCAGACACAACTGAAGCGACTTAGCATCCACTATACTGAATCTACTAGGTGGCTCTTGATATGGGAACTATGGGATTATCGATGTTGTGAATACATTGATTTACTCCTCCAAAATACTGTCCATGTTAACCTTGATATTTGTGTGTGCACGCACGCTTAGTCATGTCTGAATGTTTGCGACCCCTTCAAGCTCCTTTGTCCATGAGATTCTCCAGGCAAGAATACTGGAGTGGGTTGCCATTTCCTCCCCCAGGGGATCTTCCTGACCCAGGGATAGAACCCACATATCCTGAGCTGGCAAGCAGATTCTTTACCTCTGAACCACCTGGGAAACTCACCCATAGCCAAAGTTGTTGGCATAAGCATTAATTGGGGTTGTACTTTGGTGTGGACAGCTAATATTGCTCTCTTCTGCCTACAGGGTAACTAAATGTCTGCAGGGTAGTAAAGGCTTTTCATGATGTGGCCTGAGGTCAACCTCTCAGTTTTCTCTCTCACGTTCTCTTCTTGTACCTTGTGCTCTGGTTACATCAGACTCTTCAGTGTTTCTTAAAAAGGTTTCATTCTGGAACTTCTCTGGTGGTCTGCTGGTTGAGAATCTGCCTTCCAGTGCAGGGGATGTAGGTTCGGTTCCCAATCAAGGATCTATGATCCCACATGCCACAGAGCGACTAAGTGTATGCACGACTAGAAAGTCCGCACACCGCAACAAAGATCCCACATGATGCAGCTGAGATCAGTGCAGCCAAAACAAACGCTTCGTTCTTTCCCACTTCAGTTCTATGACTTACGTAAGAGCTTTCTTCTTAAATGCTTCCCTTGTTCCTTTCTCCCCTTTTTGCAGATTTCATTAAAATCCCATGCATCCTTCCCAGCTTGGCTTACATGCTTCCTCTAAGGTGAAACCTAGGAGCCCTTCTGCTAGCTTGAAGCAATTATTACTTCCTCTAAGCTCTTATGGCACTTTGCCTTTATTCAAAACCTTATAACTTTTTGTTTTATGTTGTAATTATTAATACATATATATATCTTCTTTTTTCTCCTTGAAGATAAGCTTTATTGGGGAAGGCACAGATGATACACAGTACTGACTGTCCACCACTCTGCAATTGCAACCGGTCACATGGTTTTGCACACAAATGTAATGCAATGTGTATGCTCACTCGTGTCTGATTCTTTGCAGCCCCATGGACTGTAGCCCATCAGACTCCTTTGTCCATGGGATTTCCCAGGCAATAACACTGGAGTGGGTTGCCATTTCCTTCTCCAGGGGATCTTCCTGACTCAGGGATCAAACCTGTGTCTCTTACATCTCCTGCATTGGCAGGCGGATTCTTTACCACTGCACCACCTGGAAAACCCTTGATAATAAATGAGTAAGGAGTAGCACCATCACTCTCTTCATAAAACTCTCTAAATCCCACATTAAAAACTGAAACAAGTAGAAGAGTGTTGTATTTCCTAACATTTGGTAGTATTTGTCTATTAAATCTCCATGCAGACTCCTTGGCCTGAGATACAGGGAACTGTGGGAAACAGGTTTTCAACGGTTTCTCCCAGGCCCATAAAATAGAACGTCATTATATTTGCAGGGGTCTGTGCCCCCAAAACACAGCAGCGCAATCATATGTCACAAGCCGCTATCATAAGTGAGTCGGACAGGATAAGCCAACTTGAAAGAGAATATAAAATATTATAACTCCAACTTGAAAAGAAAATATGGTGTGTGGTTTATTGCTATGGATTATGGAGGAAGAAAACTGATTTTAAGTCAAAAACAGAAAAGCAGTGACAGTCTTAAAAGTCAATACAGTACTCACAGGGCAGACACTAGACTTTAGAAAGCCGAAGTTCTGGGTTCCTGCTCTGGTCTATAAAATAGATGTGAAATTGCTTTTGCTTCATTATTAGTGCTACGTTATTAGTGCCACTCCGAAGCAAAGAATGTTTAGGGGGAAAAAAATAAACTTTGGTACTTTCAAGGCAGAGTCTCTTTTTCAGAATCTCACTTTGTATTTTAAAGACCTTCAGACTGTGGCTTTAGGAAATTCTGTTGTGACAAAGGGAGACAGAAGAGGGACCTGGAAAGATTTGCAATGTTAAGAAACACTGATTAGACGTCCTAGTGATAAGTTCTGCTGGGATCAGAAATGGGAAGATGTCCCTAAGTCTGTTCCCTATGTCTGCATCTCCATTCCTTCCCTACAGATGGGCTCATCAGTACTATTTTTCTAGATTCCATATATATATATATGCATTACTATACGGTATTTGTATTTCTCTTTCTGACTTACTTCAGTCTGTATAACAGGCTCTAGGTTCATCCACCTCAGTTCAACTGACTTAAATTCATTCTTTGACCACCTAGAGGGGTGGGATGGGAGGGGGACAGGAGGCTCAAGAGGGAGGGGATATATATATATATAACTATGACTGATTCATGTTGTTGTAAAGCTGAAACCAACACAACATTGTAAAGAAATTATCCTCCAGTTAAAAAATAAATGAATGAATTTTAAAATTCATTTTAAAAATAAATGAATTTTAAAAAGGTAAAAAAAAGAAATGGAAAGATGATCTTAAAAATGAAATTTCCTTAATTCTAGAATTACCATTGAGGATGACTTTCCTCCTTTCCTGAGCTTCCTAGGCCCCACCTCTAAGTCTCTGTTGTTTGAATGTAGTGAGTCATTACCATCCAGTTCAGACAGAAGATATCAAAATGCCTCCCATGACAAAGGTTAAAGGCAGAAACACAAGAGCGCAGATGGAATTTGTTGGTCCGGCCTGTTCTGGTCTGAAGGCAATAGGGTATTATATACCGAGGCAGAATGGGAGGGGATGAAGATAGAATGCAGTTGAGGGGGAATCTTGTGCTGAGTGGTGGTTGAACCAGATGACTCCTAAAGACTCATCCAACTTGGGTTACAATTGTTTGCACTGGATTTGCTCAGCCTTAGGAAGCTGCTGCTTTGTTTCTTTTGATTAACTTATGGGACTTAAGAGACTGGATAGATGCCCTGCATCCTGCCTCATCCCATCCTCCATTTCTAGATTTTTCTTTGGGTGCAGCCTTGACAAAAGTCTAGCTACTTTTTTGTGTTGTCTACAAGATCATTTTAGGTCATATCAGATGAGCCATACACAAAGGCAAAAAATGCACAGCTTAAGTGGGACAGGAAATGCAGGCAATTATTTGGTTCTGTCAGGCTGAGGCAGGTTGTCTGGTGGTCTAATTGCACCTGATTGGATTGACTAAATCCATTCATTCATTCTTCACTCACTTGCTCACTCATTCATTTACTCATTCATTCAACAAGCACTTTTCAGGTACTTCCTGTGTGTCTTGTATCTGACCATTGTCCGGTTTTCCATTTGGATACCTTTGTTTGTCTGGGCAAATGATTTATCACCATTTGGGGGCAAGGAAGGTGAGCAGAAGAGAGTTTACAGAGTCACATACTGGGAAGACCTTGGTTTTTAGGAAGAAGTGGGTCAGGTGGGTCAGACATCTGTGTGCCAGGCCCAAGTCCTATGTCAACTTCAATCTAAATCTCAAACTAAAAGGAAGTTAAATAAAAATAACAGCTGTT
Organism: Bos indicus x Bos taurus; assembly: GCF_003369695.1. Classification (NCBI taxonomy): domain Eukaryota; kingdom Metazoa; phylum Chordata; class Mammalia; order Artiodactyla; family Bovidae; genus Bos; species Bos indicus x Bos taurus. The sequence continues at coordinate 24,382,299 of NC_040078.1, forward strand.
GTTCACCGCGTGATTTTTGTTAACTTTCTAGGAGCAACCAAAAAAGAAATCAGTTAATATAAATACAGTTCATCCTTTTTTTGTTTGTTTCCAGATCACCAGATTAAAAATTGACCGAAACCCTTTTGCTAAAGGATTCAGAGATTCTGGAAGAAACAGGTGAGGAAATTGGATAAGACTCACTGACCTTTCTTTTCTATGTGGCATTATTTTCCCCACGCCCTATTGGTGGCTCTGGCTCCTGCTTTTTGGAGACATTTGCACGCTAGATAGATGCAGGCCAAGAGAAATGGGTAGTTGTTCAGGAATCAAAAAGCTGCCTCCCAAAGTTTGAATTATTCAGTTCTTTGTTTGTAATTTGTGCTTGTGTTCAGTCGTGTCCGACTGTGACCCCACAGACTGTAGCACTCTGTCGCCATGCTCCTCTGTCCCTGAGATTCTCCAGGCAAGAATACTAGAGTGAGTTGCCACGCTCTCCTCCAGGGGATCTTCCCCATCCAGTGATTGAACTCTTGTCTCTTGCGTCTCCTGCATTGGCAGGTGGCTGGCTTCTTTACCTCTAGTGAAACCTGGGAAGCCCAGTTAGTGGAATAGCCTAAGGAAAATGCCTTCCTGTTAATGAGTCTTTAAAATAAGACAAAGGCCTTTGTTTTCAAAATGTAGCTAATGAAGAATGGTTTCTATTCTGTGCCCAATGGTCAAGTCAAGAACATGCTTGTAAGATGTTTCCTGTTGCCTCCTTTTTGGGCCTCTGCCTTCTGGGCTTATTGAGAACCTTGTTAGTGAAGAGGAGCTCAAAATAGAAGCTGGCCTTTCATTAAGAAGCCTCTGTGGTGTTTAAGGTGTTTACTTGGGGTCCATGCATATTTCATGGGTTTTGTGAGTTACCAGATAGTGAAAGAAAAGTTGTGAGTGAATGACCAGGTGTGCATTTTTCTAGGGAGAGGTCCATAGCTTTCTTCAAATTTTCAAAAAATATCTGTGACCAAAAAGTTAAGAATTTCTTCTTTAGACATCACCATCTGTCTCCAGAGACCAATCCTAGTGACTTTAGTTATCCAATTACTTTCTTTCCTTCTGTATCTTCAGCAGCATTTCATGTTTATTTTCTTGGCATTCTAAAGAATGCTTTATTTTTTTCTCCTTTTTCCCTTTGTTTTGTCTTCCCATTGGATTCCTTGTTTTTCAGAGGCATGACTTAGAAGACAAAATTAGAACAGAGAGGGTGTATTGACCAGGACTGGAGCTTGCACTGGGAATTGGAGGCACACTTTAATCTTGAGATTAAGACCTTGTGTCATGAAGCATATATCTCTGGTTAGAAAATTGCGCTAACAGCTCAGTTCAAGTCCTGAGGGTCTCCTGTCTCCTCACTAGGCTAGAAAGGACCTTGACACATCATTTGGCCATGGCCTGTGTCTGCCTTAAGGCTGGTGAATATCTTACTGCTTAGGACAGACAAATGTCTGTCCTGAGTGATGGACTGCTCTTCCTTGTAAGAATGCCAGGAAAATAGAACTAGAGATCCTCATTTGCCCATGTGAGTGTCTTATTTATTAATTTCTGATAGCATGGAAATTCTTTATTATGTCGTATTAAAACCTGCAGGCTGTTTTCAGTAATATCAGTAATTATAGAAGTTATCTGTTATTGAACACTACTGTGTTCCAGACTTTTTACTTATATTCTTTCTAATTCTTGCTGCTGCTGCTGCTAAGTCGCTTCAGTCGTGTCCGACTCTGTGCAACCCCAGAGATGGCAGCCCACCAGGCTCCCCCGTCCCTGGGATTCTCCAGGCAAGAACACTGGAGTGGGCTGCCATTTCCTTCTCCAACGCATGAAAGTGAAAAGTGAAAGCCAAGTCATTCAGTCGTGTCTGACTCTTTGCGACCCCATGGACTGCAGCCCACCAGGCTTCTCCGTCCATGGGATTTTCCAGGCAAGAGTACTGAAGTGGGGTGCCATTGCCTACTCCGTTCTAATCTTTAAGGCAACCTATTTGTTACCAATGAAGAAACAGGCTCAGAGAGCTTAAGCAGCTTTTCTAATGTCACACAGTAAATCTGGGGGTAGGGAAGATAACCCAAGTCCACCTCACAGCAAAGTCTGTGCACTTCAAGCTTTATCATGCTAGTAGTTTAATCTTGCTTATTTTATATTCAACAGATATGGGGAATAGAGCTCTTTCTCTAAAAATCATTCTTCTACTTCAAGATCCTACTCAAGTAGCCAGAACTTTCCCTTTCCCAAATAAATCAACCAGTATTCTCTCGCTGTCTATGCAGATTATTCACCACGACTTTGTTATTTACCTCCTCTGTGTGTGTGTGCGTGCGTGCATGCGCTCAGTCACTTCAGTTGTGTCCGACTCTTTGTGGCCCTATGGACTGTAGCCCACCAGGCTCCTCAGTCCATGGGATTCTCCAGGCATGAATCCTGGAGTGGGTTGCCACGCCCCGTCTCCAGAGGATCTCCACAACCCAGGGATTGAACCCTTGTCTCCTGCATTACAGGCAGATTCTTTAGTGACTGAGTCACTAAAGAAAGCCCTATTTACTCCCCATACTCCTATAAATAAGGGGTCCCTAGTAGAGGACAGGAGGTCAAGCTGAACATCCCTAGCAACTGAAACTGTGATATGATGAAAGTGAAGTCATCTGTGTCATGAAGGGACTGGGATGAATTAGCGAAGGTAGAAGCCATTCTTATCCTCCAGCTCCCTGGGAAGCTAGACTAAAATAAACTTGTTGGGGCAAATACAGGAGTCCCTGTATTTTCTCTTTAAGAAGCTCAAAATTGCCTGTTAACCACACTTTAATTCTTACTGGCTGCCTGCAGCATGACAGCAAGAATTATTAACGCTGTTTGGCAGATGGGAAAATTGATGGGTGAGGATATAGAGGATTATTTATAAATCTCCAGGAACTGGTGGTCTATGCCAACACCAGAATCCAGTTAGTTCATCACCTTCTAATCAGTGGCTCATTGATGGCCTTTCTTGTGCTAACAGAGTTCTTAAGAAACTATGATTTTCCCCATGAATTTTAGACATCAGGTGACTCATACAGACGTGCATGGTTTGATGAGTTGCATAGAAATGTACCCGAAACATATGGATTACATTTCCTTTAAAGACACATGGGCTTAAAAATTAGGAGGGAAAGTGCTTGGCCAGTGTCTTTTGGTTTTGTAGAACACAAAACATTTGTGGAATACTGTGGAATTACAGAAATTGCCAGACCTCAAACCAAAACACGTTCAGGTTTGTCGATCTCCATCAATCCCAGTGTGATCCTGAGGTTCCAGAGGGGCGTGTGAGAGGAAAGATGGGAGGACGCAGCTGCCACTGCCCTCTCTTAAAAAGCCTCTCATGAGTCTCCCTAGGCTCATAAACCTCTCACTCCAGTGCTGGGGTGACAGAGCGTGGCTAGGGTGACAGCAGTGTCCTCTGAGGGTTGAGAAGAACTTGAGGCAGCTCTTGTGAAGACACTTATTTCCCATTCTTATTTATTTGTCTTTGGCTGCCCTGGGTCTTCACTGCTTTGCAAGGGCTGTCTCTAGTTGCGGAGAGCGGGGCTACTCTTCCTTGCAGTGCACGGGCTTCTCACTGAGGTGGTTTTTCTTGCTGTGGAGCACAGGCTGTAGTCATGAGAGCTTCAGGAGTTGTGCTCACCGGCCCTAGAGCACGTGGGCTTTAGTAGCTGTGGCACATGGGCTGAGTTCCTCCGTGGCATGTGGAATTGTTCTGGGCTAGGGGTGGAACCCATGACTTCTGCATTGGCAGACAGATTCTTATCCATTGCCACCACCAGGGAAGTCCTCCCATTCTTATTTGAATGAAAGGAAAGGTCTATGACAAGTATTCGTGGCTTGTAGCCCCATCACTTTCTCCTTCCCCTCAGTGGGAACCAGGGTGATGGATGTGATTGCTGAGTCTGGAACTCTTCAGGACTGCTTGCCTGCAGAGAGTATGCAATCTGGGCTCTTCCCATTGCATGGTAAGCCCAGCAGAGGAGGCCTGCAGGAAGTCAACTCATTTCAGGGGGTTCCAACACACTCTTTCAGCCTTCGTACCTGTGCTGTCATCTTCAAATACTTTTATCAATAGTAAAACTGGCGTTTTGGTCTCCATGACATCAGGCTCCTAGGTCTTTCTCAGAAATTTATTCTGAGTTCAAATGAGGACAAGGGGTGATAACCGTTGGGCGTTCCAGAACCCCAGTGGGAATCCCAGTGAGTTCACTGTGTTAGCCCTGTGACATCATCAGAGCCCATAATGGTTCCTCCTGCTTCTTTAGGAAGCATCATTCACATGCTACAGTGTGAGAAGGTCACTGCCCTTCGACCTTTACTTATGGAGCTCCTACTTTTCATTCCCATGTAATTATGTCCCTGAATAGAAGTGTCTACCAAAGTGTGTGTGTGTGTTCATGTTATGGAGAAGAGTAGTAGACATCTAGTCCTTTTGCAGTGAAAACACTGACAGATTTTGCTTCCAGGCATTGTCTCTGCAATGGGAGGGAGATTGTTTATTTCTGTTGTTCTTCCTTCTAGATTTCTCAGAAATTCTGTAGCCCAAATACAGCTTTGGGTGGAAGCATCAATATGTATTTACCTTTAGCAGGCCCAGCCCAGGGTGCAATATCCAGCATCCCCTCTGGGAGATTCCTCATAAGGAGGAGGCAGTAACACCTTCTTGTTGCTGAGGGAAAACAGATGCCCTTAGCTTGAGTTAAGTTTTGTCTTGTGATCTGTGCTCCTGGGCTCTGTTTGTTCCCTGCTAGAATGAAGCTCCTTGCAGATGGGGCTCCACCTTTTTCAGGTTCTTATTCTTATATTTTCCCCCCTGTAGTGCCAGGTATATAGAGTAAAATAATAATTGTTCCTTTAGTTACAAGACATTAAACAGAGTTGATGGGAGGCAGAGAAGTTAAAAATTGGGATCTCTGGAGTAAGAAAGCCTTAAGCCAACCAGGGGTGAGTCAGGTAGAACAACAGTGGGGAGCTGGTTTTGGGCGCTAAGAACGGAATAAAGAGTGAATCTATAATAGTCTTTGTAGGAAAGACTAAGGGCAATTTTAATTCAAATCTGAGATGGACTGCTGTGGTAAGACACTGACTTAGCTTAATTGTAGATTAGCAATGTTCAGGCCATTTGAACTGGCCCTCTACAGTGAGGGCATGTCTGGGCTGCCTGGCTCCCTGAAGAAGGAGAACATCCAGCAAGTTCCAGAGGTGTGAGCCTCAGGGAAGACGGGCTCCCAGAAGATGAGCCCAAGCAGAGTAAGTTTTGGTTGAGAAAGGTCATTCAGGAGCAAACTGAGAGGTCAAATTACATCTTTGGCGATGACCACCCCAATGGGCATCTCTGTCCAAAGCAAAGACAAAGGTCAGGAGGCTGAAGAGAAACAGGAGTCTTTGCGCTGAGTCTCATAGTCGAGAAGCAGCCTGGGAGGTCTTATGTGTCCACATGCCTGGAGAGCCCATGTGCGCAGCTAGAGGGAGCATTGCTACGGCAGAGACCTTGCACTTGAAAGGGGACAGACAGAGGAGCAGCAGGAAAGAGGACTCTGCAGGTCTCAGCCAACATCTAAAGTGAAAACCTTGTTCCTGTTAGGATTTTATAAGATTTTACAGAAAGCCTCAGTTAGTTTGGGAACATCTATATAGTTCCCAGGGACTTCCTCCAAAGCAAACACATACACAAAGAGGAGAGGATTAAAATTATGACCTGTCGATGGAATGAAGGTTCTGTGAACTTGTTTTAGAAGTGGTGTGAACTGTGTGACCCTGGGTTCTCCTCTGTTAGCAGCCTTCATCCTGTCTCTGACCTTGGCCTTTGCCTATACTCCCAGCTTCCGTACAGTCTAAGACAACTACAGGGGGCTTGTCCCAGGTGACATGGTTTCCTCCAGATGCCCCTTGCTGGCATGGCGCTCCAGGAGTCACTGTTGTGATTCCATGACAGGTCCCCCTGGGAGTTGCCCTTCTGCAGCCCAGGGAGTTGCTGCAGTTTTTTGGGAGGGTGTCTTTCTCTCGATGGAGTTTGCCCTTGGAGGCTTAAACCAGGACACTCAAATTCCACAAGGCAGGGACTGTCAGAGAGGGCCAGTGGCAGGCCCTATATTATGGGGAGCTTGGTTTCAGGGGAAAGTAGTTTTAATAGGTTGCCTCTCACTAAAAACACAATAGGGCCTGCACTGTTGTTCAGTCACTAAGTTTTATCTAATTCTTTGTGACCCTGTGGACTGCAGCATGCCAGGCCTCCCTGTCCTTCACTTTCTCTCAGAGTTTGTCCAAGTTCACGTCTATTAAATCTGTCATGCTATCTGACCTTATCATCCTCTGCCACCTTCTTCTCCTTTTGCCTTCAGTCTTTCCCAGCATCAGGGTCTTTTCCAATGAGTCAGCTCTTTGTGTCAGGTGGCTAAAGTATGGCTTCAGCATCAGTCCTTCCAATGAGTACTCAGGGTTGATTTCCTTTAGTGTTGACTGGTTTAATCTCCTTGCTGTCCAAGAGACTCTGAAAAGTCTTTCCAGCACCATAGTTGTAAAGCATCATTCTTCAGTGCTCAGCCTTCTTTACTGTCCAACTCTCACATCCACACGTGACTACTGAAAAGACCATAGCTTTGACAGTATGGACCTTAGTCAGCAAAGCGATGTCTCTGCTTTTTAATTTGCTGTCTAGGTTTGTTATGGCTTTCCTTCCAAGAAGCAAGCCATCTTCTCATTTCACAACTACAGTCCATACTGATTTTGGAGCCTAAGAAGAGAAAATCTGTCACTGCTTTCCCTTTTCCCCCTTCTATTTTCCATGAAGTGATGGGACCAGATGCCATGATCTTAGTATTTTTTAATGTTGAGTTTAATAGGTTGCCCCTCACTAAAAACACAATAGGGCCTGTACTGAGTCTGAGCTAATTCTCAGAGTGTTTCCAGCAAGCACTGCTGCTTTCTGGGAATGTGACTGGTGGTAGTGTTTCCTGGTGCCTTGTGTCCCTTACATGTGTCGGGGGACGGTGATCTAAAAATGGAACCATTGACTGCCTTACAGGAATGGATGTGTCTGTTTACTGGAAGAGGATGCTTAACGAGGCTGAGACTTAATGCAAAGGAAGGAATCTCTACTGGTGGTGGGGAAAATATTTGGGAGTAAAGTTTTTTTTTGTGGTCCCTCCAGTTAAGCAGCTGCTGTCCCAAGGCCATGTTCACTGAATGGAAAGCCATTTCCTGGCAAGAAAGAGGACTGTGAGATGAGGAATTAAGAGTGCTGAAAATTAACAGGAGGAAAAAGGGGAAAAGGTTAGCCCCAAGGCCACATCCTCTGAAAGAAACTTTTCTTTGGGAGTTAAGGTGCATGTGGGTCTCAGTTAAAATCTGTTAGTTGAGTTCTCTAGTATAACCAAGTATCTCGAATACTGTGTACATACTTATCTATCTGTTCAGCTGAACATATGAAATTTTGTTAGTTGTAGGTCAAAATGGTGAGATATTAGCTATTTCATGCAGTTCAACCTTGTATATTTATTTCTAGGCATTCAAATCATAGTATATAAATAGTAGTAGTAATCATTTCATTTAGTATCTGTGGTCCAAATTTTCTACTTTTACCTCGGAGCTGATTGGTATCAGTATAGAGTTTCCCATTTTACTGATGGTAAGACTGAGTACAGTGAGGTAGTTGCTTTTAGAGCTGGCAAATCTGCCAGTAACAGCATCCAGAGAATCGTGTCACACTCCTCTGACAGGCATCACTTGCCGGTCAGCAGACACACTTGCCCCTGTCCACCTCGGATTCCTTGTCACTCCTGAAGGTAAGCTTAGAGCCAAGGAGCTGACCGCTTGCCTTCCTTTCAATCAGCACCACTTTCCAAGTGTTTCCCTCACTTGAAATTTCTGTAGTTTTTGTTTGTTCTCCATTGAGCCATTGGCTGTATTTTTCCAGCCAGTCTCATCCTGCTCATTCCTGGCAATCTCACTAGCCCCTGGAGATTTTGTACACTCTTTTGTTATCCCTGGCTTGGGTGCCATTTAACAGATCTATGGAAGCAATCAGTGCTGGACTCCCTGGTAGGCGTTGCTGCATCTGCAGCTGAAGGTAGCTGGCTTCATAGTGGACTCTGGCAGCAACATCCTTCCAGGCTCCTCCTGTTCATCCAGGCCATAGCTGGTTTTCACATCCCCAGGCTTACGGTCCTTCAGCCAGTGTTTAACATTTTTCTCTGCCTTGTTATTTGTTCTCCCTCCTGTGTCATGAATCTTTCCCCCTATTGTCCTCTTGGCCATGTGGGTTTGCCAGAGAAAGTTGGCAGTTGTTTTATTATCTATGGCTCTTGCCCAGCGATGGTGTCATCTAACAGAGTGACGTCTGTTTAATGGCTAACATATTGGAGTCTGAAATATCTGCAAGATAATGAGGCCTACAGAGGCTTGAGGGACACGTTTTTTTGGTTCTTAGAGGAGAGAATGAGAAACGAAATTAGGAAATGTACGGATCCTTCCCCACTCAATCCAGAACCAGAGGGCTGACAAAGCTTTGTATTCCAATTAAGTAAGAATGTTTTCTCTTGTTCCATATCACAACCTGAGCAGATGGTGGGATTTCTGTTACTTGAGTTAGACCAGTGGTCATCATGCTTTTATTGTATTTTCTCTCTTGTGTTGAAATATTTTGTCCTAATCAGTGTGCATTTATTAAGTACCAATTAAGAGGGAGTAAGAGTGTCTCCAGTTTACAGGTAGGGAGCTTTAGGAGTGTGAGGTTATATAACTTGGCAAGGTTGCACCAGTTAAGTGGCAGGGTTGCAGCTGGAACCCTGGTCAACAGCCTGGCTCCTGACCTCGTGCTCTTAACCAGTAAGCTAATCTGTGCCTTGTGTAATTTAGCATTACTGTACTTATTCAGACTCCAAGTGGTTACAGCACTCCCATGTTGGAAATCCCTGGGTAAGGAACAGTTTTAACTCAACTCTAATCATCTGTCCACTGGATACCTGTTCTTTCAAAGCATTGTAAAGTACCAGTTCATCAGGTAGATGTATTTATTGCACAGCTAAAGCCGAGGTTTTTAAAAAAATTTTAATTAGAGGATAATTACTTAACAATATTGTGTTGGTTTCTGCCATATATCAACATGAATCAGCCATGCTGCTGTTGCTGCTAAGTCGCTTCAGTCGTGTCCGACTCTGTGCGACCCCACAGATGGCAGCCTACCAGGCTCCTCCATCCATGGGATTCTCCAGGCAAGAATACTGGAGTGGGGTGCCTTTGCCTTCTCCGAATCAGCCATAGGTATACATAATTACCCTCCCTCTTGAACCTCCCTCCCTCCTCCCTCCCCATCCCACCCCTCTAGGTTGTCACAGAGCCCTGGCTTTGGGTTCCCTGTGTCATACATCAAACTCCCACTTTTTATCTGTTTTACATAAGGTAATGTATATGTTTCAGTGCTACTCTCTCAAATCATCCCACCTTCTTCTTTCCCCCTACCCTGTGCCACCCCCTGCCCCATGTCCGAAAGTCTGTTCTTTATGTCTGTGTCTGCTTTGCTACCCTGCAAATAGGATTGTCAGTACTGTCTTTCTAGATTCCATATATATGCGTTAATATATGATATTTGTCTTTCTCTTACTTCACTCTGTGCAACAGGCTCTAGGTTCATCCACCTCATTGGAACTGACTCAAATGCATTCCTTTTTATGGCTGAGTAATATTCCATTGTATATATGTACCACAACTTCTTTATCCTTTCATCTGTCAGGTGGACATCTAGGTTGCTTCCATGTCCTGGCTGTTGTAAACAGTGCTGCGATAAACATTCAGGTACATATGTCTTTTTCAATTATGGTTTCCTCAGGGTATATGCCCAGTAGTGGAATTGCTGGGTCATATGGTAGTTTTATTCCTAGTTTTGAATGATGGCTTCTTTGCCAATTTGCAGACCTTCATTGGGAGGTATTTAAGACTATCCCTGGAGAACAAATACCCTGAGGAATCTTAATATAGGAGAAGATTCCAGATCTAGTGAAGAAGAAGGACATGTGGAAGGTTTGACCTGACCACAGTGGACCAAGGACAGTCTAAGACAAAGGATTAGAAAGTTGACATGTGGTAATTAGACTTGAGAAAACAGAATATTCTGGTTTTGTGTCTTTTCAAATGTTGGAACAGGAGGAGAAAGGAGAAGAGTTCTGAAGCACAGTATCGACCGTGGGATATAACCCAAGAACCTAACGTGGAATAAATACTCATGGTGTCTGGCCCCCACATCCTCCACCCTCCTCATCTTGCACTTGGAACTCCAGTCACCCTGAACTATTTTCAGTTCCTAGAATACATCTTCTTTTCCATGCCTCCAAGTCTGTGCATATACTATTAACTCTACTGTGAAAGCTCTTTCTTCCTCTTATCTGTGTGAAAAACTACTGAGTGCCCTATAATATTAAGCTTAAATAACTGGCCTTTTATGGAACACCCCCCTGCCCTTGAGTTTTCCAGGTGTATTCAAGACATCGTGCTCAGTGCCTCATGGCATCTTCTGCATATCTCCAGTATAGCATGTGTCACACAGTTCAGAAATCAGTAATTTACAGGTCATTATCTTTTTGTTGAGCAGAATTCTCCTTAAGAGTAAATGTTTTTTACCTTTATATCTCTTGAAACTAGCACATAATTGTTTTCCTGATTGAATAACCTCTTTTTGACTTCAAGACCCCATCTCAATAGACTTCCGTTAGTCCTTGACTGTCTTCTATTGAGAGCTAATCAGTCATCTTAACAATCCCTAGCATAAGTTCCCCTTGTTAATGGAATCACCAGCAAAGAGTAAGATGTCAGAATTACAAAGAAAATAAATGAAAGAAACCTAAAAAATAATTTTCTATCTGAAGATAAATAAAAAACAGAAACTATGCATAGATGTGTTATCTAACAGGTTATGGGTGTAGTTGTAATTATTATAATCATCAAATATTTGATAAACCTCAAAGGGATGGCGGAGAAGGCAATGGCACCCTACTCCAGTACTCTTGCTTAGAAAATCCCATGGACGGAGGAGGCTGGTGGGCTGCAGTCCATGAGGTCGCTAAGAGTCAGACATGACCGAGCGACTTCACTTTCACTTTTCACGTTCATGCATTGGAGAAGGAAATGCCAACCCACTCCAGTATTCTTGCCTGGAGAATCCCAGGGACGGCGGGGCCTGGTGGGCTGCCGTCTATGAGGTCACACAGGGTCGGACACGACTGAAGCGACTTAGCAGCAGCAGCAGCAGCAAAGGGATGGTCTCACTTTTTTTTTTTTTTTTTGGAATGAGAAGATTGGAAGACTATTTCTTTTCACTTTGGTGGTTTTTCCAAATCAGTTGATCTCAAGGCATCATCAGTTTACAGAAGAGCTCATTGATTTCGCTTCTTTGCTTTCCCTTTCTCCCTCCTCTTCAGTGTGTGCTGTTGGCTTGGCCAGTGAGCAGACGGAAATGTCTAAAGAGGAGAGGCCTGGAAATCAGAGAGATGATTACAGCCAAATGACTAAACAGAGGGGGTTTAGATATGGTCTCTGTTGTCACTGGAGCAAGAGGGAAAAGTAAGCAAGACGGGGACACTGGCCAATTTGATCATCTTTGATTGGAAGCTTCAGAGATGACATCAGGTCTCTGGTGTTTAGCAGACCCTTTGAGGCCCACCATGTGGAACATGTTAATGACATGTAGGTTACCTAAGACTACTTTTTTTTATCTGTTAGAGAATGAATTCACTTTTAAAACCCTTGAGATGAAGTTTTAAAAACTGGGATATAATGATGATGAATAAGTAAACAACATGTCATTGCTTAGTATAAACTTTGAATAGATATACAAGTGGCTGAAGATGTTAATGGGTAGTTGGCAAGGATTCTTATAAGAAAAGATGAGGGTAGAAATGACTGGCCTGTGCTAGGGGACTCACACTCTGTTGAAGGTTAGAAATTCCATGACCAGAACAGAAGAAACCAAAGAAAAACTGAAACCTCTCTGGGACCTGAGTCAAGAAAGACACAAACAGCCATATGTAGATGCAATTCCCGTCTCTAGTACTAGAGAATTCTTTCTGTCTTCAGAGTTTTGATGGGATATCAAGTTGTTTTCCTGTTTTAGGCTTGGAAAAATGAATGCTGATTAAAGTTTGGGAAATAGTGACTCAGTAATAAAAATAGTAATAAATATTAAATAAGTAATAAAAATGATTCCTTTATTTATTAATTTAATACATATAAATTGAAATCTTGCCATGTAAAAGGCATTGTGCTAAGTATGGGACATAGAAAAGCATGGTTGTGGGACTTCCCTGGTGATCCAGTGGTTGAGAATCTGCCTGCCAGTGCAGAGGACATGGGTTCGATCCCTGATTGGGGCAGATCCCACATGCCGAGGGGCAACGAAGTCCATGTGCCACAGCGACTGAGGCCCACAGGCCCTAGAGCCCATGCTCCCTGACCCGAGAAGCCACTACAGTGAGAAGCCTCACACACCACAGTGGAAGCGTAGCCCCTGCTTTCCACAACTAGAGAAAGCACATGTGCTGCAACCAAGACTCAGGGCAGCCAAAAATAAATTTTAAAAATATGGTGGAAAGTAAATTAGCTAATACTTACCTTGCTGCAGCACTTTACCAAATCCTGATAAAGAAAAAAAATAGTGCTTTTGAACAATTTGATCTATATAATAAAGCTTAGTGAAGTCTGAAGACAGATATGATGTGGCATATAGTAAACAATAACTATGCTTGTGCTTAGTCAGATCCATCTCTTTGTGACCCCATGGACCGTAGCCCACCAGGCTCCTCTGTCCATGGAGATTCTCCAGGCAAGAATATTGGAGTGGGTTGCCATGCCTTCTTCCGCCAGGGAATCTTCCCGACCCAGGGACTGAACCTAGGTCTCCCACATTTCAGGTGGATTCTTTACCATCTGAGCCACCAGGGAAGCTCATAGTAAACAGGATTGATTTTTTTTTAAAAAAAGACCCAATCTGAATATATCAATAGATTCAGTAAGGTCTAGGATGAATCTATAAGAGATAGATCCACAGAACATTAGTAAAGTGTGGTCAGGAATGTATGGACTTAGCTGATAGTTTTTGGTAGTCATGCCCAACCCCAAATTCACCACCAGAAAACCCTCCTGTGACAGACACCTGGACTAGATGGGCCATGGGCATGTCCATATGTGGCATGTCGTACATTATGTTAAGAGCTAAGGAAGCTTTTCCTGATGAGGATGTGGAAGGTGTCTGGCACTCTTTTTATTTACTCATTGGCAGTATTCTTGCCTAAAGTGTCCCATGGACAGAGGAGCCTGGCAGGCTGTGGTCCATAGGGTCACAAAGAATTGGAGACGACTGAAATGACTTAGCATACAGCACAATAGGACCAGGGGCTTCCCAGGTGGCTCAGTGGTAAAGAATCTGCCTGCTAATGCAGGATATGCTGGTTCCATCCCTGGGTCAGGAAGGGATGCAATTCCCGTGTCTAGTACTAGTACTTGGAGAAAGGAATGGCAACCCACTCCTGTACTCTTGCCCAGAGAATCCCATAGACAGAAGAGCCTGGTGGGTTGCAGTTCATGGGGTCGCAGAAGAGTCGGATGGACTTAGTGACTAAACAACAACAATAACAACAACAATGGAACCAGAGGGTAAAAGTTACATCAGTTACACTGGAATTTTCTGCATTACCTTTGATACTTCTATAAACCTAAAAGTATTCCAAAATTTAAAATGTTTATTTTTTTTAAAAACTAAAAATGTGTATTTTTTTAACAAGAAAAGGTCACATCAGAGATTTCAGCTCAAGGTCAGAAAGAACTTTCTAATAGATCTGTCACAAAACTATATATTTTCCTTGGGAAATACTCAAACCGAGGCTAGATAACTCTCCATCTAATAGATGGTAACATAGGGAGGAGATTTTAGATTTGGATAATGGATGAATGTCTGCTATCCTTTTTAAAGTTAACAACTTATATAAAATTATTAATACCTTTGCCCTTTTTGCCTGTTATGTAAATAAGATTAATGTTCATTTTTTATTCCTTTAACAAATATAACATTGGCAGTATAATCAGTGTATTGTGACTTCTTCACAGTGTTCTATCACTTTATTATGAAGTGAGAAGGACCTGTTCTTTGTCCTTGAACTAATATTTTGTCCCCATCATTGGTACATGTTGCTGGGAAGAATGGAATAGGAGGTGGAACAAGAGAGACTTTGGCCATTTTCAGTGAGCCTCTCATGCCATTAAAGAGAATCCTAAGATGTTCTGGTGAGCCCCCAACATTCCAAAACAAGGCAGTAAGAGCTAAGCCTGGCCTGTCTATTTTTTATGTTCATCAAGGCTCAGCATGGCTTTATCTGTCTATCCCCTTATTATTCTGAACTCCCTAATTGCCTGGACTGTTTCTCTCCACAAATAGTTTCATGTACTGTATTCAGCATTAATGTACGGTGACTATGTGGAGATGTCTTCTATTCCTACTTTTAACAGATTAACAGCTAATAAACACCATGCAACGCCCTCTCCTCTCAACCTCTTCTAAAAATACAGAGTTTGATTTGCCAACATTGGTGTATTTAAAGCCTCCAAGATTCCAGGGAAGACTTTAGAAAGTTAACTGTGCAAGTATGGCCAGTTCAAAGAAGAAATTTTACAACACAAAGAGTCAATCAGTGTATCAGCAGCTCATCAGAGAAGAACCTTGGGGGATCTTGTAATCATTTCTTAGGGAAGGATATTTGTTCCCACTTAAAATAAAACTTCTCACATTATTCTTGCTGTGCCGGCCTGAAGAGAATGCTGGATATGTATTACCTAGGGAGGACAGGCAGCGTAAATTTCATGTCAAGAGGAAAGCGTATCTTTTCCAGGAAGGGACACTGTGTTCCTTTCCAGTGACTTTGCAATGAAAGGATTTATGCTCCCTACTCTTCTTTAACTTTCTTCTCCTACTTTCTGCCAGAATTTCCCCTGCCTCCATGTGGCTGCAAGTGAAACAATTAGTTTTAAAGAGTGAATAATCAGAAGCTGTGTTTCAAAGCTGTAAACAAAGCACCAACCAATGTTCTCTTTTGAGGCTATGGAATATCAGCAGTAATATACTTAAGATTATCCAGATAACCTAGATAATTATGTTAAAACAATGTCTATCAATCTCATAAATTGTTGTTGTTTAGTTGCTAGGTCGTGTCTGACTTTTTTTAACCCCGTCGACTGTAGCCCGCCAAACTCCTTCTGTCTCTAAGATTTCCCAGGCAAGAATACTGGAATGGGTTGCCATTTCCTTCTCCAAGGGCTCTTCCTGACCCAGAGATTGAGCCCCTGTCTCCTGCATTGGCAGGTAGCTTCTTCACCACTAAGCCACCAGGGAAGCCCTAAAGATATATACATATATATAACAGAATTTATTGAAGGATAAACTAGGCAGTGTGCATACAGTTCAGTTAATGGAATTTCCAGTATCAATGAAGCAGAAGCCTTAAAGTAATATATTATAAAAATATTGGCTGTTCCTGAAGTCCCAAGTATATGACTCTCAAAGACCACTTTGGTTATTATATTACAGAATGCAGATAAATATTTGCAGAAATGTACTGGTCCTTTTGTTTGAGGTATAATTTTAGGGACCAAAACACTTGTTGTGCCTTCAAGTAGGCATTTCCTGTTGCAGCAGAAATTCAAGTGTATTTGATTACTTATCTGTCCTTCTATTTCTATTACCCTGCCTGTCTCGGTTGATTTAAGAAGCCTTTAAAGGCACAGCAATATGACGGTTTCATTGACTCCACATACCTGGTGGCGGAGTTGACTCTGGGGCGGACTATATCGGTGCACTGTGGTAGTGATGATGACATTGTCTTGTAGGGAAATGGTCACTGCTGCTCTCTGCTCAGATCTGTTCCTGACATCCAGGGGCCTTGACCTTTAACATTTAACGTGTATTTTTCATGCAGGCTAAACCTTCTCTGAAGAAAGGTCAGAGTGAAATTCTATCATAGCTATGACTCGTTTGCAGATAATCTGAATTGCGTTAATTTCTTCTTTCTCCTGTAGTCTAGCAACATCTGTACCTGTGCTCTTCCAGACCAGTTTACCACAGTGATGATATCTCTCAGTTCTTATGCATATACTGATTGTCACCAAACCACCTCAGGATTTTTTTTTTTTTAAGTCAATGAATTTCTGGGGATTATTTAACAACTTGCTGGCTTTTCTCTCTATAGAACGGGACTGGAAGCTATCATGGAGACTTATGCATTCTGGAGACCCCCTGTGCGCACACTCACCTTTGAAGATTTCACCACCATGCAAAAGCAGCAAGGTAAAGCCCCGGGCAAGGCCTCTGCTTAGAGACTGTGCGGGGGAGGGAGTGAGAGCTGAACTGAATATAGCACAGCTGGCCCCAAGCCAAGCCACGAGTTACATGGACTCTCCTGGAACGAAGAGTACCAGATAGCTCCGTAAATAACCAGAGCATCACCGATTGTACAGATAAGCTGGTTTCAGAGGCAGGGTTTTACCTGGCACCTCCAGATCCCTCTCGCTTTTCCCGAAGCAAGGTTATGTTCATGATCACTATGGTGGTGAGATGATTGTTTCTATCACTAAGCATTCATGTAGCCCTTAGGATTTGGAAAGTGAAAATGTTAGTCAGTCAGTCATGTCCGACTCTCTGTGACACCATGGACTGTAGCCCACCAGGCTTCTCTGTCCATGGGGTTTTCCAGGCAAGAATACTGGAGTGGGGTGCCATTTCCTTCTCCAGGGGATCAAACCTGGGTCTCCTGCATTGCAGGCAGATTCTTTACCAACTGAACCACCAGGGAGCCACCAGGGGTGGAGACTGGGAGATAATAATAATTTCATTTATTACTCATGGCAGCCTTATCTGTTTTCTTATTCTAGTTTGTAGATAAGAAACAACTTAGCCTCGGACAGTGGGAATGAATCACTCAAGTCTGACAGTGAGGCGGGGGCTGCTGCAAGCCCCTCTGAATCTTCTCACTTGTGCCTTCTCCTGTGGCTGGTGTGGAGCCACACCCATCTCAAGTGGATGGGCAGAGTAGACTTTTTTCTTCCACTGCTTTGTGCTTTTTATCCGATTTCTAATCTCCCTTCTCTTCTCAGGTTGGGAAGCCTGTGGCCACGTGAACAGGCTCGTGGGCTGATTTCACCTCCTCTTTTCAGTCCAACCACTGGCTCTCCCTGGGGCAGCACCCATTCACCGGGGTACCCAAGTGAAAGTTTCCCAAATGTCAGATGCTTAATGAGTCTTCCTCTCCAGCCTCCTCTTGTCTTGAAGTGACAGTGATCAAAATTAGTTTGAACTCATTCTATCAAATAGTTGCTATTAATAGAGTCCTAGTTTTTAAAATATGGCTCAGTGATATAGGAATCCCTTCTAGGACTTGATAACATATTATATTTCACCCCCTTATCAGGGAGGTTCTAGCAGTCTGCACACTGAATTAAGTTTTATGATGTGAATTACTGAACTCCCTCAGGCTTTAACATGAGATAGTGATTAAAAGCATAGGTTCTGGAGTCAGACAGCTTGAGTTAGGCTCTTATCACTGTTCTTTGCTAGCTTGGTGACACTGATCAAGTCCCTCATCCTTTCTGACATTTAGTTTTCTTATCTGCATAATGGGAGATTGTAATAGAATTCATGTAAGGATCAAATGAGATAATACTCTTAAAAACACAGGAAGCCCTCAGTATGTGCTTTCTGTCATTGTCGTCATCATCATCATTGTTGTCATTGTCTTCACCCCCATGTCCCTCATATCAATACCAGAGAAGAAAGCACACCAGAGACAGGAAATGTTGCTGTTCTGATAATTTATTCATAACATGATTAGACCATTCATCTTCACAGGGATCTGGGGAGGCAGGTGGTCCAGAATATCCATCTCTTTAAAAAACTTTTTGTTGCTTTATTTTATATTGCTTTTTTACTATGAGAGAACAAGTAGGCCTATTTTATTTTTGGCCATGCTATATGGCATGTGGGATCAAGCCCACACCCCTGACATTGGAAGTTCAGAGTCTTAACCACTGGACTGCCAAGGTAAACCTTTTATTTCCTTTTTGAATAAAGGGAGGAGAAATGGAAGCCATTTGTTGGAAGCATCTTGCTCCTTCTGATGCTGTCAATATATATTCAGGGTGTTGCTGATGCTTTGATGCCTTCATGGCCCTTCAGTGGCAGACTTGTGTGGAAGTTGGGAAATTTGGGCCTTCATCTTGATGGTCACTAAACTGTCTGTATAACCTTGGTCAAGTTACTTCTGAATCCATTTCCTCATCTCAAAGAAAAGTAATTATCCCAAAGAGTGATGATGTTTTTTGTGTGTGTTTGTGAGGGCATTTACATAAACATGCTTTATAAATGAAGCTGCCATGCAGAGACACTTACTTGATCCTATTTATTTCTGAGGTGTCTCCTTGCTTCTCTGCCTTTGCTTTGCTCATTGACTTTCCAAGCCCTAGCTGAGCAGGAGTTTGTATCATGAAGGCTGGCATGAGAAGGGTGGTAGGGGTGCCAGTTCCTGAAAGCAGGCATGGGTGGTAACATTGTGTTCATTGCTGTGTCCCCAAGATCTACCCCAGGGCCTGGCACCCAGGAAGTGCTTAATGAATAGTGAATGAGATCGCTTGGTGGCACTATGGCTCAGGCAGGCAGGGTCACCATCTGGTTAAATCTTGGAGCACAGTCTCTGGATGTGGGCATGGATACCGATGTGGAGTAATGGTTGGGGGTGGCTACCTGCATATCGCCAGCATGTAGAACCGCTGGGCAGGTGCAATAGGCATGGGGAAGCTGAAAGGGAACCTGCATTGCTAAGGTGTGCAGCATAGCAGGGTTCATGATGCTTCTGTTGAAAATTTATCCATCTGAAGACTTATTATTGACACATGGGAAACAAAGGTTTAAGAGAAACTGAACTTGCACAGCAAGATGTCACACTTGTTCATTGAGTCTCTTTTTATACTGACGAGGGGAAATGAGCATAGAATTATTGGATACATATGGTGGTGAGATGGTGCTAGAGGAAAAGCCAAGACTCTATTCAATAGTTTAATTGGAATATATTTTTGAACTATACATTGAACTTGATCCAGATTCTCATTATTAAAAAATAAGTGGCTTGGGTTTCTTGACATTAACAAAGGATGTAAAAGTAACAATACTCATTCCCTCTTCCTTTAAAAACTGAGGTTTCCAGTAACTCTGGACAGTATCAGTCATAAAATGAACAAAAGAGACATAGCTGTCTGTGTTAAACTGTTTTGTGTCTTAGAAGTAAAGAGTGGTGAGTTTCTAGTGGAAGCTTCAATGGCAGACTGGTTTTGTACTAACTCCCTTTTGGTGAAGGGACTATTGGGAATGTTGGCACCCAACTAAAGATCCAAGCAGTGATCGACCCACCCAGGTGTCCACATTACCTCATTGCTTCAAGCAGATGAATATCTGGATGTCAAACACTTAGCCCTGGGACAGTTTTGTGGTGTTGCTGCTGCTGGAGGCTGGATCAGCCATTCTGCTTAGATGAAGCGAAGGGTGCTCTTTCCATCTTGCCCTTGTTGTCAGTTAAATTTCTCTTTCATTAAGACCCATCTGTTGATAACATTTCAAGGAATGTGCTTAGGTGAATTAACCACAGTTTTAAAAAAATCCAAATCCTTCTATTTTAAAAAATATATTGAATGGATGCTCTAAATAGTTGTTTTCTCTTATGGAGAAGAATGCATGGGAGTCATTGTCCTTTGACTAACACAAAAATAAACAGAGGCATAGAGCAGCCTAGGAACATATCTGCAGTTAAGTGCTGGCAGAACTGAGTTGAGGACTCAGTGGATCTCCTGCTTCACTGGGCACTTTCCTTTCCACCAGACTTTCTTCCTTCTTACTTACCATACACACACACACACACACACACACACACACACAGTTTATTAATCCATTTGGTGGTTAATTGTCAACAACTTGAGCATTAGCTCTATAAATAGTAAATCCATATTTCATTTTTATGAAGTCAAGTGTATGGTTTTATTTTCAGACATCTTCAGAATCAGCAAGGGAGTTTATACTTTCGGATAGTCTGGAGATAGAAATTATATTTCAGGAATGGCTTCTGCCTAAACACTGCTTGTGGCAGGGACAAAGAGAACTAACCAAGTAAGTTGTGCTTATGGAAGTGGAGTGAGGCAACACAGACAAAGAAGTAAAAAGAAATAAGAGCCCAGGTCAGTTATAGCCAAGTTTAATCCTGTTGTTGTGATGAGGTTGTTCTGATAATATACACAATGGAGCTACAAAGAAGTAAAAAGAAATAAGAGCCCAGGTCAGTTATAGCCAAGTTCAATCCTGTTGTTGTGATGAGGTTGTTCTGATAATATACACAATGGAGCTACTTGTATGACCAATACTGAGAGGGTTTTTGTGAGTGGAGTCTCCAGGTGATCTGACAACGGTTATGTGAAAAAGAACCATCTGGGACCAGTGGCTCCAAAGCTGGTCATACGTCTCCATCTGCGAATGTAAGGAGACCTGCCATCGACAGAAAAGCTCCCTTCCCCTCAACTGGTGGCAGACATCACTAGACGAATTTCAGCACCTTTGTGTTTTTTAGTGTTTATCAGGCAGTTAAAAGTTAGGCTCATGAAGGGCTCTGTTGGGGTTGTCAACAACTTGAGCGTTAACTCTAGTAGGTCCTTATTTTTACCAGTTAATTTGTGTTGATGAGAGGTTGGTCAGTGAAGGAGATCAAATACTGAGAAAATTCATACTAGTAAAGAGATTGGGAATGGAGGAAAGTTCAGTAGACAGAGGTCTTTGATCATTACAATGTTTCAAAGATAGCCAGTTTATGCTGATCTCATTTATCCCTGAGGTAAGGAATAATGCCCGAGAGGAGTTCTTGACGAGGACTGGAGAGTGTCTCAATTTAATCCATAGAGCAAATAGCTGCTCGTGCTTCTGGGGCTTAGTTGCTCAGTCATGTCTGACTCTTCCTGACACTGTGAACTATAGCCTGCTGGGTTCCTCTGTCCATGGAGTTTTACAGGCAAGAATACTAGAGTGGGTTGTCATTTCCTCCTCTAAGGGATCTTCCTGACCCCAGGATGGAACCCCAGTCTCCTGCATCTCCTGCCCTGGCAAGTGGGTTCTGTTCCACTGAGCCATCTGGGAAGCCCCAGGGCAAGTGGTTATTGGGTACATATTCTGTTTTGTCCTATAGTCCCTTATGCTCAATACATCCAAAACGGAGCCCGTGATTTGCCTCACAGACTTGGCGCCCTCTCCTGGGGGAAGGACGCTGCTGCCCATTAGCCATCTGAGACAGTTCCCTCCCTCCTTACCCACCACATCCAGTTCAGTTCAGCTCAGTCTCTCAGTCATGTCTGACTCTGCAGCCCCATGGACTGCAGCATGACAGGCCTCCCTGTCCCCACCATATCCAGCCATTACCAAGTTCTTGAATCTGCTCATATCTCTAATCTCCCTTGTTACTACTCCACTCCAAGGCATTATCATCTCTCACCAGACTTCATCCTCAGGCTCCCCATGGTGGTGACCTAGCTGCCAGCATTCCTGGACCTGCATCTTTTTAGGTTTAAATTGGATGGGAAAGGTCATGTATCTCTCTTTAAGATTTCTAGCACAATCTTACTGAGTTTCATTGACTCTAACTGAGTTGCCTCTGAATTAATTACTGTGGCAGGGATGGGTTGCTTAGATCATCCAGGCCTGAGTCACATCCCTTCCTTGGAGGTATGGGTGAAGGGTGAGTGGGAGAGGGAGTGTTTCTCAGAGGGAAAAGTGGATGCTATTGCCAGGAACGAGGCAGGATTCCAAATGACAGTAATAGCAGATGTAAACTGCAGCAGAGAAGGCAGTAAAACAAGTATCAGAGAAAATAAGCAAGTTAATGGAAAGTGAAAAAATGGGAGTGTGCCACTTAGGGAATATGGTTATTGTTGTTCACTCAGTCATGTCTGACTCTTTGCGACCCCAGCACACAGCACGCAAGACTTTTCTGTCCTTCACCGTCTCCCAGAGTTTGCTCGAACTCATGTCTGTTGAGTCGGTGATGCCATCCAACCATCTCATCTTCTGTTGTCCCCTTCTCCCCCTGCCTTCAATTTTTCCCAGCATCAGGGTCTTTTCTAATAAGTTGGCTCTTTGCATCAGGTGGCCAAAGTATTGGAGCTTCAGCTTCAGCGTCAGTCCTTCCAATGAATATTCAGGACTGATTTCCTTTAGGATTGACTGGTTGGATCTCCTTGCAGTCCAAGGGACTCTCAAGAGTCTTCTCCAACACCACAGTTCAAAAGTATCCGTTCTTGGGCACTCAGCCTTCTTTATGGTCCAACTCTCACATCCATACATGACCACTGGAAAAACCATAGCTTTGACTAGATGAACCTTTGTTGGCAAAGTAATGTCTCTGTCTAGGTTTGTCATAGCTTTTCTTCCAAGGATCAAGCTTCTTTTAATTTCATGGCTACATTGGCCACCTGCAATGATTTTGGAGCCAAAGAAAATAAAGTCTGTCACTGTTTCCATTGTTTCTCCATCTATTTGCCATGAAGTGATGGGTCTGAATGCCATTATCTTAATTTTTTTGAATGCTGAGTTTTAAGCCAGCTTTTTCACTCTCCTCTTTCACCCTCATCAAGAGGCTCTTTAGTTCCTCTTAGCTTTCTGCTGTAAGGGTGGTATCATCTGCATATCTGAGGTTATTGATATTTCTCCTGACAGTCTTAATTCAAGCTTGTGCTTCATCCAGCCGGCATTTTGCACAATGTCCTCTGCATATAATTTAAATAAACAGGGTGACAATATATGGCCTTGATGTACTCCTTTCTCAATTTGGAACCAGTCTGTTGTCCCATGTCCGGTTCTAAGTGTTGCTTCTTGACCTGCATACAGGTTTCTCAGGAAGTAGGTAAGGTGTTCTGGTATTCCCATCTCTTTAAGAATTTTCCACAGTTTATTGTGATCCACACAGTCAAAGGCTTTGGCATAATCAACAAAGCAGAAGTAGATGTTTTTCTGGAATTCTCTTGCTTTTTCTATGACCTTGGAGAATTTTGAGCATTACTTTGCTAGCATGTGAAATTGGAGAAGGCAGTGGCAACCCACTCCAGTACTCTTGCCTGGAAAATCCCATGGATGGAGGAGCCTGGTAGGCTGCATGCAGTCCATGGGGTCGCTAAGAGTCAGACACGACTGAAGCAACTTAGCAGCAGCAGCAGCAGCATCATGCGAAATGAGTGCAATTGTGTGGTAGTTTGAACATTCTGTGGTAGGTATGAATGTGGTGGGGAATGTGGTAGGTATGAAATAGGGGCATTTAAGAAGCAGAGAGACTCAGAACACAGAGAACCAATGTGAAAAATGAGAACTGGGTGAATCTAAAACTGTTTTAAAAGGAAGAGGTTTGAAACAATGTATATCTTTAAACTTTATGGAGAGATGCACTCTTTCTAGGATTGAAAAGACTCATAAAGACTCTTTCTAGGATTGAAACCACATAATTCCCATTAACACCATAATGTTTATATTTCTGTTTTGAGAAGAGTGCTCATTTCAACTAAGGGTTATTCCTTAGTTAGGATAAACAGGGGTCTGATCATTAAGTTTTATGGCCTCTGGGTTTATTCTCTGGCATTCATCTATAGGATTCTGACGTTCTACCTCTTACCTGTTTGAAAGCCTTGAAGAAGGCTACTCAAGGGCACCTGGTGAATCAGCACTCCTCAGGGACAGATGCCATTGAGTTACATGAGAGAAGAGCCTGGCTCATGGAACCAAGTAATTATATGGAAATTTATTCATCACTAGCCCAGATGGGGTTTTGTTTCACTGTTTTTCAATTTTGGGGGAAGCACAACAAAATAAACCCACAAGGACACTGTTTGTGAAAGTCTCCATGTTACAATCTGGAAGTGATCAATCTAAAGATGCAAAAGTCAGCAGGTTTGGTATTCAGGATTTTCATGGTCACATTTAACTTGTCTTCATGCTACACAAGTATATTCTAGGTTATTGCCCTTGTATGGAATCACTGCTAAACATGTATTCTTTTTGGTTATTTTGGCTGTTGGCCTTGAATGTTGGAGCAAGTTAACATTGGAGTGAATTTTGAGTACCTCCTCACTTTGGGTTGTGGGTCGAATAGCCTGCAGGGAAGTGGGGTGGTGGAGGATTGGTCCTGAAATGCTGGAGTACGTTTAGCTACTTACAGCATTACATTTTAATCATCTCTCAGAAGTGGGGCCCCTAGTGGTTCAAATGGTAAAGAATCCATTTGTAAGGCAGGATACCTGGATGTTACTCCTGGGTTGGGACGATCCCCTGGAGAAGGGCATGGCTACTTAGAGAATTCCATGGACAGAGGAGCCTGGTAGGCTACATACAGTCCATGGGGTCGCAAAGTTTGGGACATGACTGAGTGACTTCACACTTCAGAAGGATTAAGATCTCTGAGGACAGTGAGAAGGACACCCACTTACCTAAATTGTTTGTATTCAATTTCACTTTGCTGGATCTGATCTGAGGAGAGATGGAGACATGGGGCATCTTATTTCCATCCCAAGGTGGGAGTGAGAGGGAAGGGGCAGATAGTTCAGAGAGGAAACAGTTGATTTAGCCTTTGGGATATGGACCTGGTGGGTGTCCAGCGCTCCACCATTCACAGCCTTAGAGACTCCAAAAGCCTGTTACATTTGGGCAGTTCACTGTGACATAATGCCTCCTACAGCGTAGAGTGGCCAGGATGCTCAGCTCCATGAACAGGGGCCAACCCACAACAGCCATCCCCACTAGGACCCAATCTTTCCCAGCATCAGGGTCTTTTTCAGTGAGTCAGCTCTTCAGCATCAGGTGGCCAAAGTATTGGAACTTCATCTTTAGCATCAGTCCTTCCAATTCAGGGTTGATTTCCTTTAGGATTGACTGTTTGATCTCCTTGCTTTTCAAGAGGATAATATATTATTTCATCCATTTCTCTGTACATGCTTACAATGTTGGTATTCAAAATTCCATCTATATGGAGAAGCCCACTTGCCAAGGTCCCATCATTAGAAAGACCACTGGGATTAGAACTGGGTTTGTTTGACTCTATAGCCCTGTTCATCCATTAAATAAAGTTTAAATCAACACTCTTAGAGCATTCCAGACCTGGCTGTTCAGAGCAGATGGGGACAAAGACAAGGCTACACAGGAAAGGGAGGCATGATTTCCTTTGAGAGACAACTCTGACTGCTGTGTATCAGAGAGGCCTGGCCTCCCACTTGGCCCTGGCTCTTCTGGGTTGAGAGGCCTCTAGGAAGCTAAGTGTTGAAATGCACAGGGAGGGCAGCTTGCCTCCTTATGCTTATTTAGCACTTGGCTGGCACTCCCAATCTTGTTTAACAGCTGACAAGCTGTTAGATCATAAGAGAGTAAAGACTTCTCAATATCTTGGTTTGCTTCTCAGCACAACAAATGCCATAGTCTTCTCTCTTTTGTGTGGACTTTGAAAAAAATGGCTGTTATCTTTATTGATTATTTTAAGTACATAAGAGCATTTCTTCAAAGTGGAATGAAACAACATGACCTTCTCTCAGACAGGCTTGCTCTCCCCCTTCAAACACTAGTTTGTATGGGGGCTCTCACCCCTTGAAGCTCAGCAGGCCACCAAGCCTCATTTCCAGTGAGTGTCATTTAAAAGCCAGAGCAAGCTGACTACAAACTTTTTAACATGTGCCTCTCATCTGCTCGGCAGAGATCCTTGTAACTTGTTAATAGTTCCCTTCTTTTTTTTTCTAGTGAAACCAATTGAGGCCTTAAATCAGTACCATTCGTTCCATCATGGGCCCTCCGAGAAAAGCATTTAGAGTTATAAAAAGTCATTTGCTCCATCTTGCACTTCCTGCTGCAGGGCTCAAGCTTGGCCTGGTGGAGCGTATACCTATGACGGGATGGTACGGCATGCCGAACAGGGGGTCTCTTCCAGGACCACATAAACACCAGATCTGGAAGAGCCAGGATGGACTTTCAAAGAGAGGAGACCAGATACACATCCCATAAAACGCAGATCTCTTTACAGCTGGAGTTGAGTTTCTCCATTTGTGCATAGCACTTATTTCACTGACGTGCCTGGTAGTTAGGGTGGAAGAGGGAGAAAAAAATGTAGGATGCCTCAGAGAGGAACCACATGCTTGCAGAAAATGAATCCCTGAGCTTCATGTAAGGGTCTGTAGGCTAGGCCACTCAGTGGCACAAAATTAAGAAGTGTGTTCTCGCTCATCCTTGTTGTTTCCCCTTCAAGAACTTCTTCATTGTGTTTAAATGACTCCTGGGAAAGTACTTGTTATTAGCAATTCACACTTTAACAGAAATGTAATCCGCCAGACATAAATATAATTCTGAGAAGGACAGAAACTGAAGCCTATCAGTTCGAGCCCTTGTTTCCCAGGTGAGGAGATTTAAAATGTAGCTTGCCCTGCCCATGGATGGAAGCTGGATGGAGGCCAGTGAACCTAGAATCAGGTTTGATGCCCTTCTTTCTGTGGTCAGCTCTGACTTACTTCTCTTAGAGGTATTTACAGTGTTGGTCTTATCTCAATTTGTGGAATAAACATCTTTTTATCTCTCTTAAGGGAATTTTCCTGTTGCTGGGAAAGGTTGAGGGCAGGAGGAGAAATGGGAAGCAGAGGATGAGATAGTTGAATGGCATCACCAACTCCATGGATATGAGTTTGAACAAACTCCAGGAGATAGTGAAGGACAGGGAAGCCTGGTGTGCTGCAGTCAATGGGGTCGCAAAAAGTCAGATATGACTTAGTGACTGAACAACATCAAAGAGAATTTAAGATTTAAACAAGAAACAAAAAGGAGAATTTCCTGAAATGATTCTACAATCAGGAGCTATTGATATCTAAATCCAGTTCTACCTGGGGAAATTCTTTTGACCAAGCAAGAGATGTTGGTTGGGCTTTGTAAAAAATTAACTTTGAAAAAACTATTAACAAGAGCTAAATTTATGCTTCTACAGCCAAAACTACTGTAATACTTGTGAAGGTAGGCTAAGACTTTTTTACCCCCTGTGCTAAACATTAGCTTTGGGTTTCTCTTTGAGGTATCTGCCTCTCAACTTGCATATGTGGATCTTCTTCATTTGTACATTGTGGCTGGCTTCTTTGGATCCCATTATCTCTAGAATCCTGCTAGTTTTCTTCACATTTTTCCCTCACTGACAAAAACCTTATTTCTGCTCCTTTCCATGTTAAAGTTCCTTTACTCTTGTATAGCAGCTCAAGTTACCAGGAGTCCCTACATGAGTTGTGGATGGCCTAAAGGGCACAGTGCTCCTTGGGGAATCACAGCTCTCAACAATTCTGGGCAAGTCCCAACCTTGCCCTGAAAAAGAAATTCCATGAGGGGAGAGTCCCAATGAAAGACAAAGTAGCTGCTCCTTCTGGATTTCACCTGAAAGTCTCAGCAGTCCTGACACTCATCACTGCCTTCAGCTTCCAGTAGATGGGACAGGAAGTGGGTGCAGAGCTGCTCTTCACAGTCTGGTAAAGGGGAGGCTCAGAAAGGTCATTTTTGACCTTCTTAAACTACTTGAGGGCTTCCCTGGTGGCTCAGATGGTAAAGAATTCGCCTGTAATGTAGGAGACCCAGGTTTGATCCCTGGGTTGGGTGGGAATATCCTCTGGAGAAGGAAATGGCAACCCACTCCAGTATTCTTGCTTGGAAAATCCCAATGGACAGAGGAGCCTGGTGGGCTACAGTCCGTAGGATCGCCAAGAGTTGGACACGACCGAGCAACTAACACTTTCACTTTCAAACTACCTGAGAGCACATTTGAAGTAGATTGGGTTGAACTGGCCCTTTGTCTATCTGTGCATCAGCCACCAATGCAATTCTAACATCTGCGGTATTATAGCAGCTGTCTCAAATAAAATTCAGGGATTTTAGGAGATAAAATGGTCCTAGACATCATCTAACCAAAGAGTGGTCCCTGGACTGGCAGCCTCAGGGTCACTTGACAACTTGCTGCAAATCCTCAGGCTCTGTCCCAGACCTTGTTTTTGTTCGGTCGCTAATTCATGTCTGAGTCTGCAACCCCATGGACTGTAGCCCACCAGTCTCCTCTGTCCGTGGGATTTTCAGGCAAAAATACTGAAGCGGTTGCCATTTCCCATTCCAGGTGATCTTTCTGACCCACAGATTGAACCCTGGGTCATTCCTGAGTCTCCTGCATTGGCAGGTGGATTCTCTACCACTGAGCTACCAGGGAAGCCTGTCTCAGATCTACAGAATGAGAATTCTGGGGGTGGAATCAGTGATCTGTGTTCCAACAAGCCTTTCAGGTGATTCTCATGTCTCAAAAGAATTTATGTTTTATTTTTCAGGGGGCAGCACAGGCACTTCCCCAACCACCTCCAGCACTGGGACACCATCTCCTTCAGCTTCTTCTCATCTTTTATCTCCATCCTGTTCTCCTCCAACGTTTCATCTGGCCCCCAACACTTTCAACGTGGGCTGCCGAGAGAGCCAGCTGTGTAATCTAAACCTCTCCGATTATCCACCGTGTGCCCGAAGCAACATGGCTGCCTTGCAGAGCTACCCAGGGCTGAGTGACAGTGGCTACAACAGGCTCCAGAGTGGCACCACTTCGGCTGCTCAGCCCTCTGAAACCTTCATGCCTCAGAGGACTCCATCCCTGATCTCAGGAATACCAACTCCTCCCTCGTTGCCTAGCAACAGCAAGATGGAAGCCTATGGTGGCCAGCTGGGGTCCTTCCCTACTTCCCAGTTTCAGTATGTCATGCAGGCAGGCAATGCAGCTTCCAGCTCCTCATCACCACACATGTTCGGGGGCAGCCATATGCAGCAGAGCTCCTACAATGCCTTCTCTCTCCACAATCCTTATAATCTGTATGGATACAATTTCCCTACTTCCCCTAGGCTAGCTGCAAGCCCAGAAAAACTGAGCGCCTCTCAAAGCACTTTACTCTGTTCTTCTCCTTCCAATGGGGCCTTTGGAGAGCGGCAGTACCTGCCTACGGGGATGGAGCACGGCATGCACATGATTAGCCCTTCCCCCAATAATCAGCAGGCGACTAACACCTGTGACGGCCGGCAGTATGGGGCGGTCCCAGGCTCCTCCTCCCAGATGTCTGTTCACATGGTTTAGTGGCCAGTCCCAGCACCACGGAGCCAACAGCAGCCGAGGCAGATCCGGAGTCTCCAGGGGCAGATCCTCCTCTCTGGGAGCCCAACGCCTTTGAAAAACAGGAACTGTGTATTATTATTATTATTACTTTCTGGAGGAGGAAAGCACATACCCAACAACAACAAGAGACACTTAAAGCCACTGAAGGAATACTTGCAGTGGAATCATCTCTGACTCAGTGGCCATTCTCCTGCCTTCCCAAATCTTAGCATCGTCTGTCTACTCAGAGTGGCCTTTGAAGAAACTGAATAATCGTTTTATAATGTTAAGGGAGATGCTAGCATGTAGCAGCCATGAAAAGTTACCCACACACAGATACATACCTACCTTTACATACACACATACATATGTGCATGCATACATACACACGTACATAAATATATTCATACACAAACTCATCCATACACAAACATACATGCACAGTGACTCGGAACTGGGTGAACTCTGTGGAGGGAAGCCCAGCATGGGTGCTTTCACCAAAAATTTGTCTATGTACAGCAGTAGACGGACTGGGTCAGCAGTAGCTGCCTGCCAACATTTCTTCCCTGCAGCTTACCCTTTTTCTGGAATGAACCATGTATCCTGAAACCCCTTCCCATCAATGGGGGTGGAAAGACGTCAGTACTACAACCGGACTTGGCTTCCTGAAAAAGATGGCCTTTGAACTTCGGCTCTCTTCGATTTGTGTGCTAGCATTGATGTTCCCAGTGGTGCCTGTGAAAAGAGGGAGTAAGAGCAGCTGAAAGAGAGAGAAGGAGAAAGAATAGAGAGCAAGAGAGAGGTGGAGAATAAGACTGAATGAGGAAGTGAGAGCAGTGATGAGAGTTTAAATTCACTGAGGAAATGGGTTTGGTGCTCACCCCTGCCCCCCAGGTTATGAAAAGAACCATGGAGTTGTTGAATAAACCTCTCTGGGACACTATGTATGGTCAGGGCACGGGTGAGAAGCACCCAGGCAGGGCATGAGTCTCAGTCCCACAGTTCTGACCACTGTGAGCCAGAAGAGAGGGGCACCACACAGGAAGTGCCGATTCCAGAGCACGCAGCCTGGCAGGGGACGGGAAACAGAAGGAGTGTGAGAAAGGAAGGGTTTTATAACCTCAACAGATGATACCAAGAACAGAGGCAACACAGGGAGGTCTGGCCTTCTGAATGCCAGATCCAGATGCCTGACCTGGATTGCTTTCCCCATTTCCCCTGTGGCAGGAGGAGTCCTGTCACCTTCCAGAGAACTGAGAATGGGCCTTCTAGAATACATCCTTCCATCTGCTCTTAGATCGCCACTTTTTTTTTTTTTTAATCAAATAGTTCGTTGCAATTTTGAAGTTTTGGATTTCTCCTTTCATCTTTACCTTCCCCTTCAAATCCTTTAATGATAAGAAAAAGTGAAGTTTGGTGCCAGCTAAACTTTTTAAGTGGTGTGGAAATGAAGATAGTACCAAGTAAAAGAATTCAGATATTACTAAGATTTTTTTGGTTTTGAGGTGTTGTAGATAAATGTATTTATGTGCCTAGTGGGGAATCCAATATTATGAATATTAAAAAAGGGGGCAATAAAAAGGGTATGTAAAATATGTATGAAGAAAAGGTGTATAAAAATTTGCCCTTATGCACGGAACTCTGTTTCTAAGTGCCAAGCACAGAAAGCCGCTAAATAAAATCTTTGCAATTGTTTTCTGCGTATCCGTTCATATGGAATAAGAAAGCAGCAGCCCATGCCTTTGAATTGTGCTGTGCATAATAAGCACAGCATTCTCATCTCTACTACTTAACATGATCTTGTTCAGAACACACGAAGTCTGTGAACATGATCTTGTTCAGAACACATGAAGTCTGTATTACCATCCTCATTTAATGATCAGTAACTAAGCTTCATAGGGACTGATTTATCCAGATTACACAGCCCGATGGAGAGAAAACTAGGACATGAAGCCAGGACTGTAGTGGGATACCTGGTTTCATGTTAGCTGCAAAAACCTGTGAGTCAGCTGCTGTATGACACAGGGAGCTCAACCCTGTGCTCTGTGAGGACCTAGAGAGATGGGACTGGAGGGGTGGGAGGGAGACTCAAGAGGGAGGGGATATATGTATAATTATAGCTGGTTCACATTGTACAGCAGAAACCAACACAACATTGTAAAGCAATTATCCTCTAATTAAAAATAAACATTTTTAAATTAAAAATATAATTAATCTATTTCATGAAAAGTTGTAGAAACAAGAATAAATCTATATGCCATTTTTAAAAAAACAAAACCCGTGAGTCTAATAGCCATCCTCATTGTAGCTAAGTGCCAGATATTACACCATGTGTCTTTACATAGATATCTCATCCAATCCTCCCACAATTCTATAGTGGGTATTTTTTTATGATCATATTATAGATTTGGAAACCAACTTAAAAAAGTTTAAGTCTTTGACCAAGGCCCTCAGGGAAGTGATTAAGCTGGCAGTTTGACCTCATGGTCTGTGTAATTAGCATTATGCTTTTCTGCTGGAGCCACAGCAGACTCAGAATGCACGGGGACCATCAGGAAAGAATTCTGAGGGGTTCGGGCCAGAGTTTCTCTGAGGCAGGATTTACTTAGGATGTTTAATCATAAATATATATCCTCCCTCTTGAATGTGCTCCTCCGGCACAAGAGGAGTGATTTTGAGTTGTTAGGCATCAAATGACTTTTTAGAGACTAATAACATGCCCAGGGCTATTCCATTTGTAAGCATTTACGCATCATCTCATTGGAGCCTCACGATAACCGGGAGAGGTGAACAGGGCAGAAACTATTGTTTTGCAAATGGAAGGCTAGGATTTTGAAGGTTGGGTTCTGTCCATACAGAAATGTCACTGGGAAGCCATAGTTCAGTTCAGTCCAGTCACTCAGTCGTGTTTGACTCTTTGCAATCCCATGGACTGCAGCACGCCAGGCTTCCGTGTCCATCACCAACTCCCAGAGCTTACTCAAACTCATGTCCATCATGTCGGTGATGCCATCCAACCATCTCATCTTCTGTTGTCCCCTTCTCCTCCCGCCTTCAATCTTTCCCAGCTTCAGGGTCTTTTCCAATGAGGCGGGTCTTCACAGCAGGTGACCAAAGGATTGGAGCTTCAGCTTCGGCATCAGCCCTTCAGGACTTAAAATCTCCTGCTCTTGCACCTACCTCAGACTGTCTCCCAGGGGACAGTTACACTGGATGCTCACGGACCCATTTCGCCAGGGCTTGATTTCGTGGGGGTGAAGTTGCTGGACCACCACACTCTTTCAGTGGAAATGGAGCTTGGGTTGGGAAAACAAAAACTTTAGTCATGGCTTTGGTTTAATGAATAATTTCAAAGAGTGGCCAGTTAACTCCATTAGCCATCAGCTCAGTTGTGTCTGACTCTTTTGTGACCCTGTGGAGTGTAGCCTGACAGGCTCCTTTGTCCACTGAAATTTTCCAGGCAAGAATACTGGAGTGGGTTACCATTTTCTGCTCCAGGGGATCTTCCTGACCCAGCAATCAAACCTGCCTCTGTCTCCTGCGTTGGCAGGCTGGTTCTTTACCACTGTGAAACCCAATTAGCCTTCAGATCATTGCTAACATAGCCAGAACAGTAGCTGATTGAGTATCTTCATGGATTGTAAGTTCTCTGGGTGACATCTCAAAATATGAAAAGACACTCCTATTTGAAAATCTAGCAGTCAACCCCTGGTTTCACAGTGGTAGACCAAGAACAACAATATATGAAGCTTATTGTTATTTCTTACTGATTTAGCAACATACTAAATATTGTTCACTGGTCTACCAGTGTCGGAGGTTTTAAGTAATAGGAAAGCATAATATACTGAGCAACAAATGACATAGAAGCTCCATATTTTCATTCAATAGTAAAAATAATTTCTTACCTTATTTTTTTCTTATTAAAGAGCAATAATTATGCAAGAGTATTAAGTACCGAAAATATCTATAATTTGGGTAAATTAAAACAGTCCAAGTTGGTTAGTTGGATCAAATTGCCAACATCTGCTGGATCATTGAAAAAGCAAGAGAGTTCCAGAAAAACATCTATTTCTGCTTTATTGACTATGCCAAAGCTTTTGACGTGTGGATCACAATAAACTGTGGAAAATTCTGAAAGAGATGGGAATACCAGACCACCTGATCTGCCTCTTGAGAAACCTATATGCAGGTCAGGAAGCAATAGTTAGAACTGGACATGGAACAACAGACTGGTTCCAAATAGGAAAAGGAGTTCATCAAGGCTGTATATTGTCACCCTGCTTATTTAACTTATACACAGAGTACATCATGAGAATCGCTGGGCTGGAAGAAGCACAAGCTGAAATCAAGATTGCCAGGAGAAATCTCAATAACCTCAGATATGCAGATGACACCACCCTTATGGCAGAAAGTGAAGAGGAACTCAAAAGCCTCTTGATGAAAGTGAAAGTGGAGAGTGAAAAAGTTGGCTTAAAGCTCAGCATTCAGAAAACGAAGATCATGGCATCTGGTCCCATCACTTCATGGGAAATAGATGGGGAAACAGTGGAAACAGTGTCAGACTTTATTTTTTTGGGCTCCAAAATCACTGCAGATGGTGACTGCAGCCATGAAATTAAAAGACGCTTACTCCTTGGAAGGAAAGTTATGACCAACCTAGATAGCATATTGAAAAGCAGAGACATTACTTTGCCAACAAAGGTTCGTCTAGTCAAGGCTATGTTTTTTCCAGTGGTCATGTGTGGATGTGAGAGTTGGACTGTGAAGAAAGCTGAGCACTGAAGAATTGATGCTTTTGAACTGTGGTGTTGGAGAAGACTCTTGAGAGTCCCTTAGACTGCAAGGAGATCCAACCAGTCCATTCTGAAGGAGATCAGCCCCGGGATTTCTTTGGAAGGAATGATGCTGAAGCTGAAACTCCAGTACTTTGGCCACCTCATGCGAAGAGTTGACTCATTGGAAAAGACCCCGATGCTGGGAGGGATTGGGGGCAGGAGGAAAAGGGGACGACAGAGGATGAGATGGATGGATGGCATCACCGACTCAATGGACATGAGTTTGAGTGAACTCTGGGAGTTGGTGATGGACAGGGAGGCCTGGCATGCTGAGATCCATGGGGTCGCAAAGAGTCGGACACAACTGAGCGACTGAACTGAACTGAAGTTGGTTACACTTGAATTGGCATATACACTTGAGTTGGCATATATTTCTCTCTATAACTGAGAAAGTAATAAAAAATTTTCAACACAAACTGGATAAGGATTGTCAAGAATATATTCTACCCAGTTATTTTTAATGAAATGATGAAAGCTTGTTTTAATTGGCACAATGACTGCATACAAAGGGCTATTGAAAGCTTACCTTTTGAGTTAAGATGCTCATTTTTTTTTCTTTTTCTTTTCTAATTTTATTTTATTTTTAAATTTTACATAATTGTATTAGTTTTGCCAAATATCAAAATGAATCCGCCACAGGTATACACGTGTTCCCCATCCTGAACCCTCCTCCCTCCTCCCTCCCCATACCATCCCTCTGGGTCGTCCCAGTGCACTAGCCCCAAGCATCCAGTATCGTGCATCGAACCTGGACTGGCAACTCGTTTCTTACATGATATTTTACATGTTTCAATGCCATTCTCCCAAATCTTCCCACCCTCTCCCTCTCCCACAGAGTCCATAAGACTGTTCTATACATCAGTGTCTCTTTTGCTGTCTCGTACACCGGGTTATTGTTACCATCTTTCTAAATTCCATATATATGCGTTAGTATACTGTATTTATGTTTTTCCTTCTGGCTTACTTCACTCTGTATAATAGGCTCCAGTTTCATCTACCTCAAAGATGCTCATGTTTTTGAGAAAAGGCTGTCTTGCTCCCCTTTGATTCTCAAGGCCCAGTATGAATCCTAATACATAGTCATTCTTATTGTTGAATTTATTGGCCAAACCAACTTTTTCAATAGTGCAAAATGGTTACATGGCTGAATTCACTCCAAATTAATAGGACCCAAATTAAAGATTTATTGTTTTTCACACAGCATTCTGTGACAGAGTAATGAAAATTTACTTTACATTCATAGCTTGATAGAATCCATTACACATAATAGAGGACTTAAAAAAATACATGTCATAGTTTTGTCCTTGAAAGTGTTCACTTTTCAGGGAGTCATGCACATGTGAAGCAAATGAAAAAAATGTCTCTCAAAACTCGATGAAGATTTTCAGTGTAAGAAGGTGAAATTGGGATTGTTTTCACTGCAGAGGTAGAACTTGATTATTTGGACATAGAAATGAATAATTAAACTTGATCCTGTCTTCAGGGAGCTCATGATCTGGTGTGAGAGTGACATAGAATATGCTAGAAAATGAATAATGTAATTTCAGATTGCAAACATCATTTTGAGGAAATTTAAAAAGATGATAAGGAATGATTGGGGAATGAGGATGAAGGTTCATTCATCCTTAATAACCCCTGAAGACAGGGTTACTAATAGGGCTGGGGCTTCGAGGGTGACACTGGTGGTAAAGAAACTGCCTCCCAGTGCAGGAAACAAGAGACCTGGGTTTGATCCCTGAGTCGGGAAGATCCGCTGGAGGAGGGCATGGCAACCCACTCCTGTATTCTTGCGTGGAGAATCCCCATGGACAGTGGCCCTCCAGTCTCCTCTGTCCATGGGGTCGCACAGAGTCAGACACCACTGAAGCAACTTAGCATGAATGAACATTACTAAGAGGGCTACATTTGAGTTAGTACAAATGAAGACTTATTTTAGAGTTTACTTACTCCTACTTCTGCCAAGGCAGCCATGTCATCACTGGAAGATGTGCTTTGCTAGTTTTGTGTTAGCTGAAGCCAGGCATTGTTGTCCTTTTCCAAAGGCTTTGTGTTAATGGCACTGATACTTATTTACCAATGCCCTGCTGCTGACCTTCTGAAACTGGGGCCATTTACTGACTCCTCAAATTTGAATCTACCTTCTACATGGTCCCAATAAGGTTTTATTTTTCACGACTTCCTTGGCGGAGGAGGAGAGTCATTCCTTCTCTCTGACTTTATTAAAAGGTTAAAATAAATGCTCAAGCAACCAATTAATTAATTAATAACAGACTAATAATGAACAATAATAAATAAGAAAAATACTAAATACAGCTTAGTATTCTAGTTTTCTCAGAACTACTCTTTGTGATAGATATTGAAAACTTATACTTTCAAAAAGATTCCAGCCTGGTTGAGGAGTCAAGATATATGCATATAAAGCAGTGAACAATGAAACCATTAAATTGGTGGTGGTAGAGACCAGATGCATGGCAGAATTTTAGAGTGAAGCACATTTTTAGTGAGTCTTTGTTATATGTTACACGTTATGCAAGGTTATCCTATAATCCTTGCAACGATCCTCTAGGATTTGTATTTAAATCCCAGTTTTACAGATGGGGAAACTGAAACTAATAGAGGTTTAGTAATGTGCACAAACCCACTCCAGTGTTCTTGCCTGGGGAATCCCAGGGACGGGGGAGTCTGGTGGGCTGCCATCTATGGGGTCGCACAGAGTCGGACACGACTGAAGTGACTTAGCAGCAGCAGCAGCAATGTGCACAAAATGAACAGAGCTTGTATGCAACAAAGACAGGGCTCCAACAAAGACCTTTCCGTTAGTATGTTTTTCCCCAAATTAGATTTATAAGGTCAATAATAAAGAGAGGTGTTCCTGGAGAAGGCAGAGCTTGAATAGTCCTTTGAAGAATTCATAGAAACCATATAAACTGAGGAGAAATGAGGATGGTGGGATGCAGTACAGCAAAGACAAGTAATCTCTATGGGACTATGAGTTACGGTGGTGGGACTGGGGGAGAGGATTGTTACTCTCTTAAGTCAGATCTCAAAAATCACAAGTCCTATGTTCTCCCTGCTGCCCCCAGTACCGTGACCTTGGACTCCCTTTTCTGATACGAGTTGTTCTAGCTCTGTGGATGGTCAGGCCACTCAAGATGGCTGTTCTCTTGCTCTCTGGACAACCCCAGCTCAACCAGTGCCTGCTTCACCTACACCCTACTCACAGACTGACTTCCCTACATACTCACCCCAGGCTCCAGATAAGGATTGCTCAAGCTTTAGATCAGAATTCTCCACTATGCTTATCAAAGGGGCATTGAGGGGTGTGCCCCTCTGCTGGTTTCCCTGGTAAATTAGAAGCCCACCTGACCTCAATTCCTCCTATAACTGGTAACTGCCCCCTCACGCTGCTGGGAGTGAAGCCTGCCGCCATGATCTACTCACCACGGGCTGCACACGGCGGGGTGTCATTCCAGGATCTTGCTTCAGACATGTAAGATCCCCGCTGTCCATTAAACCAGCAGCCCCCAACCGTTTTGGCACCAGGGGCCAGTTTTGTGGAAGACAGTTTTTCCACGGGCCCGGTTTCAGGCCTGGTGTGCTGCAGTCCAAGGGGTCGCAAAGAGTCGGACACGACTGAACAACGGAACTGAACTGAGGTTTCAGAATGACCTCAGTTTCAGGATGATCCAAGTGTATTGCATCTATTTTTAAAATTTTATTAATTAATTAATTTATTTTTGGCTGTGTTGGGTCTTCCTTGCTGCTTGGGCTTTTCTCCAGTTGTGGTGAGCGGGGGCTACTCTCTAGCTGCTGCGTGCAAGGCTGTCCTTGCGGTGGCTTCTCTTGTGGTGGAGCACTGGCTCCAGGGCCTGCGGGCTTCAGTAGTTCTGGCACGTGGGCTAAGTAGTTGTGGTTCACGGGCTCTAGAGCACAGACTCAGTAGTTGTGGCACACAGGCTTAGTTGCTCCACTGCATGCGGGATCCTCTGGGACCAAGAATCAAAACCCTTTCTCCTGAATTGGCAGGCATATTCTTTACCCCTGAGACACCAGGGAAGCCCTCAAACACATTACATTTATTGTGCACTTAATTTCTAATCTAACACCACCGCTGATCAGACAGGAGGTACCAGTTTGTGGCCTGGAGGTTGGGGACCCCTGCTAAACCATTGAAGGTGGGCAAGCGTAGAGCTTCCAGGACTGCAGGGTGCAGCCTAACATTCTAACTTGGGCAATTCAGGATTCCCTCCAGTGTCTCAGTGGGAACCTTCACCTTGGAAAGGACCAGTGGGGACTAGGGGGTGATTGAAGAGTCATGTTATATCCTCCCAACCTTCCCACCCCATCGGTCTAACCCGCTCCCACCAAGTCCCCAGGGATAGGTGCAGCTGCCACACTCCTTGTGTCTAGCTCTGCACGAGCCTGTTGCTTTCTCCAGCTGTGCATGCTGTGCCATACGGATGGTGAAAGGTGAACCTTGCTTCTTAAGGCTGAGAAAACATTCACCATGTTTTCCTTCTTAGCTCATTGCACTGTGAAGGGGAGCAGAATACGCTACCCCAAAATATGCCACTTTGGTGTGTGGATTATTTTTAGCTGAAGGCAATCAAGACCCTACAGATTGGAGAAAAGCTTTACCTCTCCTTTAATTACCTAAATGAGTTTAGATGGGGGAGTGGGGCAGAGGAAATGGACCAGGAAAAAAAAAATCCTATTATGAGAGACACCTTTTATCTGATTGCTTGTGCTCCATGCAAACTTCTAACCACCAAGCATCATCTGCTCTTAACTTCCTATGAATTGCCCTCCTCCCCTTTGAAGCCCCAGATTCCTAGTACATCCCTTGGCTCAGGAAGGTTCCTAAGGCCTCAATTGCCCTACTTGCTCTTTAGTTTCATATCTTTGGGGGATTCTTTACAGAGGTGGCTCAGTGGTAAAACAATCTGCCTGCCAGTGCAGGAGACTCAGGAGACACAGGTTTGATCCCTGGGTGGGGAAAATCCCCTGGAGAAGGAAGTGGCTAATCCACACCAGTATTCTTGCCTGGAAAATTTCAATGGACAGAGGAGCCTGGCGGGCTACAGGCCATGGGGCCTCAAAAGAGTCAGAGACAAACGAGCACACACACAGAGACAGAATTAAATTTATTCTCCTTCTGTTAATCCGTCTTGCATATGTGTGAGCTAAGTTGCTTCAGTCATGTCTGACTCTTTGCAACCTTGTGGACTATAGCCCTCAGGCTCCTCTATCCATGGGTTTCTCCAGGCAAGGATACTGGAGTGGGTTGCCTTGCCATCCTCCGGGGGATCTTCCTGTCCCAGGGGTCGAAACTGTTTCTCTTGTATCTCCTGCATTGGCAGGCAGGTTCTTTACCACTAATGCCACCTGAGAAGCCCTGTTAATCTGTCTTATGTTAATTTAATTATTAAATCAGCTAAAGAACTTAGAAAGCAAGAGGGGAAACTTTCCATCCCTACAGCTGCTCAGAGCACTTATCTTTCATGGGCCAACCTAACAACATTTCCTACTTCAGATGCTGTACACTCATACTGTTTGCTTTTGTTGAACTTTATTGCAAGCCCTGTTGGCTCAGCTGGTAAGGAATCTGTCTGCAAAGCGGGAGACCTGGGTTCGATCCCCAGGTTGGGAAGATCCCCTGGAGAAGGAAATGGCTATCCACTCCAGTATTCTGGCCTGGAGAATTTCATGGACTGTATAGTCCATGGGGTTGTAAAGAGTCAAACTCAACTGAGTGACTTTCACTTTCATTGTAAGTCCAGTATAGGCACAGAAAACCAAAGAGATTTTGAGTCCTTGTTAGTACTTTCATTCAATGAAGCCAAAATGAAGTGGGTTGCCAAAGAATGGCCAGGTCAACCTTCATACAATTCTAATTCTAGGAGAAGTTCCTGGACTCCGTGAAGAGGAGTCTTGGAGTTGTACATGTCTTGCCACACTGCACATCCTTCTCCCACCCATGGCATGTAAAGTACCCCCTAAGCTGTCTCTAGATGATGTAACAGATAAACCCCCAAATGTTAAGAAATTAATGTTTATTTCTCATTCACTTCACAGTTTACATGGGCTGCCTGGTTATGTGGCTCTTCTCCAAGCAATGATTCTGAGAACCAGGCTCTGACCAGACTTCACTATCTTCAGCATGTAGCTTGGTAGTTCTCCATTCAGGCAGCAGATGGAGGAGTAATGGAAACTTGAACATAGGAGATATTTACAAGCCAGGCTTGAAACTGGTTACCTGACTCCTTCTCCATTTTTGGTTAGAACTCTAACCACACCTAACTGCAGGAGAAGCTGGGATATATAGTCTAGTTGAGCACCGAGAAAGGAAAGGAAACGTGTGTTAGGTATGAATTAGGAGTCTCTGCAAGTCCATGAGCTGATCTAGGCTTATTTCCTAGGATCTGCTTTTCCTATGAAACCAGCAGGTAAGGGTAAGTCTAGCTTCTAGTCCCAGCTTGACTGTTTTGCAAAACAACCTGCAGTGGTTGACTTTACCCCATTAGGGTTCAGTTCATCAGTAAGATATATGTTTCAGGAGTTCTTTCCACTCTCCTAAAATATATTGAGGTTTTACAAAATTGCAGATGAGATTTTCTCAAGTGGTAATAACTAGAAAACAATAAACATTTATCAAGTGATTATTACATTCCAGCTAAGTGGTTTACATACATCGTTTTGTTTAATTATCAACAGCAATCTTCTAAGATAGTTACTATCATTATTATGCCCATATTGCTGGTAAGAGAAAATGTACAGAGGCTAAGAATCTTGCCCAAGGGCACACTCAATCAGTCCCATTCAAAGCCTTCACTATTCATTAATATGTTAGTTACAGCAGGCTTTTTCATTCATTTGTTTTTATATTTATTTACTCAGCAAAATGCTGAGAATGCTATATTAATAGATAAGTCATGTTCCCTGCTCTAGAAAACTTAATATAAGGAATAGCCTCTTTTTTTTCCTTTTTTATATGGAAGTATAATTGTTTTACAATGTTGTATTAATTTCTGATGTACAGCAAAGTGATTCAGTTATATATATATATATATATATATGTGTGTGTGTGTGTGTGCATGTATATATACTTTTTCAGATTTTTCCATTATACTTTATTATAAGATTTTAAATATAGTTCCCTGTGCTATACAATAGGATCTTGTTTATCTCTTTCATATATAGTAGATTATATCTACTAATCCCTAACTCCTCATTGGAAGGACTGATGTTGAAGCTGAAACTCCAATACTTTGGCCACCTGATGCGAAGAATTGACTCATCTGAAAAGACCCTGATGCTGGGAAAGATTGAGGACAGGAGGAGAAGGGGACGACAGAGGATGAGATGGTTGGATGGCATCACCGACTCAATGGACATGAGTTTGAGTAAACTCCAGGAGTTGGTGATGGATAGGGAAGCCTGGTCTGCTGCAATCCATGGGGTCACAAAGAGTCGGACACGACTGAGCGACTGAACTGAACTGAACTCCTCGTTTATCCCCCCTCCCTTTTCCTTTTGGTAGCCATAAATCTGTTTTCTACGTCTGTGGGTCTATATCTGAAAATAAGTTCATTTGTGTCATATTTTAGATTCCACATGTAAATGATATCATATTTGTCTTTCCCTTTCTCACTTCATGGAGAAGGCAATGGCACCCCACTCTAGTACTCTTGCCTGGAAAATCCCATGGACAGAGGAGACTGGTAGGCTGCAGTCCATGGGGCGCCAGGAGTCGGACACGACTGAGTGACTTCACTTTCACTTTCTTACTTCAATTAGTATGATAATTTCTAGGTTTCAAGTCCATCCATATTGCTGCAAATGGCAGAATATCATTCTTTCATGACTTTCCATGTACGCACACACACATACCACATCTTCTTTATCCATTCATCTGTTGATGGACATTTAGGTTGCTTCCTTGTCTTGGCTATTGTAAATAGTGCTTCTATGAACATTGGGGTGCATGTATCTTTAAATTAGAGTTTTCATTTTTTCTGATTATATGCCCAGAAGTGGTATTGCTGGGTCATATGGTAGCTCTACTTTTTAATTTAAAGGGCTTCCCTACTGTGCTCCATAGTGGCAGCACCAATTTAC
Source organism: Bos indicus x Bos taurus (assembly GCF_003369695.1). Taxonomy (NCBI): domain Eukaryota; kingdom Metazoa; phylum Chordata; class Mammalia; order Artiodactyla; family Bovidae; genus Bos; species Bos indicus x Bos taurus. Next base: position 24,424,504 of record NC_040078.1, read on the forward strand.
ATTCCCATCAGCAGTGTAGAAAGTGAAAATGAAGGTCGCTCAGTTGTTCCAACTCTTTGTGACCCCTTAGACTGTATCCTGCCAGACGTCCATGGAATTCTCCAGGCCAGAATACTGGAGTAGCTGTTCCCTTCTTCAGCAGATCTTCCAAACCCAGGGATCAAACCCAGGTCTCCCACATTGCAGGTGGATTCTTCACCATCCAAGTCACCAGGGAAGTCCATGATGCCTGCTGTGCTGTGCTCAGTCGTGTTTACTCTTTGTGACCCCTTGGACTGTAGCCTGCCAGGTTCCTCTGCCCATGCGATTCTCCAGGGAAGAATACTGAAGTGGATTCCCATGCTCTCCTCCAGGGGATCTTCTCAACCCAGAGATCAAACCTAGATCTCCTGCATTGCAGGTGGATTTTTTTACTGTCTGAGCCACCAGGGAGGGTTCCCTTTTCTCCACACCCTCTCCAGCATTTATTCTTTGTGGACTTTTTAATGGTGGCCATTCTGACTGGTGTGAGATGATATCTCTCTGTAGTTTTGACTTGCATTTTTCTAATAACTAGCAATGTTGAGAATCTTTTCATATGCCTATTGGTCATCTGTATGTCTTCTTTGGAGAAGTGTCTATGTAGGTCTTCTGCCCACTTCTTGAATAGTTTGTTGGCTTTTTATTGTTGAGCTGTATGAGCTTTTTATATATTTTAGAAATTAAGCACTTGTTGGTTGCATCATTTGCAAATATTTTCTCCCATTCTGTAGGTTGTCTTTCCATCTGGTTTATGGTTGCCTTTGCTGTGCAGAAGCTTCTGAGTAGGTCCCATTTGTTTGTTTTTTATTTCTTTTGTCTTGGGAGACTGACCAGAAAAAACATTGCTACAATTTATGCCAGAAAATTCTTTGCTTATGCTTTATGGTGTCATGTCTTATATTTAAGTCTTTAAGCCATTTTTTGTATATTTTTGCAAGAGGGTATGTTCTGTTGATTTACATATGGCTATCCAGCTTTCCCAAACCACTTGCTGAAGAGACTGTCTTTCCTCCATTGTATATTCTTGCCTCCTTTGTTGAAGATTAATTGATCATAGGTGTGTGGGTTTATTCCTAGGCTCTTTTTTTTTCTGTTTCATTGATCCACATGTCTGTTTTTGTGCCACTACCATGCTGTTTTGATTTCTGTAGCTTCATTGTATTGTCTGAAGTATGGGAGAGTTATGCCCAGACTTATTTTTTATTAGGATTTCTTTGTAATTTCTGTGTCATTTATGGTTTCAAGTAAGTTTTAGGATTATTCTAGTTCTGTGAAAAATGTCGTTTGACAGGGATAGCATTAAATCTGTACATTGCTTTGGGTAGTATGGCCATTTTAACAATATTAATTCTTACAAATGAAGAGCATGGAAGACCTAGGAACAGCCTCTTACTCGGTTTCATCCAAAAAGATGCCACATTTGACACTGTAGTGTGAGTACCTAAGGATTAACTTCTTTGGTTTTAATGTTCCCAGGTAGCACTAGTGGTAAAGAACCTGCCTGCCACTGCAGGAGATGAAAGTGACACGGGTTTGATCCCTGGGTCAAGAAGATCCCCTGGAGTAAAAAATGGCAACCTACTCTTGTATACTTATCTGAAGAATCCAATGGACGGCGGAGCCTGGTGGGCTACTGTCCATAGGATCACAAAGAGTCAGACACGACTGAAGTGACTTACCTCAGTATATGCTTTTGATTACTAAGGCATCCACTTCAAAGACATCCATCCTCAACAAATGCATTGCCACCTACACAGCTAAAGCCCACCCCACACATAAATTTCCTCTTTTAGAAAGCCCTCAGTCACCTAGATAACTGAGGGCTTGAGTAACCATGCTTCGACCTTCTAGCACCTTAATTCCTGCTCTTAAGTTTTAAGTTCACCAGTAGCTGGTGAATCCACAAAACGTTAGGCACCCCACCTTCAATTCCAACAGAGGCAGAACCCAAGGTCCACACTCTTTCTATACGTGACCTGTTTGTGTGGCTCTGGGCATGCCATGTACTTTTCAGGACTTGGGAAGAAACCTTGTTTTGTCAAAGTTCCCCAATGGCTGTTGCTAAGGTGCATCTTGCAATCATAATAAGGACCACAAGGGCTGGTTCAGCCACAACATTGGCTCTGGAGAGGAAAAGCCTGTGGGGGCTTCTCACAGCAGTAGGGCCCAGGTGAGCACCCCCAGTTGATGACATCATTATTCCTAGTTGATGACATCACTATTCATAGGCTGAGACAACATAAAATAGACACAGGTATGGAAGCCATCTTGAGAGTTTCAGGATCACAGTCTTTTTTTATTTGAACTTTTAATTTTGTATTCAGGTATAGCCAGTTAACAATGCTGTGATAGTTTCAGGTGAAGAGCAAAGGGACTCATCCATACATATACATGTATCCATTCTCCCCCAATCTCTTCAGCCTGCAGTTCTGCAGGCCTGTGGAATGACCCTTCCTATCCCTAAGTAGGAGCACAGAAAGCCTTGTTGTGTAATGTTCTGCGCAGTTGCCAAAGACCCAGTAAAATTTTTTTGCATGGCTTCCAAACTAAGTTTCTAGAACTAGGTTTTGTCTAACCCTATGATAACATCCACACTTTTGTCTCAGAGTGTGGCTAGTGATGATCTTCAGAGAGGAAGCTCAGGAAGCGGCACCCAGTAGAATAAACCCACCACCATCCTGGTATGCTCACCAGTTAGCTGTCTGTTCCAAGGAGAGCTGGTTCAACAATCCCTTCATCCAGAAGTGGGTCCCAGAAACATGAAGGTTCCATTTCCCTTTTCTAGAATGCTTTGTTCTAGGGAGTGTTTCATGCTTCATCAATAGAGTCTTTTTCCTAAATTCTGGTTTTGTTTCTTTGCAATATATGCTTACATACATCTTTTCCTTAGAGCTCTCCAAGCCTTACACTAACATGGGTTAATTCTTCTGAAATATGGCCTGGGAAGGGCTTTCTTAACCATTCAGAATTAGAGAAGACTGAGGCCCTAGTTGAAACAGTCAGGGCAAAAGCCAGAGGATCCACAGTTGGAAAGACTCTTTTTTTTTTTTTTTAATATACAAACCTCCAGGATGCAAGATTCCTCGAGGACATTCTCTATTATGTGGCTGAACAGGACTATCCTCAAGCAAACTGAAGGTGTTGCGATTGGGGAAGATTATCTCTGGGGTTCTCAGTCTGTATCTAAGACAGGAACACCAACACGCTTGTGAGGATGAGGCTGGAAAGCTGATGCAGAGGGTGAGGCATCCATATGTCATAACAGACAGTTGGATTTCATAACATATATGAATCCCAGCAGAGCCTTTCAGGAGGATTTAAGGAAGATACTGTCAGAGGATACTGAGTTATAGACCAATCCAAAGTGGCTGCTAATTTCTTGCCTCCTATAAGGTGAGAGTGTGGGGGAAGTCAGTCATCCCCCTCCATGTGGCCTCTGCAAGACCTGCTAAATACAGTTATCCTCTGAGTGTTGAACTAGTTAGTCTTTCTGTGGTAACTGCAGTTGGATGTGTGTCCTTCCATGTATCAACATAAGCCATATGTAACATTTCATGACAAAGTGATACAAAAAAAGTTTCTGAAATAGAATTAATTCACAGGCCTGGAAATAATTTTCATCTAAACTCATTCAACTAAGCCTGCAATGGCTCTTCAACATGTCCTGAAAATCTGTTTTGTGCAGGACATGGTGCTAGATGTTGGTAATATATTGTTGTTCTTGTTTAGTCCCTAAATCTGACTCTTTTGTGACCCCATGGACTATAGCCCACCAGGCTTCTCCTTTCCATGCGATTTCCCAGGCAAGAATGCTTGAATGGGTTGCCATTTCCTTCTCTAGGGGATCCTCCCGACTCAGGGATCAAACCCATGTCTCTTGCATTGGCAGGTGGATTCTTTACCAGTGAATCCCATTGTTAATATATAGTCCTTACAATTTAGGGGTTCACAGTCTAGTATGGATACAGACCATAAACAGAAGCAATTAGTGTAGTGTTTTGTAGGAATGAGATTGTAGAGACAAAGGTGGCTGCGGCAGGAGCACAGAAGAGAAGTAGTTGGGTCAATTCAGAGTTCAGGGAAGACATCCTTTGGGTACTGATAGGTGGTTAAAAGCTAGACTGCTTCACACAGATGTAGAATAAGCTGAAGACCAGTGATTGTAGTCAAGATGGCTGTACTGATGCTCCAAGGAAATGCAGAAGCCCACTGATGCATGATGCAGTATGCTAGTGGGATTCTGGGAAATTTTGTATCAGCAGATGTGAAATATTTGGAAATCCCAAAACTTGGGTGAAGATTTAAAGCTCAAGGAAGCAGGTGCCATTAGATCTGCGTAAACTCATTTTGATAAATTAAATATAGAGTGCTAGCCAGCAGAAGGCGCTACAGGAAGCAGCATCATGGAGACACGTCAGGCAAACATCGTCACGCCATATCCATGTTTATCCCAGAAAGGATTGCAGGAACCCCAGCAGCACTCTAACCTATCTGGAGAGCCACACCATGGACAGCCGCCACGTCATCTTCCCAGCATGAACCTGATGACGCAGATGTGTGCAGGCACTTAAGCCACCACAGAAAAGCTGAGCACTGAGTGAAAAGGTCACTTGTGGGAAGGTGTGATATGTGTGGGGGAAGCCAAATCACAGGAGAGTTACCCACGCCAGGGCCAAGGCGAGCACGATTCAACAGGAGCCGTCCGGCCTGTTCAGTTCAGGCATTTCCTAAGCCCACACTCAAAGAGTGCTAGCAGGACCCAGAGATCCAAAATTATGCGTTATTTAACTTGGCCGTGAGCATGACTAGCTCTTTTGTGACTTGGCTGTTCTTGGGGATGTCACACCTTAATTCCATTGGGCTTCACCGAAGAATATTTTTTTAGGTGCGTTTTATACTTTGAATGACATAGTCCTTTCTGTCTCAAGAAATAAAGAAGAACCAGTAGTAGGGGGTACATTCACTCCAGCTCATTCTCTCAGGGAATATGCTGCTTTGTAAGGAGTTGTACTGCAGCACACAAGCTCCAACAGGACATGCTGCTGCACAAAAAGCCATCTTTTTTCTTCCACTGCTTTAAGCCTGATCAGAACTAGGAGACATTAAGGAGGAAGTAGGAGTGTGACAGAGCAACCCTTAGAGTTACTTGCTTACACACATATCCCTGGTGACTCAGATGGTAAAGAATCTGCCTGCAATGCAGGAGACCCAGGTTTGACCCCTTGGTTCTGGAAGATCCGCCGGAGAAGGGAATGGCTACCCACTTGAGTATTCTTGCCTGAAGAATTCCAAGGACAGTGGAGCCTTGGCGGGCAACAGTCCATGGGATCTCAAGGAGTCGGACACAACTGAGTAACTAACACCTTCACTGTAGGCTTAATTGAAGAACATCTATTTTTGGCTTCTGCTTTCCTGAATGCCCACTTCAAGAATCTCACAGGACAAGATTTATTGAATTTTGAAACCTGAGCTCTATCATCTGTTCTAAGAGAAGACAGATTTCACAGACTGTCCAAGTACAGAATGGAATGCTGTTGTGATATCAAGAGAGAAGGAAGCTGGCCTGAAGACAAGATTCAGAAATCTGCAACAATGAGAAGTGAACAGAGACTTTTGTAGGGCCCAGAGGCAACAACTGTCCAGGAGTCCAGTCTTCTAACTCACTTTTATAGGTCAGGAGATGACAGAATGAAATGTACTCTTATTTGATTTCAATTGACTCTCCCCCACAGAAGCAGAATTTTATTAGTGTGTTTTGCTTTTAGAGAAGCTACAGTCTTTGGGCCATATCCAGTGCTTTTTCTGCTATACAAGGGCAGACAGCATACAAGGAACATACCCTAGACATATTTTTAAAGGCCTGGATTTGAGTCTTTGGTTCTGTGAAATGGAGATAATCACATATTTCTGAGAAAAGATAATCAAAAGTTCTACTTGTAGGGTCGTGGTGGTGATTTAGTTGCTAAGTCGTGTCTGACACTTGTAACCCCATGGACTGTAGCCTGCTGGTCTCCTCTATCATAGGATTTCCCAGGCAAGAGTACTAGAGTGGGTAGCCATGTCCTTTTCCATGGGGTCTTCCCAACCCAGGGATCAAACCCAGGTCACCTGCATTGCAGGCAGATTTCTTAGCGGTTGAGCCACCAGAGAAGCCAGGCACCTGAGAAATGCTGGTTATGCTGGTATTTGTCCATTTGTCTTCCTGTTAGAAAATAACATTGAGCAAAAACTGTTTTAAAAAAGACATGATTAGGATGGCTTTCCTGCCTGCTCCATTAAAGTTGACCTAGGAAATTCTGAACTAGTGAGAATCTTGCCTAGGTCAGACTGCAATTGGTGGGAGCACCTGCCTGGTAAACTGGGGTACTGAAGAATTCTACTTTGATGTCTTACTAACTGAGTCATTCATGGGAATGAGCATAATGTGGGTAGGCTGAAACAGTAGAAATTTTATGTTCCAATCCTGTCTTCAATCAGCTGTATTACAGTCCTCAGGCCTTTCTAGGCCCTTTTTTTCCTGTCTTTAAAATAGAAGTGTCACAAGAGGTGGTTTGGAAGATTTCTGGCATTTCTGATGTTCTATGGAAGGTAGCTGGGTCTCATTCATGATCCATCTTTGGAATAGATTCCACTTAATAAGTGAAAAGATAGATCAACAATAAGCTGAAAAATCTCACTTGCACAGAAAGGAAAATGGGTGTCTCATCTCTGCTCAAGCACTTCTAAATGTTTCTTCATTAGTTTCTATTGCAATGTCCTTTCTTCTTCATAGTCATGACACTCTAAGAAATAATGAAACTCCAAAGCTTAAGGAATTTGGTAGTGAAGATGCCTGGATTTAGACCCTGGAGTGTTTATCAACATCTATTATTGACCTACTTCTCTAAATGTATATATTCCCCTCGTGGACTATAATACTCAAGGATAGGAATTTTTCTCATATTATTCTTGATATGTAGCAAATATTGGAGTCACAATAGGTGCTAAATTAATTATGAGTTGACTTGATTTGATAAGGATTAAGTATTTTCTTTACATATTCATTTTTTAAAATTTACAAAGTGACTTCTTGTTTCAATGAAATAAAATGCCAACAAATATTCAATGAAAATATAGCACACTATTGTTAATTCTTTAGTATATATCTTACTAGATTTTCCTAAGCCTATTCAGCCCATACAGTCATATATTTACTCACACTTATATAGTTGGTGATGGACAGGGAGGCCTGGTGTGCTGCAATTCATGGGGTCGCAAAGAGTTGGACACGACTGAGCAACTGAACTGAACTGATACATTCTCATGGATTTTTATTTCCTTCCTTTACTTGTTTTTAATGAAAAAGTGATAGTACCATAGATAATATTCTATAGATAGCTGTTTAAAATTAATTTTATTTATCCTATAGTTGGCTTTGTACTACTTTATAGTATGATGCACTATAATTTTTATCCAGTTCTCTACAGATAAACATTAAGATTGCTTTTATTTTATACATTTGTTTTGAAAATCCAGACAAAGTTTAAATAAAAATTTAAAAATATGTATTTTGGCTACTTGTATGCATTAAATCTTAGAAAACTCAGGTTCTAGCCTTTATGGGTTGAATCTGCTGGAAAATCTATTGTATATTCCAAAGATAGACTCTTAGTGATTTATCAAGCCTTCTCCAGATCTCTCATAATCCTCAAATGAGCAAGGCTCACTCAACAGCTGCCACCAGCCCTGGTTTCCCCAAAAGGGTCGTCTTGTGGGCTTCAGTTAACCTGACTGTGAACAAATTAGGTTCTGGCTCCAAAAACCTCCCCCTCTCTTCCACAGATGCACAGAACAGGACAGGTTCTCCCTGCCTCTAACCATACATAGACAATTTTAGCAACAGCCTGCCTGGCATCTGTTTCACCAGGTTCTTAATCTCAGCACCATTAGTAATTGACACCATAAATAAGATCACCGGTGAGTGCCTGGAATCTTGGGATGGGCCAGGAATTTGACCTGGAGATGCTGGGGGATCTGACAAGAGCAGTCTTGTGGTAAATTAATATCTGTGGAAAAAAAAGGGTGACTCTAGCACATAGCTGAGTAGACACGCAGGTTTCCCAGTCTGGAGGTGCTCCATAAATAAGATAAAGTTTCCTGACCTATCTCTGGGATTATTTGTAGCCATGGTTACAGCATGTGATAGCTACAAGTGCTTTCTGTAACTAGGGGAGTGGGGCTTCTAACTTCAGGCTTTTGGCCAGAGGTTGCAAACTTCTGGTATGTTGTCAGTAAACATGTAGAATGCTAAATAGTAAAAATAAATAATTTGCCAACATTTAAAAATTGGGAGGTTTGGCATAAAATTCTGAACTTCTGGTATCTTTGGGGGGAAAAGCAAAGATTTGGCACCACCAAGACCACAGTTTCATGTGGGGGCCAGACAGGGCTGCCATCTTCAGTAGGGTTGTGAGCGCTCCAATTTGACAGTCTTCCTCTGGTCTTCTTCCCTAGCCTGTAACTGCAGGCCTCTGGCTAGGATGTGATGCCATTGACAACCCAGGTGTTCTGTGGCTACTCATGGCTAAGCAGATGAGCTAACCACTCACACAGTGTTAATTAGTGGCAAACTTTGGGCCTCCCAACTCTCAAATATTTATTCTTTCATTTACCTAGAGGGCAAAAATGCTAACATTAAGATTCACTCAATGATAAGAGGCGACATTTACCCTAGCAGAATTATTACCCCTCTTCTCCAGATAGATAAACTGAGGTTCAGAGAAATTAAGTGAATTGTCAAGCTCACAAAGGTAGTAAGTAGTAAAGCCAGGACTTGGCTTCCCGTTAACGAAGATTCTCATTCCAAAAGTTATGCCTGGAACCACTGTCCCTCGCTTTATCAGTTACTTTCAAAACTGAAAATGCCTCCAGGTAAAGGGAGGCTTGGGCTTCCCAGGTGGCTTAGTAGTAAAGAATCTGCCTGCTAATGCAGGAGATACAGGTTCGATTCCTAGATTGGGAAGATCCCCTGGAGGAGGAAATGGCAGACCACTCCAGAATTCTTGTCTAGAGAATCCCATGGACAGAGGAGCCTGGTGGACTATAGTCTATAAGGTAGCAAAGAGTCAGACATCACTGAATGAGTGAGCATACATACACCCAAAGGGAGACTTGGCATGTTCATTGGCTGATACTAAAGAATCGTTCATTGACACCTATGTTTTTAGCTTATAAGTAGTCCATGTGGGTACAGAATGCACTTGAAGGAGGGTGGGGACTGAGATGAACCTTCCACTTGAAGACCAGGACTACATAGAAAGAAGGGCATGGGAGGATGGGGTTCAAAGAACAGGGTTGGTATAAAAATTTTTCACTTCTGATAAGAAGGCATGTCCCAAGGACCCTGAGGAACCAAATATTACCAACACAAAAAGATTTTAATGGGGGATGAACATGCAGAATAGGAAGTTTGTGGGGAAAAAAAAAAGAGATAAAGCTCCTTTTGTTAGAACACACTCATTTGGAGAATGCTTAGAATAAATGGCAGATATAGGAAGGAGCAAAGCACTGAAGTTTGTTTCTTTTTATCCTTTTTTTCTTTTTCGGGCTGCACTGGGTCTTCGTTGCTATGTGCGGTTTCTCTCTAGGTGTGACAAGCGGGGGATTCTCTTTATTATAGGGCAAGAGTTTTTATTGTGGTGGCTTCTCTTGCTGCAGAGCAAAGGCTCTAGGCACACAGGCTCAGTAGCTGTGGTCCATGGGCTTAGTTGCTCCACAGAACATGAGATCTTCCTGGACTAGGGATTGAACTTGTGTTCCCTGCATTGGCAGGCAGATTCTTAATCACTGGACCACCAGGGAAGTCCCAGCACCTCAGTTTCTGACAAGTTCTCATTTTCTTCACCAAGGAGAAGTGTCTCAACTGTAAAGTATAGAGCAGATGTAATTAAAAGGAAATTGAAGGCCAAGATAGGTGGGAAGAGCGAATTAGAGTCCTAGTGAGAAAGTAGGCATGGTTCAGTGGATGGAACATAGGTTGTGGAGTTGGACAGACTTGGGTTTGACTCCTGACTCAGCCTGACTTGTGTTGTGTAACCTTGGTCAGCTTTCTTTTCTGAACCTCAGTTTTCATGGTTGGGATTAAATGAAGCATGTGTGTTAAATGCCTGGTACATTGCACACTCCGAGTGCATAACTGAGTGGGCATGTGGGTTTCTCAGCCTGAAGGTACTCCTAAGTAAGAGAGAGTTTCCTGACCTATCTCTGGAATTATTTGTAGTCACGGTTACAGTATTTGGTAGCTACAAGTGCTTTTTGTGACCAGGGGAGTGGGGTTTCAGACGTCAGTAAGTTCAGTTGTTTAGATCAAGATGAGTCATACCCTGGGTACCAGGGGAATTTATACATGAGGTGGGGAAACTCTTGTTGGTAATGGTTAAAAATTCACAAATACTGAGAGAGGTCCTAGAAAAATTGGAGAAGGGCAAGGGGCAAGAGTTTTTGAAAGAGCAGTTGAAAGAGAGATTCAATGCTATAGACTTAGTGTCAAATCCAGGCAAAATTCTATAATATATTAATTGGATGGTTAAAAGACAGCAATGATTACTAGAAGTCAGCCCAAAGCTGTTAAGAAAAAAGTCATTCCAAGTAAATCCCACTTTAACTTTTGTCTCAAAATGTTAAATTAATCGATTAGGTAAATGCTGTGGATTAGCAAATCACACTATTGATGTGACATTTGACAAAGATTTCAAGATATTTTGTGGACAAGATGGTGAGGCTTCAATTGAATGATAGTACAGCCAGGCTTATAGAACTCAAATATTGTGGGTGAGGGAACAATTCTTGAGGGAACCATTAAGGTTATGCCACAGGGTTCTCTATTTGGTCTTATCCTCACTGACATCTTTAGCAGAAATTTGGATGAAAACAGATTATATGTCATAAAAATTCAGAGCACATATAAAAACCGAAAGAGGAAAATATCAATAACACATTGAATGAAATGATCAAGATTCAAAAATATATTGCCCATCTTCAAAATGGACTGGTAAGGAAGATCAGCAAAACTATCAGAGATGCATATTTATTTTTACTCTAAAATTTGAAAATTTTCAGCTCTTGAAAATACACAAAAAGGGGAGGACTATGTTGGAAAGAAGCACATGTGAAAAAAGATCTGGATCTTTCTTTTCAGAGTTGCCTAAAATTTCATTTTAAGTCAGAGTATGCTGTGATTTACTTCCCAGGTGGCTCAGTGGTAAAGAATCTGTCTGCCAAGCAGGAGATGTGGGTTCAATCCCTAGGTTGGGAAGATCCCCTCGAGAAGGAAATGGCAACCCACTCTAGTATTCTTGCCTGGGAAATCCAATGGACAGAGGAGCCCAATGGGCCATAGTCCATGGGTGTGTCAAAGAGTCAGACATGACTTAGCAACTAAACAACAACAACAACATGCTTTGATTCATAAACTAGTAGATTCACTCAGATTCTGTCTGTAGTAGGGGTAACTGCAATATTAGTAGTGATAAAAGTGCTGTTAGTAGTAACAGTAGCTCATATTTATTGCACACTTCTTCTGTACCTAACATGTGGTTTTACATGAATGAATTAGTCTAGTATACACAGAAGAATTAGACTAATGGCTGAAACAATGCTAAAACCTCAGCGACTTAATATCATAAAATTTTATTCTTGTTTACCTTACACACCTTTGTGGGTCAGGGAGGAGAGCTGGGGATGAAGGGACACAGTCGTGCTGAGACTCAGGCTCTATTTATCCTGTGGTTCCATCCTCCTCTAGGTCCTTGGAATTCTCTCCATTCAACAGGCAGATGGCAAAAGAAAAGGAAAATCACCTGCAAGAAATTTTGGGGGTGAAATAGAACAGATCTGAAAGTGGTACTTATTGTTTCTGCCCATGTTTCATTGCCTGAACTCTGTGACCTGCCTCCTCTAATTTCAAGGGAAACTGGAATGTATACTCCAGCTGTGTGCCCTGGAGGATGGACAGAACACAGATGCAGGTAAGCACTAAGAGTCTGGATCATTTATTTTCCTATTGAACACATATCTATGAGGTAGATACTGTTATTAATCGCATTTTAAAGAAAGGAAAGACATTCAGTGGTGTAACAGTTCAGAGCTCGGTATTACACTTAAAGAAGATTCAAGACAAGTTTAATATTTTAGAGAAAAGGGACCAATCTCTTCACGGATTCGTGTGAGTTTGACAGAATTGTTTATGTGTAACTTGGAAAGGAGAAGATGAATGGATGCTAGGATAAATATCTTCAAATAATTGAAGAGTTTATTTGACTGAAAGTAAAAGAAATCATTTTCTAGAAGTTGGAGTCATTTGAAAAAGTCACAATTTCTGGCATTGCTAAGAGGTCTTTGTCCCCAGAGAGTTCCTATGAAGACAGTAGTACTTTTGAAGGATATTGTTATGGGGCCCTCCAAATTGGGTAGAAACTTTGTTCTATGATTTTCGTGGGGGGATAAAAGACACGATGCTTTTTTTTATTATTAAATGTTAAATTTCCAGCATGGGCCTTCACTTTCTCACTGGCATTATGGATAGAAACAGGCTTCTACAAATTTACCATGCAAGCACAGTAAAATTTCTTTAAATTAACAGAGCAGGGTGTGTATGTATGAAGTTGTAGGGGTGTTGGTAAAAAGGAAGTAGGATATAAGAGAGTTGGTCTGTATTATGGATTAAGAATGAATAAAAGAATATTTTTAAAAAGAATTTGGTTTTATTCTATTATTTTCAACCTGATTAAATCTTACCTCTTTTTAATATCTGTTTTTAGTGAACAAGCCTAACTTAAGATGTGTTTTCCTTTTTTGATAAATAAATCAGTGATTCTAAATGAGTAAATAATTTTTAATTTTCATTAAAGTGAGTTAATAGCAAATTTCCCCATATTCTTGTTATGCCCCCTCACTAATTGGTTAGATCATCTTTCTCAGTGTATGCTAGAAATAAAAACTAAATTTCAGGCCCTGTTGTCAGCATGAGAAATTCTGAATTAGGAACAGTTGAGTGAATCAGAAACATAAACTATAAATAATTCTTGTTCCTTAAGGCAAATCTTTGAAGAATTTCTACTAAAACTTCACTTAGGTGAAAACAAGAAAGTCAAAGTGAATTGAATTTGAATACATTCCTGTATTTGGATTCTTGCCTATTTAGGTCTAGACATCTGACTCTCTCCTCCTCCATCTTCTCCTCTGCCCACCATCTGCTTACTCTGGATTAATGAAGTTTGACTTCTTTCTTATCATCTTCCCTTCTCCCTCCCATGAAAGGTAGCAGTGATTATATATCCTGGGCTCTAGAGCCCTAAGAAAGCTTGGGAAGGAGTGTGTGGGACTGGGGGATGGTGTTGAGCTGCCAGAATAATGGTTTGCTGAAATGACTAATATTTTCTATGATTCACTTGAAGACCTTTATTGGTGTTGCGTAGACCCAGTCTTCCTGGAGGAGGGCAGAAGGCAGGGCTAGAGTTCCAGCTCTGCATTTTATGAGCTATGGAAATTTGGGCAAGTGGTTTAACCTTTCTGAATCTCAATTTCCACATTTCTAAAATGAGAATAATAAGATCACTTGATCTGTTTTCACTCACTTCACAGAGTGATGGGTCAACATAGTGATGTAGGTGAATGTTCCTTGTAAGTAAGAAGCTTCTTTCCTCCTCCCTCACTCCTATTTCCTTCTTTATTTCTTTCTTTCCACTTCTTTCTGTAAAATTATTTCATGGACCATTAGAGCCAAAAGATAATTTTTGAGCAATTTCCCCTGAATGACCCTGAATGGAATTATGTCTCTATGACTGAATAAATCTCTTCTCCTGGGCTCCAAAAACCCATAGTTGTGTTGAGAAGCCCCAGAAGAATTTTGTGGAAATGTTTCACTTCCTCAGAGAGACAGGACAAAGGCATCCTCAGCCAACAGGCTCTCTGTGTCTAAGAGCAGGCAGGATTGCCAACTCTAACAGAAAGCTATAAAACACTGGTGAAAGAAATCAAAGAGGACACTAATAGATGGAGAAATATACCATGTTCATGGATCAGAAGAATCAATATAGTGAAAATGAGTATACTACCCAAAGCAATATATAGATTCAATGCAATCCCTATCAAGCTACCAATGGTATTTTTCACAGAGCTAGAACAAATAATTTCACAATTTGTATGGAAATACAAAAAACCTCGAATAGCCAAAGCAATCTTGAGAAAGAAGAATGGAACTGGAGGAATCAACCTGCCTGACTTCAGGCTCTACTACAAAGCCACAGTCATCAAGACAGTATGGTACTGGCACAAAGACAGAAATATAGATCAGTGGATCAAAATAGAAAGCCCAGAGATAAACCCATGCACCTATGGACACCTTATCTTTGACAAAGGAGGCAAGAATATACAGCGGAGAAAAGACAATCTCTTTAACAAGTGGTGCTGGGAAAACTGGTCAACCACTTGTAAAAGAATGAAACTGGAACACTTTCTAACACCATACACAAAAATAAACTCAAAATGGGTTAAAGATCTAAACGTAAGACCAGAAACTACAAAACTCTTAGAGGAGAACATAGGCAAAACACTCTCTGACATAAATCACAGCAGGATCCTCTATGACCCACCTCCCAAAATATTGGAAATAAAAGCAAAAACAAACAAATGGGATATAATTAAAATTAAAAGCTTCTGCACAACAAAAGAAACTATAAGCAAGGTGAAAAGACAGCCTTCAGAATGGGAGAAAATAATAGCAAATGAAGCAACAGACAAACAACTAATCTCAAAAATATACAAGCAACTCTTGCAGCTCAGCTCCAGAAAAATAAGTGACCCAATCAAAAAATGGGCTAAAGAACTAAATAGACATTTCTCCAAAGAAGACATACAGATGGCTAACAAATACATGAAAAGATGCTCAACATCACTCATTATCAGAGAAATGCAAATCAAAACCACAGTGAGGTACCATTTCACGCCAGTCAGAATGGCTGCAATCCAAAAGTCTACAAGCAATAAATGCTGGAGAGGATGTGGAGAAAAGGGAACCCTCTTATACTGTTGGTGGGAATGCAAACTAGTACAGCCACTATGGAGAACAGTGTGAAGATTCCTTACAAAACTGGAAATAGAACTGCCATATGACCCAGCAATCCCACTGCTGGGCATACACACCGAGGAAACCAGAAGGGAAAGAGACACATGTACCCCAATGTTCATCGCAGCACTGTTTATAATAGCCAGGACATGGAAGCAACCTAGATGTCCATCAGCAGAGGAATGGATAAGAAAGCTGTGGTACATATACACAATGGAGTATTGCTCAGCCATTAAAAAGAATACATTTAAATCAGTTCTAATGAGGTGGTTGAAACTGGAGCCAATTATACAGAGTGAAGTAAGCCAGAAAGAAAAACACCAATACAGTATACTAATGCATATATATGGAATTTAGAAAGATGGTAATGATAACCCTATATGCGAGACAGCAAAAGAGACACAGATGTTTAGAACAGTCTTTTGGACTCTGTGGGAGAGGGAGGGGGGTGATGATTTGGGAGAATGGCATTGAAACATGTATAATATCATATAAGAAATGAATAGGCAGTCCAGGTTTGATGCAGGATACAGGACGCTTGGGGCTGGTGCACTGGGATGACCCAGAGGGATGGTATGGGGAGGGTGGTGGGAGGGGGGTTCAGGATTGGGAACACGTGTACACACGTGGCGGATTCATGTTGATGTATGGCAAAACCCATACAATATTGTAAAGTAATTAGTCTCTAATTAAAATAAATAAATTTAAAAAAAAAAGAAAA
Organism: Bos indicus x Bos taurus; assembly: GCF_003369695.1. Taxonomy (NCBI): domain Eukaryota; kingdom Metazoa; phylum Chordata; class Mammalia; order Artiodactyla; family Bovidae; genus Bos; species Bos indicus x Bos taurus. The sequence continues at coordinate 24,440,349 of NC_040078.1, forward strand.
GAAAAAAAAAAAAAAAGAAAGCTGTCCTGCTCTTTGAGAAAGCAATGGCTCAAGAACAACTTCCTTCACATTTTCTGAAGATGCTGGGCTAGCTGAATTCCTTGCAGGAAAGAGTCAGGTGTATCTTGCTTTGGCATCAACTCAGTGAACTGTGACATTGTGGCCCTGAAAATGCTGCTCTGTGCTGCCCTGTGCTAAGTCACCTCCATCGTGTCCGACTCTTTGAGACCCTGTGGACTATAGCCCATGAGGCTCCTCTGTCCATGCGATTCTCCAGGCAAGAATACTGGAGTGGATTGCCATGCCCTCCTCCAAGGGATCTTCCCAACCCAGGGATCAAACCTGCATCTTTTATGTTTCCTGCATTGGCAGGTGGATTCTTTACCAGTAGCACCACCTGGGAAGCCCAAGGTTCAGCTCACAGCTTTCCAAATACAGGCAGAACAATTGACCAAGGACCTAAATTCTGCTCCCTGAAATCCACAGCCTGTTTTATACAAGGCTGTGCCTCCCATGAGCTGTTCCATTCAAAGATGGTGTTGCTAGGATACTAAGGCAAGACCATGCCTGGGAGATGTGGGATTCTGCTAATGGTTGACTCTGGCTAGCTCCAGAACTCCCCAGTGGCCTTGATGAATCTTCCTTAAATGATGTAGGAGTCTAGGAAACTTTTGCCCAACTTTCTGTTGTTCTTCCTTTAACTCAGAATCAGACTTGCCTCCTGGCCTGACAGCTCTCTCTTTTATTTTTTTGGCTCCTTCTCCATTTTAACTCACACAGGCATTCTCCTAATTAAATCAGTGTACATTTAATCCCAGCTTGACTTCTGTACTTGGCAGATCATTTAAACCTCTCAGTTTCAATCCTTATATCTCACAAATTGGGAGAGTCAGGGGATGGAAAAAAGGCGTAGAAGAGGGGAAGGCCTTATTCAGTGTCTACCATGGGCCAGGCACTTTCTCATTCATTGATTTGCATAATGATCACATCAACTGTAACGTGGCAGGTAGAACTGCTCTTTTACAGAAGGGGAAGCTGAAGATCAGAGAAATGAAATCACTAGCCCAGGATTATGGCAGAGCCTAGATTTGAACCTAGATCTCTCTTGTCTTCAAGGTTACATCTTCTTTACCACTTTCTCTTCTCTTTTGGCTACTTAATTGTGAGGATCCTATGGGAAAAGAGATGTGAACACACTTTAAAAATGTAAAAAATGTTATTCCAAAGCCAAAGATTAATATTTCCATTTTGCAGTCAGGGCCATTACATAATATGCAGGATTCAGTGCAAAATGTAAATGTGGGGCTCCTTGTGGAAAGTGTATTGAGAATTTCAGCATGGCGTAGCAGAGCATTTAACCAAGTGTGATCCTTTCTGAGTGTGGAACCCACAGAGCCAACCTGGCAGGTGAAATATCAATACAGGGGCAATCATATTGAGCTTGTAGGAAATTTTCTAGAAGAATAAGTCAAAAAGTTAGTTGTTCAGAGAGGTGATATGGAAAAGAAAGCTTTAGACCCTGGTATTCTCAATGCCCCAGAAGTGACCTAATGATGATTCATGTATTGCAAAAATAATCGCAATATTGTAAAGTAATTGTTCTCTAATTAAAAAAAAAAAAAAAAAGAAATGACCTCTGGAGATCTTTAGGGGAAGTCACTATATTTCAAACAAAAACAGAGGCTGCTGAGCCAAAGGGACTCAGTAATGTTTATAACAAAGCATGAGCCAGTGGGCATGAGGTCTGTAGCAGTTCCTTACCAGCTCCAGTATTTCTGGCTCTGGATATCTCAGCTTCTTCTGAAGGCACTGGGGGCCTCTGTCCTAAGGCATAGCTCATGGAAAAGCACAGGCCCTGTTCTTTTCCCCACTGAGCTATAAAGTTGTGCCTGCTCAGTTAGTTCTGGACTCTGTTTTGGGGGCAGTCTGCTCTCTTGAGAACAGTGCTGCTTTCTTCAAGTATGCGCCAAATACTAAGTTTGCGGTAGCAGAAACTCACACCCACTTTGCTTAACCAGATGGATGGCAATATTGTTCTGTGGAGGCCTTAGATTCAAGAAGCCTCATTATGGGTGCCTGGATGTAGAATGCATGATTATGAAACATTAAGGCAGGCAAATCACCATATGATTTCCTATGTGGTTGGGGGCATCTTTGTTTGGGTCAAATATCCACTTGTCAGGAAAAACCTAGATTATCCTCTTTGTTAGGCATGTGTGAAAGGAAAGGTCGATCAGTCATGTCTGACTCTGCGATCCCATGGACTATATAGTCCATGGAATTCTCCAGGCCAGAATACTAGTGTGGGTAGCCTTTCCCTTCTCCAGGGGATCTTACCAACCCAGGGATCATACCCAGGTCTCCCATATTTCAGGCAGATTCTTTACCAGCTGAGCCATAAGGGAAGTCCAAGAATACTGTAGTGGGTAGCTTATCCCTTCTCCAGTGATGCATGCTCAGTCACTATTGCAACCCCATGGACTGCAGCCCATCAGGCTCCCCTGTTCATGGGATTTTCTAGGTAAGAATACTGGAGTGGGGCCATTTCCTCCTCCAGGGGATCTTCCCGACCCAGGGATCAAACCTGAGTCTCCCATGTCTCCTGCATTGGCAGGTGGATTCTTTACCATTGTACCACGTGAGAAGCCCTCTAGTAAAGCAACCTGAAGTATACATGCACATGATCTTGGCCCTTGGTTAGTTTTTAGTGAGCATACGGATCCTCTTAAACTGTGCAGGGAAATCCATCAGCATTGTCCTCATTCTGGCTTCAGTTTGACCTTCCACTTTGAGCTTTTGACATGGTTAACAAGAGCTACTACATCATTTCATGGCACAAAAGCTGGTGACAGCTTGGTGGAAAATAGTCATGAATCTTGCAGTTACTGAATAGCGGAGTACCTTAGTGGTCCACTCCTGTGCCTTTGGGCAATCTAGCACCAGCCTCATCTCTCGCCACTTCTTTATTTGCTCTTTGTGCTAATGAATGCTATCCTGTTTTACACTTATTTGCTTTTGTGGAGAACATTTAATTGGCCTGGAATGCCCTGATCCCCTTTGTCGATGGAAAGAACTACTCTTTTGAGAGTGTGTCAATTGCTTGCTCCATCCTCTGGGCTCTCATTCCCTTCTCAGTACTAACGCACACGTACTCATCATTCATTTGCATGCTGTCTTCCCAACTGGTGGGTGTGTATCTAAAGAACTGGAGTTCTCTCTGGTCTCCAGAAGCTTGGAGACTGCAGTGTCCACACCATAGTAAATTTTGATTAAGTGATGGATTGACAGGAAGAGAATAAATGAAGCATCCCAAATCCAAAGGCTCTCTCCCAGCATCTTTCCACAGAATCAAACTGTTTCCTACTCCAACTTATTCTTATTTTGGCTTCAGTGGAAATGTCGATATCATTTCTTTCTTTTTTTTAAGATTTATTTGTTTATTTAGCTGTGGCGGGTCTTCATTGCTACACTCAGGCTGTCTCTGGTTGTGGCGAGTGGGGCTGATCTTTGTTGTGGTATGCAGGCTTCTCATTGCGGTGGCTTCTCTTGCTGTGGTGCGTGGGCTCTAGGCTTGCAGACTTCAGTAGTTGCAGCACGTGGGCTCAGTAGTTGTGGCTCTCGGGCTCTAGAGCGCTGGATCAGTCGTTGTGACATATGGGTTTAGTTGCTTCAGAAATCCAACTGGTGTCCCTTATATTGCAAGGCAGATTCTTAACCACTGGACAGCTAGGGAAGTCCCTAGACATCATTTTAGTATAACAAACAGCAGACCCTCCTGAGCCTTCACTTTTCACAGAGAAACAATTCTTATCTATTTAATAAAGTCATGCTGGCCTTATTTTTCAACTGTTTGGCTGTATCCAATATTCTTCCTGGAAATTTCCAGAGAAAATTGACCAACAAGAGAGTTCATTCTTTGGATTTAGTTCTCAATATCGAGGAGGCCAGGATGCAGTCAGCATGGCTTGATAGAGCCAGGAGTATCCAGCTCTATAAAATTCTTCTGGGTGGTATATGATTTAGTGTCCAGGTTGTGTGAGAAGAAAAACTCCCCCAAAGATCAAAAGGGACCTATGTCTTGCGAACCAGGATAAGGTGAGCCAATGTCACCAAATAATTCTATAGATTATAATAGATTACAGTTTGCCAGAGGCCCACTTCTGGATTAGTTTTTTATATCATTTACAAATTATATCCAATACTCAATCTATTTTATTTCACTCTCTCTGTGAGGGTCAGGGAGAAGTCATTTTACAAGAGGTGGCCTATCACCTAAGTATTGTTTATGATTTCAGAGGAATATTAAAAGCAATATATAGGACTATGATCAAGTTATAACAAGTGGGAAAATTTTTTTCAAAGCCATGAACATTTTGTTAGCATAGATCTTCTAAGTGGAGAAATAAAAAAATTATGACAAAAATCCTATATTTCTGGCTAAGAAAACAGATGATTACTTTATTAGTCTGTGTCTTCAGTTTGTAGTCTTTGCAGATGCCTTCCATGTTCTGGGCACTGCACAAGGGGATAAGGTTATAGGCTTATCCTTAAGCCTTATAGGGTAAGGCTTGTTTTTAGACACCCAGGTTTGTCAGAAGTATAGTGAGAGTGGGTTTGTTTCCATGGCAACTGTTACAGAGTAGGTAGGCTATCTTTCGTTGGCTAGCTCTGGTCCTTTATATCTTTATCCCATGAATCAGAGAGGATGCTGTTATAACCTCATGGGGAGAGGCCTCTGCAAGAATCCGTAAGCTCCCACAGCCTATGCACTTGGCTTCTGAGTGGCTCATATCTGTGAAGCATAGGAGGCAATGCTCTGGGAGGAGCAGGGGAACCTCATGATTACCCTGGGAGAATTTCAGAAGTAATCTGGGATTAGGTTAGTGGCACCAGCCCCCAGTCTTCTGGTGAGGGGCTGAGGCCAACTGTAAGGGAGAATGGAGGGAAGGTTGTATTTAGAAGACTCATATTTGTTTAGGTCTGTCCTGATTTCACATCTCTTGTCTCATTTTTAGACTATGTGTCAGATCACATTGCCTGATTTTTAGTTCTAAAACTATGATTATGAACATGTGAATAATTTGCAAAGGACACCTTCTCCCCTTCAGATGATGTATGATTCTCTCTGAGGGATCTCTTTGAAATTTGGTACCTGAGAGGATCAGTGCATTGGGTCTCTAATACTTCAGGAAAGCATTTTCCGAACTGCTTTCCAAGAAACTGTTAATAGGTGTTTATTAAAAATCAGGGCTGTGGTTTAATAAATAAATTGGGAACATTAGGTTAAACAAAATGAAACAAAAATCTTTAGTCAGTGATCAGAGCCCTTAATTTGCTAATGTAAACTGTGGCTAAAACAAGGTGTGTGTGTTTTCCAAACTTACTGCATAAGGAAACTTATTGCTCTAGATATCTCCTGGTGTAATCATTCAAAAGAACACTCTTTAGAAAACATATATGGGAAACAGAATGTCCCTATAAGTTTTCATCCAAGCCAGAACAATTTTGAAAGGTTTTTTGACAATATTTAAAGGTATATAATTTCGTTTACATGAAATATTTTAAAACATTAAATACGTACTTGAAAATTTAGTGTATTTTTAAAAAAATTTATTGGAATATAGTTGATTTACAATGTTGTATTCGTTTCAGGTGTACATCAAAGTGATTCAGTTTTACATATACACATATTGATTCTTTTCTCATATAGGTTATCACAAAATATTGAGTAGAGTTCCCTGTGCTATACAGTAGGTCCTTGCCTTATATATAGTAGTGTGTGTATGTTAATCCCATGCTACTGATTTATCCCTCCCCCAGCACATCTCCTCTTTGGTGGCCATAAGTTTGTTTCGATATCTGTAAGTCTGTTTCCATCTTGTAAATATGTTTACTTGTATCATTTTTTAAAAATTAGATTCTACACATGAGTGATATCATATGATATTTATCTTTCTCAGACTTACTTCACTTAATATGATCATCTCTATGTTCATCCATGTTGCTGCAAATGACATTATTTCATTCTTTTTATGGCTGAGCAATATTCCATTGTATATGTATATAGCACATCTGAATCTGTTACTCTGTTGATGGACATTTCGGTTGCTTCCCTGTCTTGGCTGTTGTAAATAGTGCTGGAATAAAATTGGGGTGCCTGTATCTTTTTGAATTATGTTTTTTTTCTGGGTATAACCTAGGACTTCCCTGGTGGCTCAGACAGTAAAGCATCTGCCTACAATGCGAGAGACCTGGGTTCAATCCCTGGGTCGGGAAGATCCCCTGAAGAAGGAAATGGCAACCCACTCCAGTATTCTTGCCTGGAGAATCCCATGGATGGAGGAACTTGGTAGGCTACAGTCCATGGGGTTGCAAAGAGTCGGACACGACTGAGCGACTTCACTTCACTTTACTTCTTCATAACTCAGGAGTGGGATGTTGGATCATATGGCAGTTCTATTTTTAGTTTAAGGAACCTTATTATTGAAAGTTTTGAGAGAGAAAAGCCAGGGTATTAGTATATCTGCATAGCAAGTATAAATTAGAACTGTCCCAGGTAAGCTGGAGATATCTCGTCACCCTATTTGGATGGCATAGGCTTGGCTTCTCATGGAACAGGCTGGTTGGGATGGCTCTGCAGGACTGGGATTTTTAAGAAGAAGGTAGTATTGATAGAGACTGTTGCCAGAGACACAGGAGGCATCAACAGCAAATTCTCAGTTGACTTGGAGATTTTCAGTGCTCAGTGAGGGAGGAGGGCTTTGGAAGGCTCCTTGGCGGAGCTGCAAACAGTAGCCACCAATAATGTAGGTGGGAAATGCGTTGCCATTCTGGGACCAGGCCTTCCTGCCATTCAGCCAACCCTACCCAAGCCCTGTATTTCTGCAAAGTAATATGCTCACCAGTGGCATCGGGTCTCCATGTGAGTGCCTGTGACCCCTACTTGTAAAACGGCCAATTGCAAAAACAAATAAGCAGCTTCAAGGACCCTGGGAAAAGAGGATGCCATTTCACCCAGGATCTGCCAAATAAAACAGTCTGGGAAAAACAAAATAAATAACTTTCTTAGGCCTAATGAGAAACAGCAAGTGTTTCTAATTCAGGCTTCCTCTGGGCCTCTTCTTTCTGATGGGCCATTGGAACCTGGTCTTGCAAAAGGGGCTGCTCTTTGTCCAGATGATTGGGCCTGGTTCACAGTTGGCTTGGCTGTCCTGGGTCTCTTCTGAATGGCTGCATGTATTCCAGGTAGCATGGTGCTCATTTCCTCCTTCCCACATCAGACAGTTTTTCAAATCTTTCATCAACTGAGATCTTCTGTTTATTTTGCCTGATTCCAATCCTAGTGCCTCAATCAGAGGGAGGCTAGCAGAAGACCATCCCAAACTCCTCTCTCTGCATCAGAATTAGGCAAGCTCATTATTTAAATATGTGTATATATGAGCTCAGTTGTGTCCAGCTCTGTGTGACTCCATGGACTGTAGCCCACCAAGCTCCTCTGTCCATGGGATTTCCCAGGCAAGAATACTGGAGTGGGTTGCCATTCCCTGCTCTAGGGGAAAAAAAAAAAAAATATATATATATATATATATATATATATAAGGGAACCCTCTTACACTGTTGGTGGGAATGCAAACTAGTACAGCCACTATGGAGAACAGTGTGGAGATTCCTTAAAAAACTGGAAATAGAACTGCCTTATGATCCAGCAATCCCACTGCTGGGCAAACACACTGAGGAAACCAGAAGGGAAAGAGACACGTGTACCCCAATGTTCATCGCAGCACTGTTTATAATAGCCAGGACCTGGAAGCAACCTAGATGTCCATCAGCAGATGAATGGATAAGAAAGCTGTGGTACATATACACAATGGAGTATTACTCAGCCATTAAAAAGAATACATTTGAATCAGTTCTAATGAGGTGGATGAAACTGGAGCCTATTATACAGAGTGAAGTAAGCCAGAAGGAAAAACACCAATACAGTATACTAACGCATATATATGGAATTTAGAAAGATGGTAACGATAACCCTGTATACGAGACAGCAAAAGAGACACTGGTGTATAGAACAGTCTTATGGACTCTGTGGGAGAGGGAGAGGGTGGGAAGATTTGGGAGAATGGCATTGAAACATGTAAAATATCATGTATGAAACGAGATGCCAGTCCAGGTTCGATGCACGATACTGGATGCTTGGGGCTGGTGCACTGGGACGACCCAGAGGGGAGGGAGGAGGGAGGAGGGTTCAGGATGGGGAACACATGTATACTAACAAAAATAAAAATAAATAAATAAATAAAAGGAAATGCTATTTACAAAAAAAAAAAAGTTATAGAAAAAAGACCAGAGTGGGTAGTCTGTAACAAAGGCTTACATTTACATATAAGTGAAAGTGAAAGTCACTCAGTCGTGTCTGACTCTTTGTGACCCCATGGACTATACAGTCCATGGAATTCTCCAGGCCAGAATACTGGAGTGGGTAGCCTTTCCCTTCTCCAGGAGATCTTCCCAACCCAGGAATCGAACCCAGGTCTCCTGCATTGCAGGAGGATTCTTTACCAACTGAGCTATGTACATAAAGGTTACTAGTAATTTTTTTAATTGGAGTATAATTGCTTTACAACATTATGTTAGTTTCAGCTACACAGCGAAGTGAATCAGCTATATGTATATATACATCCCCTCCCTCTTGAGTCTTCCTCCCACTCCCCCATCCTACCCCTCTAGTTCATCACAGAGCACTAAACAGATCTCTTTGTCCTGTATGGCAGTTTCCCACTAGCTACCTATTTGCACATGACAGTGTATATGTATCAGTCCTCTCTAAGTTTCTCCCACCCTCCCCTTCCCCTACTGTGTCTCCATTTCTGTTCTCTATATATGTCTCTATTCCTGTCCTGCAAACAGCCTCATCTGTACCATCTTTCCAGATTTTATACATATGCATTAATATATACTTGTTTTTATCTTTCCGACTTACTTCACCCTGTATGACAGACTCTAGGTCCACCCACATCACCACAATGGCCCAATTTCATTCCTTTTTAATGGCTGAGTAATATTTCATTGTATATGTGTACCACATCTAGTACTTTTAGAAGAACTTTCACAATTATCCAACATGATTATCACAGCTATTTTGTGAATTTGGAAGTGTAGGGGCCTGTGTTTCCATTTCTGAAATAGGGAAATTCTGAGGCTCAGAGGAGTTTAGCATCTCTGCTGATGACCACTGTGATGGTTAGTGATAAGGTTAGGGCTAGAATCCAGCTCTCCTAATTTCCTGTCTTAAGTGTATTTTACCTTAGCAAGCTTTTAATGAGACAGCAGTTCTTTTGGGGTTCACAGCATGAGTTTGGAATGGGACATGGTAGGTATACCTCAGCACGCCATGAAGAGAAATTGAGTGTTCTCCATGGAGGGAAGGCATGGGCTCCTGTATCCTTAAAAGAACAAATTTAGCCTTTATACTGGGATTCCCAAGTGGCTAAGTGGTAAAAAATCCATCTGCCAATGCAGGAGATGCAGGAGACATATTTTTGATCCCTGGGTTGAGAAGACCCCCTTGTGGAAGGAATGGCAACCCACTCTAGTATTCTTCCTGGGAAATCCCATGGACAGAGGAGCCTGGCAGATTACAGTCCATGGGGTTATAAGAATTGGACATGACTGAGTGACTGAACAGCAACAAAAGCCTTTATATTGGATTGTGTCTCCAAAACTCATGTTCTTCATGGATTCTTAGAATGTGACTTTGGAAATAGAAACTTTGCAAATGTAATTAGTAAGTTAAAATGAAGCCATCCTGGGGTGGGTAGGTCCTAAATATGACTAGCATCCTTATAAGATAAAAAGACACAGACTGAGAGACACACCAGGAAGACCATGTGACAATGAGACAGAGGTTGGAATCATGCATGCACAAGTGAAGAAGTGCGAGGGGTGGTCAACAACCACCAAGAGCTAAGAGAGCCATGAGATAGGACTCTCCCTCAGAGCCCCGAAGAAGGGAGCGAGCTTGATGGCACCTTGATTTCAGATTTCTGGCCTTCAGAAGTGTCAGAAGCAGTTCTGTTGTTTTAAGCCACATTGTTTGTGATACTTTGTCATGGTAGCTCTAGGAGACTAACAGAGCTTTGCCATGAAAAACCATTGTCCAACAGAAAGATAGTGGGATGTACATATATAATTTTAAATGTTTTAGTAGTTTCATTAAAAAAAGTCAGAAGTAATATATTTTGTTTAACCCGTGTCAGTTATACAGGATGAATAAGTTTCAGAGATCTATTGTATGACATTGTGCCTATAGTTAACAATGTGTACTGTGCTCCCAAGGCTTCCCAGTTGGCACCAGTGGTAAAAAAACCTGCCTGCCAATACAGGAGACGTAAGAAACATGGATTCAATCCCTGGGCTGGGAAGAAGCCCTGGAGGAGGGCATGGCAACCCACTCCAGTATTCTTGCCTGGAGAATCCCGTGGACAGAGGAGCCTGGTGGGCTATGGTTCATAGGGCTGCAAAGAGCTGGATACAGCTGAAGCGACTTAGCATGCATGCATGCACCGTGCTCTTAGCACTTTTCATTAGAATGATAGATCTCATGTTAAGTGTTCTTACCACAAAGAAAGCAAACAACAATGCCATGAAGGGGTGTGAGGAAGCTTTTGGTGGTGATAAGTACATTTCTTACCTTGATTGTGGTGATGGTACATGGTAGTATGCATGTGTCCAAACTCATCAAATTGTGCCCATTAAATATGTGTAATTTTTTGTATATCATTTATACCTCAATACAGCTGCTTAAAAAAATCAGGCTGAAAAATGAAAACAAAATTATCATTTAAACATGTAATCAATATAAAATTATTACAATCTTTGAATTTAATGTGTCTTTTACATGTACAGCTGGAGAAGGCGCCGGCACCCCCACTCCAGTAGTCTTGCCTGGAAAATCCCATGGACGGAGGGGCCTGGTAGGCCGCAGTCCATGGGGTCACTAGGAGTTGGACATGACTGAGCGACTTCGCTTTCACATTTCACTTTCATGCATTGGAGAAGGACATGGCAACCCACTCCAGTACTCTTGCCTGGAGAATCCCAGGGACAGGGGAGCCTGGTGGGCCCCCATCTATGGGGTCGCACAGAGTCAGACACAACTGAAGCGACTTAGCAGCAGCAGTTACATGTACAGCACATCTCAAATTGAGACCAGCTGCATCAAGTCTTCCACTCAGGAGAGACTAGAGGCTTCCGTTTTGGATGGACCATGGCTGAACTTTCCCTGTGTCAAGCCTGTGTGTGTTGCACTACTTTAATGAAGTCAGGAGAGGGAGCAAGAAAGGAAGACCTTTGCCCTTTGTACTATGCCTTCTGATGCTCTCTCAGTTCCTGTTGATTCATCCCAGCCCCTCAAATACACACTGAGCTACCAGGAGCATCATGTCCAGCCCTGACCCTGGTACCTGCAGTGCATGGGACAGAGCAGAATTCCTTTCCAGACATGCTGATTCCTCACCATCATTTCAGAACACATCCTAGGACCTTCTCCTTGGCCTGGCTGAATCTTGCTTCAGCTTTCTGTCTTTTCCCAGGAACAAGATATTCTTAGTCTTCCGGCTCCTTCTTGGAGCCCCCGGTATCCATTGTCTTAACGCATCTAATTAAGCCCACATTCTTCCTTCCCTCCCTTACATTGCTGCTTCAAGTGAGGCAGCAGGCACAGGGCTGAATCTGACACTGACAGATTCTCATGCTGATTTCTAAAGAGATGCCCAAACCAAATGTTACAAAGACAAACCATATGGGAGCTCCAGCTCTCTGCACCATTAATAGGAATTTTTAAACGACTGTGATTGATGGTGCGGCTCTTACAAGTCCAAGATCAATGAAAATGCATCTTGATCTTTTGAACTCCCTTATTTTTTCTTGAATCCTTTTCCTGTACAATAGGGCCTTTTTTTGTGATGCCTGAAGGCATCTGGGGCCCCTTGGATGAATTTGCCATCCATGTCCTTGCCAGCCTGCCTGTTGGTGGAACAGCAGAAGGTGAGGGCCTTGGAAATCAGAATACTCATTATGAGGTTAAACACTAAACTGGGCCTTTCGGAGTAGAAATTCGACATTTTACCTAGGAAATGACTCTGGACCAAATTAGGAACATCACTCACCTCGTTACAGATGAGGGGGTAATAATATTAAGATAAACATTTATGTTCTTGAGTTTTGTTTTGTTTTTACTGTACACTCATTCACCTGAGCATGAAAGGAACTCCTCGCCCCAGCCTCTTGCACTGTACCAAGATGTTGAAGAGGGACTTTGGAAAGAATTATCTTACTTTGGGGTCTTGGCCTTCTCTTCAAGCCTGAAGATCCTCCTAAGAATATATATACAAATACAATTTTGCATGCAATTTCAGGGCCTTCACAAACCTCCTGTAACCCATCCATGAGCCTCACATTAGGGACACTTGTGCAGAGTAACTGTTATGGGACTAAAATGAGGCAGTCAGATAGAGATGGGATATTGTAAAAAGGCAGGAAACCATAGCTTTTTTCCTTGTTTTATGTGGTTCTCAGAAAGCCACAACCACATTTTACAAAAATGGATTCCTTGGTGAAATAAGTTTGGGAAACGCTACAGAATTCTCTCTGCACTTCTACTTTGGAAGTTTATGATGGAAAATAGTATATTACATACCCTAAGAAATCTTGGAGAAATTCCAAATTAATTTGACAAAAGAATCTTTTACAAAATTGTATTTATCTTGGCTGCATTAAGTCTTCGTTACTGTGCTCAGGCTTTCTCTAGTTGTGGCGGGCGAGGACTGCTCTCTAGCTGCAGCGTGCAGGCTTCATGTGGCAGTGGCTTCTCTTGTTGCAGAGCATGGTGTAGGGCACTCAGGCTTCAGGAGTCGTGGTATGTGGGCTCCAGAGTCGTGGCTTACAGGCTCTAGAGTGTGCACTCAGTAGTTGTGGTACAGGGGCTTAGTTGCCCTGTGGCATTTAGAATCTTCCTGGAGTAGGGATCAGACCTACACTGGAGGCAAATTCTCAACCACTGGACCACCAGGCAAGTCCAAGAATCTTACTTTTGTATAACACTTCAATAGAAGTGAATAGAACAGAGCTCACAGAATAGACCCTAGGAAATGCTGCTTGCTTGTGCTTAGTTGCTTAGTCATTTCGGACTCTTTGTGACCCTGTGGATGGTAGCCTCGGAGAAGGTGATGGCACCCCACTCCAGTACTCTTGCCTGGAAAATCCCATGGATGGAGGAGCCTGGTAAGCTGCAGTCCACGGGGTCACGAAGAGTCAGACACGACTGATCGACTTCCCTTTCACTTTTTGCTTTCATGCATTGGAGAAGGAAATGGCAACCCACTCCAGTGTTCTTGCCTGGAGAATCCCAGGGACAGGGGAGCCTGGTGGGCTGCCGTCTATGGGGTCACACAGAGTTGGACACGACTGAAGCGACTTAGCAGATGGTAGCCTGCCAGGTTTCTCTGTCCATGGGATTCTTTTAGGCAAGAATACTGGAGTGGGTTGCCATTTCCTCTTTCCAGGGGGTCTTCCTGACAAGGAATTGAACCTGTGTCTCCAGTGTCTCCTGCTTTGCAGGTGGATTCTTTATCTGCTGAGCCATCAGGGAAGCCCTAGGAAATACTGGCCCATGTTCAATCTGGACCAATGCATGGGCCATTCCAATCTTGGTTTTTCCCTTTGGAACTACTGGGTCCTACTTTTCCCTCTACTTCCAACCACAGTGTGTACTCCAGTTCCAGCTGTGTCCTGAGTAGCATGACCATCAATGTACATGGCTAAGTGCAAGGAAGTAAGGCCCTGAATGAGTACAGTAAAGCTGCCTTTCTGCACACACTCAGGAGGGGTCATGCAATTGTATTTTGCTAGCTATAAAGGGGGCTTCTCTGGTGGCTCAGATGGTAAAGAATCTGCCTACAGTGCAGGAGACCTGGGTTCAATCCTGGCTCAGGATGATCCCCAGGAGAAGGGAATGGCTACTCACTCCAGTATTTTTGCTTGGAGAATTCCATGGACAGAGGAGCCTGGCAGGCTACAGTCCATGGGGTTGCAAAGAGTTGGACATGCTGAGTGACCAACACACACTAACAATGGAGAGCGCCATTTTCATAGAATCAGGTGTTACTGATGTGTCTTGAAATCGTACACTGGCCTACTACTGAAGTGCAGACTTAGTTCTCAGAAGTGGTCATTGGCCTTTGCTCTTTCTCTGGTTTGTGGGCAACTGGGATTTCTCTTTTGGAGAAGACAATGGCACCCCACTCCAGTACTCTTGCCTGGAAAATCCCATGGACGAAGGAGCCTGGTAAGCTGCAGTCCATGGGGTTGCTAAGAGTCGGACATGACTGAGCGACTTCACTTTCACTTTTCACTTTCATGCATTGGAGAAGGAAATGGCAACCCACTCCAGTATTCTTGCCTGGAGAATCCCAGGGATGGGGGAGCCTGGTGGGCTGCTGTCTATGGGGTCGCACAGTGTCGGACATGACTGAAGCGACTTAGCAGCAGCAGCAGGGATTTCTCTTTAGTGCCAGATGTCTGGAGCCACCCAATTGGAATCGTACTTGTCAGGCTGTGTGGGAGACCTGGATGAAAGAAGGTCAAAGAAAATGTCTTGAAGAAGTTGGCTCTGGAGGTGTGCCTTGAAGGCCCTGAGCAGGGAAGGCCCTCCTTGGCTAGAGGATGATGTGAGCAAGGGCATGGAGGCTTGAGTCTCATGGAGCCTGGGGTCCATGGAGCACATCCAGTAAGTCCCCTACATACAAATGAGTCTTGTTCTGAGAGCACATCTGTAAGTCTGATTTGTTCTTAAGCCCAACAGAGTTAGCCTAGGTACACAGCTAACACAGTCATTTATATAGTACTGTAATGTAATAGGTTTATAATACTTGTCATACAATACATAAAAGCAAACACAAAAAATAAAGAAACATTTTTAATCTTATGGTATAGTATCTTGAAAAGTACAGTACAACAGCTGGCATATAGGGGCTAGCATCGAGTGGACAGGCAAGAAGAGTGGAGGACTGGAGGAAGAAGAGGGGGAAGGAGATGGCAGAGCAGAAGGATCATCAACCATAGGAGACGGAGGGCAAGTTGCAATTT